>NC_042527.1:14172273-14480606 GCF_900963305.1 Echeneis naucrates | reverse complement strand
ATACACTCTCTGAAGTTTCAGTGTAGGGTTTGCACTCTTATTACCCTAAGCTGAAGGCCTGTTAAGTGTGTGGACAGTTAATAACAAGGTGTAGTTTTCCAAGTTTTCAACTTATGGTCTATGAAGACCTGGAGATGCATTGTGGACTTTCATCTTAGACAGAAACACTGACTGCTTATGTGGCAGCAGGGCTGCAATTTCAATACACACAAAGGCCAGGTGTCTGCAGAAAGGGTAGTTGAAGGGATAAAGGATGGACGCCTAATAGTAGCATCTGATTCAACCAATAAACACACACAATCAAACATACACAGACGTAAAATTATCATGCACCTCAGGTGGGAAATTAGTGTTGAACGTCAGCCGTAGTAAATCAATAGATAAAGAATAGGATGCGATCATGACAAAGCACTGACCTTCTGACTTCCCCTCTCCTGTAGGTCCCTCGCCGTGGGGCACCAGTACTCGTCAATGGGTACCCAGCCTATTCTGTGTGGCAGCATCCCAGGTCTGGTGCCCAAACAGCTGCGCTTCTGTCGGAACTATGTGGAAATCATGCCCAGCGTGGCCGAAGGGGTGAAGATTGGCATCCAGGAGTGCCAGCACCAGTTCAGAGGCCGACGCTGGAACTGCACAACCATCAATGACAATCTGGCCATTTTTGGGCCAGTGTTAGACAAAGGTAACATCACACACAGGATGTGTTTCTCATGCAGGTTCTGACCTTTTTTTTCCTGCTTTTTTCTTTTTGACATAGATATGAAGTGTGCTTGTGGCATACAAAATTGTGTTTCCTGAAGTTTTTGGTTCCTAAAACCACCTATAAAATGCACATTGCTTACTTTTCTTTATTTACACTGACTTTTCCAACAACAATCTAATATTCTCTGAGTCTTATATTTGCATAAGCAAAGCTGCATTCCCTGTATGCATCATCCATTATGCTCAAATCCTTGTTTAAATAGACTTTTGACTGAACAGGCTCTAAGCAGGCTATGTGTGTAAAATAATGGACACAATTAAGATGAGTGAGTTCTGTCTTGTTGCCGTTTTCTTTAGGAGGAAATCCCCCGAGATTGTTCTACTGTACTTTCCCCAGATGTACCTTATATAAGAGCTTGGTTTGCAGAGTTTTCCAAAATAATTTTTTTTTCCATTATGTTGTTGTATTCCAACTTTCAAGCCTAATCATGGGTTCAGCAGGTAGATTAGATGTTGTTTTGTGTATTTTCTTTTCCTGTGTTGCTTCTTGCTAATTTGCGAACAGACTTTTAAAATTCAAAATAAGTGCAAAACTTCCAGGTTGAGGGTTTGCGTCTGTACCTGTCATCTACTTTACAGAAGACAGATGTAAAGTTGCAGGGGGTGGCTTGGGTGGCTTGAGGTTAGTTGGGGCAATTGCTTTTAATAAACTCCTGAGCCAGTTGATAGAAGAGGCTAGGTGGCTAACGATGGGGGTTCTCAATCTGAGCCCCTTTGTGGTGCAAAATGCCACCACATCTTTCCCATTGCTTCCCCTCCCAGGCCTAAATTGCAGGGGTAGTGAGTGGAAAGAGGAGGCAGCTACTGGGCTTTAGTAAATCATTTTGATTGGATTAAGGTCACTGAGGCCCTTAATAATGTGAGAGGTCAAAGTGGCTGGATTAAGTGCCTTTGTCAGAGGCAGAGGAGAGTGACTCAGGGGCTCACAGGCCTTTGATAGGGCTTAGTAGGAGAGGGCTTCCATTTCATTGGATTTGATTGATGCTAGTGTTTGTCTGTGCAACAGGGCCATTGTCCTCGCTGGTGTCTGTTTGTCTGTAATTCAGACTGTTGTGTGTCGGTTTCCTCCTGCCTTTTTTTGGGAAGGGCAAAGCTGAAAGGAAGAGTAGGTGCCTTTGCTGGCTTCAGGGGCTTAGTTCAGTTAGCCCATAACTGCCCGTGTCCTCCTCATCTTCACCAAGTGCGGGAGTTTGTTTTGCTGAGGTAGATCAAGGTGAGTACTAGAGGAATAAAAAAATATGGCCATTTAAGAAGAGAAGACAACCCTGCAAACTGAATTGATTCTATAATCTAAAGATCTGGGGGACTGAGTCGAAAAAAATTTGCAATTTTTGTTTGTTGAAATGCTTTATTCACTTAGTCACCTAAATGAAACCTGGCATGTGCCAAACATGAAAAATTACTCACACCTGCAAAATGGACCCATTCTTTCTCTTGTTCATGTTCTTGCTCCTTTACTCTTGTTCTGATCTTCTCTGTGCTCTTTGCTCACTCCACACCCCAAATCATGAGCCCTACCTTTAGGCTATGTCTGCGTCAGCACTCATTAATTTACATTAACTAAAGTGTCAAAACATGCTCTGCTGGAATCTGCCTGTGATGAAAGGCAATAGAAAGCTGCACAGGTGTTCTCAGTCCGCAGAGCTGATCCCAGAGCTGTTTCGGCATTCTTGGAATTTACAGAAAACCTACCGACTATATGGGTATAATCAGTCCTCAGTTTACGTGTCATATGATAGAATTATTCAGGGACACATCGCTAGAAAATGTGGACAGCCACAATTTCACAGGTGGTACCACCTTTGCAGGTATGGGCATGCACCATCTCTATTCAAACTGAAACCATTAAATTCAAATAAGGGTCATAAGAAAGACTGTTATGTAATCTGTGAAGCATGTGGAAGAGACTGCAAAATTTTACACTGTAATTACTCTGATTTACCAAACCTGCATTCGTTATTGGTACTTCTGCAGTGCCCAAATTCGATATTCCAAATATCAATCAACCTAAATCACTAGGTCCCATCTAAACTATCTAGGAAAAGGTCAGGGGATGTGGGTTGCGACCTGTGACCTGAGGATGAGAAAGTATAACTATTTAGGATGAGCTAAGAGGTCTCTGCTTTTCATGAGACGTATGTCTCTCCATGCTGGGGGAGGGAAACTAGCGCACCAGTATATCATTAACTCTGGACAAGAAAGAAAGAAGGGGTGTGGTAAATGGAGTTGATGGGGGGACCTTAACCCCACTCCCTGCTGGGCACTGCTCAGAGCACAATATCTTCGCAACCATGAGATTAAGCAGGAGAAAAAGTGCTTTTCCCCATTCACACGCCCTTTAGATTGTTTTATTAAACCATTTGAATAGGGATTTCCCCGTCTGCCGACAAGCGGGGTCCAGCCAATGCATAGTTCTCTGTTGCTATGACTTAACTTGGTCCCCACTAATCACTGGCCAGGGCAAATTTCATATAAAATATCTGGGCCTATTGTGGGACTAACACAGCGTGACAGTGGCAGCACAATAGGGGATTCAACCCCCCACCAGGTTGTAGGGACCACTTGGCCTGCCAGGATCTGCCAAAGTTTGGTGGAGGAGTATTGTCCTATTGAGGAAAAGTGTCCTGAAATACCATAAATTGGTCATTAAAGTAGGGAAAAAAAGGAATGGGACTCATGTAAGAGCTGGTATTTACAGGTGAAGTATAGGCAACTTTTACAGGTATATCAAGGTCAAATGGTCACACCATGTTACACCAAGCATGATGCATAATATCACACACCTGATTAAAAAATAAGAAGTCTGTACATTGGAACTGGGTTCTAAAATAAAGTTTTTAGGTAGATATTAAAAAAAACTGTCAATGTTTAATATGTGTTAAATATTTTTAATATTATCAACTAAAACCTAAAATCTTGTAACTTCATGGTAAAAGTTTCTATACTATCAATAATCGGTTATCATGGATCGCTATAAAAATATTTATTGCATCCAGCCTGTTTGTAGAACCCTTCTTTTTACTTTTGAAATGTGAAGAGTGTAATGTGTTGAATCAGTTGGGGCGATGAACACTGCGTCCAAATTGCTGTGCACAAAACATACTTAAATAATCTTTTTAAGGATATCTCATTTGCAATTATCCTTTTGGTCTTCTCGTTGCATCCCAAAAATAATCCTCTCTCAGATCTCACGTTTCATCTCTCCTCTTCATCTACAAGGTCACGTTTCCAGTGTTCTTCAACTTTCAGATTCAGGCCCACTTTTCTTCACTTTTCTCATAACAATGAGCAGGCTGTAAAGCATTTACATAAAATTATATCTCTACGCTGATGATACAATCTTGTATATCAGAGAAGAATATACACTAACTGACACTCAACTCCGGGGTGAAATGTTTCCCGTGAGGATTACCTGCAGGGAGAAGCTTTTATCCAGTAGAAAAGCTAGTTACAGAATCCATTATCAGCAGCTGAAATGGAATCTATTGTATAAATACCTCGACATTTTAGATTGATGTTGTGCTGAAACCTCAGAAATTCAACTCAACTCACTCGTAGCTTGTAAACGTAAAGCATGGAGCTCCTACTTGGTCCGTTTTCGATGACGCATGGGAATATGTAATTAATCACTCTAGGCAGTTTCTTCCTGCTGTGACTAAATCCTCCCACTTTCAGGTACTGTCATTAAAAAAAAGAGACAATATCCAAGTGAAATGGCCTGTGGTGGATGCACTTGGCAGGACTTGAGGAAGAAGAATAGAGGATCACATGTACCATTAGTGTAAACATTGGTAACCTTATCCGTATTCAGTAGTAGTATGAAGTGGGTGGTGGAGGATGCCAGGAGACCTTTTCTCTTGCATCATTGTTTCTAATACTCTTTAGTCCTCAAACTGGTTGGGACCTGCTGAAAGGGAGGCGCTCCTCTCCTCCCTTTAGCTTTATACTCCCCCTTAATTCTCTACTCTCTTCTTTCTTCCTTCTGTTTTCTAGTCAGAAACATCTTCCTGTCTGCCCCACACATTCTCCCATAATATTGATCTTTAACCGTCTCTGTTTATCTCTTGACTCTCTTTCACAATGTTCTTTGTTTCATGTTTACCCCTGGTGTTTCCACTTCGCTGATCTTATTCTCTCTGGCTCTTGCGATTTTGCAAGACCATACAAGCACATATATTGAAGGCAACCTTTATGCCATAATGAGTCCTGTTAAAGCAGGTAATGCTGCTGCAGGAAAACGTCTTTCCTTCTGTAATAGTTTGAGATCTGGACACTACAGTCCAATCTCTGTATTGCGTCTATGACTTGTCCCCTGAGTGTGAGGCTGTTTCCTAACCTTTCAAAAGCTTAATTGAGTCTTTTAATTATAGGCCTGTCAAGCCCGTCTCTTCCTCTCATCTCTCTGGAAGATCCTGATCCCTCTGAGTCACCAGTTAGCTATGTCAGACAGAGACATAGAGGCCTTTCTGGTCTTATTCATAGACAGGACGATTGATGTCTGAGCTGAATGAATCCAGGAACTGGTACACCTTCATGGATATGACCTAAATAATGTAATGAGCTGTACATATAGGATGCCGTTTCTTTGCTATCTTTGCCTGTAATTACACAATAAGAAACACAAACAGATGTTCGTGTAAACAGATGGTGACCTACATTCATTCATTCATTCATTCATCTCCAACCGCTTTTCCATTTCCGGCTTGCGGGGGTGCAATCCCAGCTCACTCTGGGTGAGGGTGGGGTACACCCTGGACAGGTCGCCAGTTCATCACAAGGTCAGCACACAGAGACAGACAGAGACCAACAACCACCCACACTCAGACCTAGAGACAATTTAGAGTCAACAGTTAACCCGAACATGATGTCTTTGGACGATGGGAGGAAACCCACTCAAGCACGGGGAGAACATGCAGCGCGCTACCTTCATTCTCTAGAAATATTAATAAATTTGATCCTTCAAACAATCAATACCATCAAGACGGTCATTAGTCATTTAATAATCTATCACTGCCTTTCTGTGCCTCTGTTCCTTCATTACAGAAATGTTCCAATGATCTATGCCTTACTTCTCTTTCCAGCCACTCGCGAGTCAGCATTTGTTCATGCCATTGCCTCGGCTGGAGTGGCATTTGCGGTGACCCGTGCCTGTGCTGAAGGTTCAGCCACTATCTGCGGGTGTGACACACGCCACAAAGGCCCCCCTGGTGAGGGATGGAAGTGGGGTGGTTGTAGCGAGGATGTAGAGTTTGGGAGCATGGTGTCACGGGAGTTTGCTGATGCGAGGGAGAATCGCCCCGACGCACGCTCAGCAATGAACCGCCATAACAACGAGGCGGGAAGAATGGTTCGTTTTCTGAAAGTTCTCTTTCCTGGTTGTGTTGTGGCAGTTTTTTTTTGTTTGTTTGTTTGTTTGTTTTTTTACATCCATGTTTAATTGATAGATATTTTGTTTTTGTCCTTAGTCCCTCAGTGACAACATGTTCCTGAAGTGTAAGTGCCATGGTCTTTCTGGAAGCTGTGAAGTAAAAACATGCTGGTGGTCTCAGCCTGATTTCCGAGTTATTGGTGACTACATGAAGGATAAGTATGACAGTGCATCCGAGATGGTTGTGGAGAAACATAAGGAATCCCGCGGATGGGTGGAGACCCTGAGACCCAAGTACAACTACTTCAAGCCCCCCACAGAGCGGGACCTGGTATATTATGAAGGCTCACCTAACTTCTGTGATCCTAATCCTGAGACTGGCTCCTTTGGAACCCGAGATCGCATCTGCAACCTGACATCCCACGGCATAGATGGATGTGACCTTCTGTGCTGCGGAAGAGGTCACAACACCCGGACTGAGAAGAGGAAGGAGAAGTGCCACTGTATTTTCCACTGGTGCTGCTACGTCAGCTGTCAAGAGTGTGTCAGAGTCTACGATGTGCATACCTGCAAATAGCCACATCCTGTGCATATCTCTAGTGACCAAAATTTTAAGTCGTCAACAGTCAGAGCAACAAGTACGGGAACCTTTCTACAAGAAACAAGGGACTAAACTTGGCTGACCTGTCCATGGACCCAAGCATTGGACATAAAGGCCTTGTTTTTAGAGCTGTGATGCTAAGAAGAGCCAGAAGAGCCTTAATCGACTGGAACAGTTGAAAGGATGTTGTTGACATCTCAAAGCATCACCCAAATAAACTGTGAAGGGGGTGATGATGACAGCAGTTTTTTCGTGTACAGACGCAGGAGAGGAGAACTGTCGGCTAAATGACAAACACCATATTGGTGATTTTTTTTTTTTTTTTTTTTATCCCCTCCGTGGTCTAAGTAGTTACTTGTGTTCAGAATAGTACAGCACTGCCAATGCTTTCAAGTTGACGGGACAAACAGTGGAAATGTCACATTTGCATCAATTATTGGTCACTTGCTTTTGCCTCAAAAAGTGACTCAAAAGGGGATTCATGAACAAATTACATCTTTTGACACTCAACAGCATGCATTCTCTTCCGCAACATTCTTAGTATATATTTGTATATCTGAAAACTAACATTATCATTGTGTGAGTGAGAGTATAGTTTTATAGTGCTAATAAGTCACTGATGTTTGGGTAAGAATGCACTTGCACCTGAGTGAATGTAGTTATACGCTGTGATTTGTTTACATTTTCACAAATTCTTAAGCTAACGAGTCAATATCTGGTTTAAATGATTAATTTTATCCGACAGTAGACATGAGCCACATCCACCGAACATTGTGAAAACACTGTAATACACAGTCTGCACATTTCATGAGACACCTGGTAACACTGGAAGCTTTTTGTTAAGAGTAACAACGCTTTGAATGACCAAAGACAAGAAAGGAAAACCCCTTGTTAGTTGGCAGTGGTCAAAGAGCTGTAGACAAACCTGAAAGGTCAGCACTTGTGTCCTGTTGAGAAATATGAAGCATGTTCTCTTTGTTTTTTATCAGTATTAGCATTGTTTCATGTGACTGGGTGTGGGTAAAACTGTTATTTATATTTAAAAAAAAAAAAAAAAAAAAAGGATCTTCCCACCTTTTTTGCTTCATTTATACATACATAGTACTATTTGATATCTGATCAGATAGAGTTTATTTCTATGCTCCTCGAGGAAAAAAACATTTTTGAATAGCAAAATGAACCACAGACCAAGCGGTGTCATATAAGCTCTGTATAATGCAGTATAATTTGCAATTGCAGTAAAATAATGACCAAAACCTGTGCATGTCATGATTCTCAGCTGTGGCTTATTGTTCCCCAAACTAAACAACAAGCAGCATCACTGAAACTATCAAGACTTCCTTTATTTTAATGCTGCTAAGTAAAGTTAATATGTGTGTGTCTGTGTGTTTGTAGTTAAGTCTTTACATACAGTATGTCTGTCGTCTATCTGTTATGTGTATATTCTTGCATGTATTGATTCTTTCTGTGAAAGAAATATATTATATTTAGTTTGGGAAAAAAATGTGAAGTTTTGACTAATTTTTACATACCATAATTCTCATTTAACCAAATAGACCAAAATAGAGTTTTATGTTATTTTAGCTGTCTGTGGATTTTGTAGTTTTGCCAAACATCAGGGCAAATATTATTCATGTTTCTCTCCCTTAATTTGAGAAGATATAATACAATACAGTATTTATTTGGAAAGTGAAAAAAACTACTGAAAGAGACAACCACTTGACGGAGGAGAGATGTGTAGTCACTGATGGATTAATGTTCACAGCCAATGTAATGCTTTGTCTCAGGCGTGTATAGTTTTCGGTGTCTAATCAGAATTGCCCACCCATGATGACTTTCCATCATGCCTGGAAATAATAATGAGCAGCCATAACCAGTTTCACCTTTATGACCTTTTTAATGAACTACATGGCAACCAATATCAGTGCAAGAGCTGTTACGTTACTGCACACTTTATATATGATTGATTGCTTGTGTAGACAGTTTGCTTATGTTCTAATTTTTTGTTACATCTTTAAATCCAAAGTTTTGTACAAACTAGTTTTTGAGTTTTTTTTTTTTTTTTGGGTTTCTAAAATTGGATGTGTTTTTTTATATTTATTTATTCCATGCAGTGTACATATTAGTAAGTAAAAATATATATTTGATTATTGTTTTCTTTTCTTTTCTTTTTTTTTTTCTTTTTTTTTTTGAAGCAGTGTGCTGACTTGTAACACTGTCGTCTTTTTACCTCATATCTGTTTTTCCACTGACTCCATACAGGTATTGTTTGTCCTACTGCCTGTATTAGATTTCTAAAGTTAACTCTTTAACACAAAAATAAAACAACATAAACAAACCAAACAGCTGTTCTCTTGCCTATGACTGAAATTTACGTTATTAATTATTTTTGCTGACTCGTGCGAATCATAAAATTAACAAAATAAGATAAGACAAGCCACTATATGAGGAAGGGACCATCAAGCAAGCAAAATGTTTCTTAAATTTAGCACTGAATTAATTTTAACATTAGCTTATGTAGGTGTTCAGCCACCAGGTGCTTTTTGCCAACAGAAGACCAGATTGGATGGAAATTTGAATAGACAGCCCTGATTGGAAAGTCTCACTAATCTATAACTTCCCAAATGAGACATAATCATCAGGAATGGCAGCATGATTTGTAGTTTATGTTAAGAGCCATAAGTGTTATTAAAATCAGATGAGCAACCAAAGATATTCAATAACTAATAAATACAAAACGAAATAATGCTAGATAATTATTTTGTAATGCCGAGAAAAGGGACATGCAGCGGGAAAGTGGCTGTTCTCAACACCGAGAAATAAAGTAAAATAGAAATAGTTGTTCAAGCCAGCATTTCACTGGCTGGACCCTTTCACGCATTTGACTCCCTTTCGCCATCCCATTTCATGTGTTTCCAATATCCTATCAAACAGTAAAGGCATAAAATGGCCAAAAATACCTAAAATATATATATTTTTTTGTGTTTGTGAAAAGGAGCATTAAGACCGCTCTTCTGAGCCAACAAACTATCATGGAAGAATAAATTTTAACCAAGTGGCCACCATGTTAAAAATATTTTGAATTAGTCACAAGGCCATCATCACAAAGATACTATGGCAGCCTACTGGGGACAATGCTGAGGCCTTCCCTTGTTCTTGAAGCTGATAATGAAAAATATCATCACAATCACATACTTAGCCTGTGAACAAGCTTTCAATAATAGATTCGCCTCTATTGCCGAAACACGGGCTATGGATTTGGTATCGGAAGAAAAGGGGAGAAATAAAGCTGGACTTATAATTCGATTCCTTTGAGAGACTGCAGAGGCCAGCTGTGCTTTTTTGGAGAAACTATATAACAAGGAAAAAAAAAATCAGTGATGAGAGTCTGAAAATAGACAGAGCTTTGTTGGAGAAAAAGACCTGATCTCAAGATAGATTAGTGGCTGGATGTGAATAGAGCCCACCAGTGCTCCAGCTCAGCCCCTGGACCCCTGATAGTCTGAGTTCTGCAACAATGTCACCACCAGAGGCCAGGTCTCTCTCCTATCTAACCCTATTATCACACAGAAAGATTGATACACACCCCCTCCGGTGTGGAAGCATCGCAGAAAAGTGATACCCTTCCGTTCTCATTAATGTTGATGCATTAGTCCTCCCACATAAAACTATATTTTAAGCCGTCTCTCACAGTTTGTCCTGTGACTCAAACTCATTACTTGCATGTGCTAATTTTCCCAGACATTCATAAAATCGCTATGGCATTTGAACGTGGTCCCGTGATGGGAGAGGAGTAAAGATTTTGTGAAGTGAACGAGCTCCAAGGCCTCGGCCCGGGCTCAGGTTCGGGGGACTGTTCATTCCACACCTCGACCTTTGACATTTTTCACACCATCTCACTGGGTGAAAACAAGTACAAAACATGAAACAGATCACAGGATGGACAGAAACTCCCCGTAGCACCACTGTTTTTTTGTTGTTGTTGGTTTTTTCTTTTCTTTTTTTTTTTTTTTTTTTTTTTTGGCTTAAGGAAATGGTCCCTTCCCTTCAGCCAGACCCACCTAGCAGCTTTTTGTCACCCAAGTGAGATGAACATTGTTAGCAGATAGTTGCTAGAGGAGGCGTCCCCAGTGAGAGAGATGGTATCCTGACTGTGAGAACTTCGACGCGACCAGACTGCAAGTGGCACCACCCAATAACCATATAAATAGGAGACAATGGGCCTAATTGCAATCAGTGCTGTCTTTTTATTTTATGTCCTGAGTTTCACCCTGACTTTCACAAGAGACACCTGCATGCATTTCAATGAAGCCATGTTGTTGTGGGACAGACCGGAGCGACATATATACAGTGGAGTGGTGCAAAGAGCCACACTCCAATGACACGATGCAAATACTCCCACTCAAGTCACACTTTGATTACAGCCAGCTCTGCCTCTCTTCCTAAAGCCTTTTGATGTTCAGTCGAACACGAAGATCTCTTCAAGCTGTTAACAAACACACCCGCTATGATGATTATTTATATCTCCCATGATCAATATGATTTTGAAAACTTGGTTGTAAAGTCACAAGATGGTGTATCTATGAAACTCAGTTTCCCTAATGCACAAGAAAAATTTGTTTTAGCACTGAGAGTAACTTTAAAGAGTCTGATTTTCAAAGCTCTTCTTGTTTGTAGGTCATACACACCAAAGGTGACGGGCTAAAACCGAGCTGCAGAGGGGAGTGTAGTATGTGGGCATTTCATTATGTAACTGACTTTGAAGCCAGTCTTTTGATGTCTGTGTGCTCTTCTGTCTGAAATTAGATCACTCCCTTGGATTCAATACATCTGTTTAAGACATTTAACACATCAGAGGATCCAGATGGGAAGATTGTTTAAAGCAAAAAAAAAAAAAAAAAAAGAATCATAAGGAAAAAAAACGCATTAACACCAGCACAACGGGATTTGAAAAAAATGACCTAGCTCACCCATATGATTCCCAAATAAAAATATAAAACATTTTACCATCCAAAAATGTTAAAAATGACTTGCTGTGTTTATCCGGTGATAGTCCAGCTTGTAAGTTTCTCACTTCTATTTTCTAAATAAATACATCTTGTCAGCCCTCACACTTTTATCCAACACTTCAGCCACTAAATTCTAACTAAAGCGTCTCCAATGTGTTGTTTATCACACAGTACTAATCACTTTTTTTCCACTCTCGGATTAGACACAGCAGAGTCAAAATGATCGGACTTCTGTGGCTAACTCCACACTGTCATTCAAAACAAACCTTTGTCTCTTTCCATTAATGGCCGAGCTGAAATGTTTTAACATCTGTGGCAATAATGCCAGTATATTTTCTCTTTTATAGCCGAGGAGGGGAAGGTGTGAAGTATGTCACCTGCCTTGAATGAGGAGGATGGGTTATCTGCAAGATTTCTAAAGAGGACGGCCATCATCTGACGAGATGTGACACCTGTAAAGCGGCCTTATCCTCTTTTGAAGTTGCTTTCTGTATTGTTGAAGCCAACAAAGGAATTTTTTCGAACCTCTGTACTTCCAAGAGAGCATTATCCAAACTAGAGAGATAACGGGGGGGGAAGGGGGGACCCATATGCAATCTATTGATGCGCGTTTGCATGTTCATGTATGTGCATTCGATCACCACACTGGCTGCTTTAAAGCGGTACATGGCAGTTTTTCAGGTATGCTGCTGCTGTAGGATGTGGTCTGGCTGTGGTGGTGACGTGCCAAGCCTTGGAGGTTGACAAGAGGTCATTCAGATCAATGTAGGACGGGGCGGTAGACGGGAGGAGGAGGCAGACATGATCACTCATTAGTCACCTTTTCACCTCTGTAGCTCAAAGCAGTTTAGCAGGTAGGTTGAGCATGAAGTTTATTCACTCAGTCTCAAGATTAAGTCTCGTCTTCATTTTGGGTCTGAATATCAGAAAAGAGATTAAAATTGCTTCGCTTACTGACATTTCTCGTAGATGTCTTAGTTGTCCTTAAATATTTAGTGACAGTTATTAACCTTTTCTACATTTGCTATATACATATTTAATGCGTTCAGTTGCCTACTGGCAGCTGCCAGTTTAGGCCCCTAAATGACAGATTACGGTTTCCACATGTTAATCAATACAGAGAGTGACATCAGCTCAAACAAAAAGCACTGAGCCAGTTTTTGAGGTGAATGATTAATCCCTTAAAAAAAAAAAGAAAAAAATGGTGAAATACAGCAGAAAGTACTTGCTTACTTCCTTGTAATTTCTGTCCCCAGAAGAACTTTCAAGAATGGATAACACTTTAGAAATCCTCATTGGTGTTCAGTTGGGGAAATTTCCAGGTCATCCCATACACGATTGTTAGCCACACAGTTTATACTGAAATGTTAAACTGACATTTCTACGAAGAAACACAAGAAAAAAGTTTCACAAAAAGAAAAAAGATTCATAATGACAGCCTTAAAATAGTAATATAATCAGCAGTCTTGTTGCGGACCAGGACCAGCTAGTCAGTATTGATGAATAGACAGCACATGTGAGTTCATTCATTCATTCATTTTCAGCATCTGTGTGGGTTGTGGAGGATGCTGAAGCCAATCCCAGCCAATGTCAGGGTACACTTAGGACAGGTCGGCAGTCAATCGCAGCGACCACGTGTGACTTTTCTGATAGAATTATTTTCAGTTGCTCAAACATCTCTTTTTGCTGATCAAAAACATCTGCTTAGTGAAACTGGACAACCAAAATGATGAAGAAAAAGAGATGCATCCCCAAATTAATTCGCATAATTGAGGACGTGTCCTGAGCGAGTGAGATGGGGTGTATCAGTTACAAGGTGACTAGCAGGGGAGAGGAGTGGGGTTATCATTAGCAGGGACTGGCGCTGGCCTCTGGTAGTTCCAGTAATTACCTCACAAAGGGTGGTGCTCGCCTTCCCACTGCTTTTCCCACACTGCACTGCAGGCTCAGAATTCCAATCGGCCCCAGACCTGCAATCTCCTCAGTTTTAGACAGCAAATTACTGACAAGTCCCATTCTTCACAGCACTGTAATTGCTTTTTAGTGCTGTTTTTATTGAGGCAACCCCAACCCCCTTGCCCTTCCCTCAATAAAGCTAAGTCGGGGGGGGGGGGGGTGAAGGGTTAATAGAGATAGCATTAGTTCCTAATGGGAATGTCTCAAATCAGAAGCCTTTTTTTAAGTATTATACTTGACCTGCTTTCTAGTAATTAATAAAGATGTTTGTTGTTGTTTTTTTCAAATTTAAAATGAATAAGCTCCATATTCACTGAAGCTCCTTGCAAACTCAGCAGTAATACTTCTGTGTGTGTGTGTTTGCTGCAGAGAAGTGATACCATCAAGGCTCCTCACGTCCCATACAAAGAGAGGCACTGAGCATCTTGGCTACTCTACGTCTTAAATCACTTCATGTTGTCTTTCCCACCCCTGCGCATTACTCTCTCAATCTATTACTTTGTGGAAATCATTAGTCTCCATGTCAATACAAGCTCCGAGCAGAGAAAACATCTCATTATGGGACTTAAAGAGATCCGTAGCATTCTTGGCTCTGTCAAGCTGTTTTTCCTTTCTTCAATATAGTCACTTTCCTTTCACCAAAAGGACAAATTCTCAACGTTCCACTGCCGGACAACCAAACAGTTGCCATTTGAAATGAGAAAAAGAGAAAGAATAGAAAATGGCTGAGGGATTAGAGGATCTAAACAGGATAAAGGGATAGGAGATTCTTGGTGTGATCCAGTTTAGTTTGAAAGATGGAGGGTCTTAACAAGGATTTGAGACTTTAGAATTCTCTGTGCCATTATTTCCATCCTCTGAGTTTTCAGCTAAATTGTTTGTCCTTCCTTGGCCCTTACAAGTCCATAGTTACTCATATATTGTCATCGAAGTGTATACGCTCTGGCCTATTTCAAATGATTTTCACATAATACATTTAACATAATTTTATTCAGATTTGTATTTGCAGTTTGTTGCTGTGGACATTCATTAAATGCACTTGAGAAGGCTGAAATAATATGTATTTTGTTATACTGATCCCTCCAAAATGTTATTTGTAATGTTTCTGTTTAAAATTAACAACAGAATCACCAAAATATTTATAAAATATTGTAAAGAATAACAAAGAGAATTCTAAAGATACTTGAAATCTGACTTAAATGGTGAAAGGTGGTCTAAATTTGTGTTGCTGATGTTTTCATCCATGAACATTCAGGTAGTAGCGGTGGAGCAGCAAAGTGCCCTCAGGTTACAACCTGCAATTGACTCGAGTAGCAGCCTAATTCGCCTGTGCCCTTGTGTGTCCATCTCCCTGTCAGTTTGAGCAGGTTGACACCTCTGACCCTGTCAAGAGTGTCAAATAGGTTGTCAGAGGTCTCCAATAAAGTACAATGACAAGCCCTCTAATGCATTACCACACGAGTGCCAGCCAGAAATGAGAGACTATAGAAGTTTTCTGCCTCAAGGCAGACAGGTGCGCAGACAAGCAATACACACACACACACACACACACATCCAGGAACACACAAAAAAGTTCACGATCAAAGCAATTACAAGCAAATCGCCAAAACATTGAAGAAGAACAATCAGCCAAAAGTCATAAATGTGAGTTGTATTTTCTGCTTGTGCTTACATGCAATATTCAAAATATGGCTAAATTCATTATTCAGTCCCGTAAGTATTACCTCTGAGAAACTTACATAAGCGAGAAAGAGCACTTATCCGCATTGAAAACCACCCTACCCGGACCACCTTGGGAGCGTGTTAGGCCTGTCATCATGAGGCCTCTGTAAAAGGGCCCAAAGGGCCACTTACATTCAACCTGTCAATGTCACGGATGCCTGAAATTTTGAAAATAAGATGAGACCATGTTACAAATCATTTTGCATTAACATGACAAGTGAAAAATTCCAATTGCCAAATCTGGACATCTACCTGGTTCTGATGCCTTGGGTTTGGTTGGTGCTGGTTGTCCCCAAGGCCCTGCTTCGACATGCTGTGCATTCCAACCAATTATCTACCCCAAGGTACAACAGGTTCACACTTTAATCTTTGATGCCTCCTCCAATGGGATATAGCTGGATTTAAAACAGGGAGCAGGGGTGGGACAACCCTTAAAAACCTGTATACACAGCAAACATGAATCAACTTCAAACCAACCCCCTGAGAGAAACAAAATAGTCTTTCAAAGAAATACCTTTATCCTCACTATTGTTTCATCTTGCAATTGCTCGTCATAGTCCATGTGAATGCTTGAAACGAGTATCAAAGAGAGCAGCAGACATAAAATATTACACCAAAATGTATTTTAAATGCATAGAAGGTGACAGCATGTCCTATTAAATGCAGGTCATTTAAAAGGTTGTGAGAGTTTGAAGAAACAGACCATGGTAACGTCACGTCCAACTAAGTCATCCTTTACCAGGAAATCCAGTTCTCTGGCATGAACGTTGTGTTCCATGTGTACCCTTACACCTTGCCAGTATACCCACATCCTGCAAGCCAGCAAGTCCCATTCTTAATACACCCCACCCCCCACCCCCATCTCACGCCAGAGGCCCCCATGTCCTTTCTGAGGAAGTGCATCGTTGAAGAGCTTGTCTCAACCATCTGTCACGGATGTCCCAGAACATCTTGCATCTACACCGATGGCTGTCCCACATATGCTGGACCGGTTTTGATTGGAACAATGAAGGAATCACAACAAAAGCAAATATTTGTATTATGTTGTGTGTTATGTCTTCAAATTTAATAAAAAAAAACAAACAAAACTGTTGAAGCCCCAAAGATGGAGAACTTTGTATGGCCCAAGGTTGTTTTTGGGAAAAGCCCCCCTAAAAGAAGGAGTCCTGTAAATTTTACCGTCTTTAATACTCTCGCTGGACAAACCTTTTCCACTGTCTGTATCTCATGCACACAGATCACCTTACTAGCTTTGGTTCCAGAAACTGTGCTGTCAAAATATATAAGAACTGTCTTCATGCAGTAATGACTCAATATGGAATCAAACATTTCCGTGTGCACCCGGGGCGGAGTGCAAAATGCTATGTAAATCCCCTTAACGACCTTTTCAGGCTGCCGACAATCACCATACAAAGGTGATTGGCAGGCGACACTGGTGCACATTTATCCTTTTGCCCCGGCCTGTCTCCCTCTGTAGCGCCCCCTACTGTGAGAGGCGTGGGGTAGGGTGCCCAGTGGTACTCGTTGCCAAAGGACGAAGCCAGCATGGATCCTCTCATGGCAACGACGCAGGTCGTTGTAATAATGTTTGGTTTGTTTCCTGCTTCACACCTCCTTTGGGATTTTGCCCGACCTATAATCCAGTACATGAGACGCAGAGGGAGGCGTCCCATGCCTGTCCATCTGAGTTCCAGCACTGCTTAGACCAGACTGGCTCCTTTGTATGACTCACACAGCAATCTATTGGTTGCCCAAGGGCCATTTCATAATGTGTGTCTATTATCATGATTATTATGATTGTTTTAAACCTTTGCTATACTCAAACTCCAAATCCAAAGTTGTTTAACATAATGTGACGGTTCATGAAAACGTAGATAACGCTTTCTATTATACAGACACACTTATGAGTACACACACATTCTCACTGCCTGCCTCTGTCTCACTCACATACACACACACACATCAGATCAGCATTCCCAAGCCCCTTACTGAGAGTTTTTATCCTTGCTAGGCCTCGTCTCAGAGGGGAGCAAGGCCCCTACTGAGATCCTTACCCACTTCCTACTGCAAAGCCTGTTTGGCCCCTTGTCAGCCCTCATCCATTCACAAACTGCAGAGAAGCCTTGCACATCAGCTTCAAATTCACTTTGATTTGGGCATGAGTGATGCAGCCTCTCAGGTGATGGTGGAGTTTGAGTATGTTTCCCAAAAATTCACCAAAAGTATATTTCTCTTTGGCGATTACATCTTTGAAAATCACTACATTTCTGCTGTAGCTGTCCCTACTGGGGCGATGGCCCCCAGGTGGGAAAAGGTGGTTTGAGGACACATTTGGAAAGAAAAAAAAAAAAAAAAAGAAAGAAAAAAATAGAAAAGTGCAATTGAATGTCTATACGCACGCATTTGCGCAAGCGACAAAGAAAGTTTAAGGAGTGTACCGTGTGTGTGGCCATTAGAATTTGTTTGTGTGTTTGTGTGTGAGCTTGGAGGGTGTGTGTGTGTGTGTGTGTGTGATATAAACACCCCCTACTGTCTACTATTTCTAGTCCTCTGTCCACACATCACAACTGTCAGTATCTAGCGAGATATGAAGCCGAAAGGAAGACGGATGAAGGAGAGGATCCCTTCAAATGGATATTATTGCTATGTTTACCTGTTGAACATGAAAAGTTGGATTTAGCACATCAGGGATCTCTACTGTAACTTCGGCTCAGACATGGTATGTTGCAAACCCATATTATATTAATACAAGCCCAATAAAACATGCTTTTTTTCAAAATTGCATAGCTGTGAAAACAAATGAGAGGTTGTTCAAAAGGAGAGATTCTTACATTATGAGATTATTTAGCAGAGTGTCTGCCTCAATGAAACTTAAAATGTTCATTTTATAAGACAACAGCCTGCAGGTTATCCTTTTCCAGCAATGGGACTATCTAAGAAAATAGCTATGTGATTTGGCTAAAAGTGCATCAGAAGACACAGCAATGATAAATATCATTTTAGTAGGTTTCATTGGATGTGTTTGCCCTGATTTGTGTTGTCACACCTCTGCACCTGCACCTGTGCTCTGCCAGTGCAAAGGGAAGATTGTGGGTTTGGCTTTGGTCATGTTGAATGGTGGATAACTAAACCAAACATACAATTTAGAGCTATAAATTTCTTCTCTTTTTTGTCAAACTGTCCTTTGTGAATACGGTGCTGACTTGGTGGTTGTGAGTTTAGCCACACTGATGCTACTAGAACATAACCCAGCTTATGGTGAGGATGCTCAGTAGTTGATGAGCAACAGCAGTATCCTGTGTGGTGTAAGACATCATTTCAGAAAATAATTATAGTTCAGATTTACGTGCTTATCGTACACAGGGTAGAGTGAAACGCTTTGTTAGGTATGTGCGACTTTATTCGTTTAACTTGTTGGTACAACTCGCATTTATATCTGAACCTCAGATTTGCTAAACTCTCCCACCCACAAGTTAATTAAAAAGTTTGACAAAGACTATGGTTTACAGATTTTATTCACAGCAGCAAGCTTTTATGTTATTTCAAATATATCTTATTCTCTCATATCTGCTTCCTTGATTGTTTTAAAAAAAAAGTTGTCTGGTTTTAATAATATTTTGGGGTATTATTTTTGATACCAGTGTGCTGTGTTGATGATTTTGTGCCAATGAAACCAGATTTGAAATATTTCAGTATTTAACAACAGCAAATTTAGATATGCAACAGTTGCTGATTGAAAATTGACAATACAAGACGGTACAATTTTGCTGTCTGACTTTGTCGAACGTGTCACTGTAGAAGAATCTAAACACCTCAGTAAACACCTTCTAAACACATAAGAAGACAGCAGTTGCTGTGAGAATATGCTGAAAGCAATCTCTCAGGCATTTGGCAGGGCATAACCACAAATTATGGTTGCAGAATGAGACAGTATTATGAGCCTTCACTGTGTGGTCCATCACCAGCCATAGACCCATCTTTCCTCCTGCTGTTCTCTCCCACTCTTCTCTACTGGGTGAACAGGCATAATTGACCCTGGTTAAAATTTAACTGCCCAACAACAACGCAGTTGGATGTTTTCTTAATGGCCTGGTAGTGGACCTGAAAGAAGTGGAAATTGCTATTTCAAGTGATTTCAAACACAAAAAGCGCAGATTTAAGTTGGTTTGGACTGTACAGTTTGACCGGCTATAGATCGGCACTTTACAGGTTTTATCAAGGAAACATACAGAAAGTTTCCATGTGTTTCAGTAGATCAACATTAGACTAGATACACATATATATCACATTAGTTTGTGCAGAAATCTCTTTTTTGTTATTAGATATGCCTCACAACATTTGTTGACATCATATAATTATTGTATTGCATTCAACATTTTAACTATTTTGCTGTATATGTTCATTTATATCTATATCTATCTATCTAGATAGATTGGTTATGAATGATTTAAAATGAATATATGTGTGTGTGTCTATTAGATTTTGTGAAACTATTAAAATTACCCTTCAGGTTGAGCATTTACACATTTTGTACAACTTTATTTTCAAGTATACACATGACACATGACAGGAAAATACAGTTTTCTGGTATTAATATAGTGAAAAAAGCTTTACTTGTGTGATTGGTTTGCAAATCCTGTAATGCTTTATTAATTTGTGTAGTTGTATATATATATATATATATATATATATATATATATATATATCCTTAAGTGATTGTGTGTGTTATTGAGAATAATCAGAACTATACTTGTTGACAAGTAGATACAATTCTTGATAAAAAAAAAAAAACGTTTATTAGATATTTATAAAAGCAAAAAAGGGGTGTTAGAAGTTAGTTAACCAATGACCAACTTGGAAATGTTGAACACTGAGCCGTCCCATTGGGGTGTAGTTCCCCTCTCGGTCACAGGGGGCGATAATGTCCCGCACTGATGACGTTCACGGAAATTTAGCACGAGCGGAACCTCTGACGTGTCAGACTGTCGCCATTTTCCTGAGGAAGGAAACGCCTTGAAGAAGGAAGGAGATATACAAACCGTGTAAGTGCAAAGAGAAAGACTCTAACAAAGCCGAATTGCTGCCCATTTTCACTCGTACAAAAAAAAGCTACGCGCTCGAAAGTTAAAGTGTCCGGCTGACCGTTTCCACGTCAGGAGACACATCGACTTTCAGCTACGAGCTAACTTTACCGACCAACGACAGCTAGCCGGCTCGCCTCAGGCTGACGGTTGTTTGTGTTTGCTCACATTCTCGCTCATTGTCAAAGTCAATACCAATGTCTGCGTCGTGTCAGCATACAAAGGATCTCTAAGCTTGTCTTGAGAGGTAATTAATTAGAAAGGATGAAAACGGGCGCGTGTTAGCATTGCTAAGCTAACGCTGTCGTTTGTTTACGTCCTCGGGCAGCTCGGTGAGTAAACGGTACCCTCATGAGCTGGCATTGTGGCATTGCGAAAGTCGTGGTATCGAGTTTAACGTGCGAACAGCAAGCTGGTTCATGAAAACATCTTGGAGCAGGGTAGCTGTTAGTTCTCCTGTACCGGGGAGGGGGAGGGCGGCTCGTCTCAGCTCTCAGCAGGTCACAGAAACAGCGACAACATGATCAGCTCCATCCTTTCGAGTTGTGTGTTTGTCGACAATGACAAAGTGTATTTATGGCAGTTCAACTTAAAACAAGCATTGGCTCAAAACAGCCACCCACCCTAAATTGAAAGAGTAAGGTGTTATATGGTCACTACTTTAGTCACATGATCAGCTGTGTGTATGTGATCCATGGCTGCTCCTGTGTTATCAAAGACTGTTCAAACTGGGTACAAGAAAAAGACACTGAAGAGAGCACAAGACTTTCAGTCAGTTTCTCAAGTTGTAATCATGCTGGAACTGACATGTCTGAAAACACGAGCCGCATTTGAACAAAATATCAACTATTGTTGGCCTGCATGGACACATTGATGCCACTTATGCCATCTTTATCTGTTTAAAGAAATGGCTAAAGGCTCTTTGTCTGTGTTCAGTCCAGGTTATTAGAGAAAGAAATTGGGTTATATTATTTTAAAATTGGTTTGTCTTTTTAAAAGTCCCCCTGAGAATAAGCGATGTTTTGTGACACAAATGTCATTCGTATACAATAACAGAATTTGGGGATAAAATAGAACTTGATGGTTACAGGTTTTTACTTAATGCTCAAACTCAGCTGTTTATCCCATGAGTCAAAGATAAGTAACTAACCCTGATAATTGCGAAGCTGGAGTGACATAAGACTTATTAAGAAAACAGGAACTTCTGTATTTCTGTTAATTGACAAATGAACAAAACTTTTATCCAAAAAATTTGAAGCAAGTTTGAACTCCTTTGTTAATAACCTCTTGTCTGTTACAGAACTCCCTCGTTTCAACAAATGATCTGTGAATCTGTTCCTCCACAGGTTTATTTTGGTCAAAGTAGCTTCCAACCACCAGCAACCATGGGGAATATGTTTGCAGGATTATTTAAAATGTTTGGGAAAAAAGAGATGAGGATCCTCATGGTCGGTCTAGATGCTGCTGGAAAGACAACTATATTGTACAAGCTAAAACTTGGAGAGATTGTGACTACCATTCCCACAATAGGTAAGTCAAACGCTATGAGATAATTTGCTTTTATATGGACCGTGTTGCGTTTGACACCACACAGAACAATACTTTTCTTGTGGACAAGTATACCTTATTAGTATTCAATTTGTTATCAATGTGATAATTCTTTGTCCTCTCAGGTTTTAATGTAGAGACAGTAGAGTACAAGAACATCAGTTTCACAGTATGGGATGTTGGCGGTCAAGACAAAATTCGTCCACTGTGGCGTCATTACTTCCAGAATACACAGGGTAAGTTTAAATATATGAAGAACTTATTGTCTGACATTTGTTTTCTGAAAAGCAATCTCATTGTATATATTTTTTTAATATGCATAAATATTCAGCAAAAATTCCACTCTTCTATTTGAAAAGATCCACCCACACAATAACTTGTTACCCTTTTGCTCTTGTTTCAGGTCTAATCTTTGTTGTTGACAGCAATGACAGAGAGAGATGTACAGAAGCTCGTGAAGAGCTTGTGAGAATGTTGGCAGAGGATGAGTTGCGTGATGCTGTGTTATTAGTGTTTGCCAACAAACAAGTAAGTACTTTAATCTCATGAAGACAGATATATCACATCCACATTTTATTCATTTATTTCATTATTATTAGTTTTGTTGTTTAGTTTTTTTTTTCTTCTTGTAATCACGGGGTGGTGCTTTTAATGTTCGTTTATCACTTGTAGGACCTTCCAAATGCTATGAATGCTGCAGAACTCACAGACAAGATGGATCTTCATTCCCTCCGCAACAGACACTGGTACATCCAGGCAACCTGTGCCACCACCGGGGATGGTCTCTATGAAGGGCTGGATTGGTTGTCGAATCAGCTGAAGAACCATTAATAATCAGAGCTGTCCTACTCCACCCAATCCGACATTGCTATTCTCAAGGTGTTGTAAAACTGAGCTACACTTCCCCCCCCCCCCCTCCCAAAAAAAAAAAAAAAAACCTACTGGAAGCTGCCATATCTTCAGCTGTTATTACCACAAACACACAGGCCAGTGGTGGGGTTAATATATTCTTGTAAAACAGTTTTTTATTTTATGTAATTGTAAATAGATATTAGTAATGGGGCAGCTCATCGATCCTACCATGGCAATATTTTCTCTCTGAGTGGCAGCCATGAAAAAGAAAAGGGAGGAAATGAGTAAGAATTTACCAGCACATGTTGGCTCCAGGACCTCAATGCAATCTGATAACTTATTCTCTTGTCACATGTACTGTAGAGGGATCCACAAGGGCCTTTTAATTAAAAAAATAAATAAATAAAAACTGAATTATACACTGATCTTTAGTTACTTTAACCAGTGACTACATGTACCTGTCCCTAAACTACCATTTAGCAAACACTGGTATATTATTTATACTGACTTTACCAAATTGAGAACTCCTTGTCTGTGAACACTTGCCAGCTGTTGGTATACAGTGTGTTGGCTTGAACTGAAAAATGCAATGATCTCCTATCTACCTTCTCTGCAGAGGTTTGAAAGGCAGTTTGTTGTGTCAGTGTTGGGTTTTGTATTTCTGAGTCTCAGGTTGATCATGTGCTGCCTTTTTAATATACTTGTTAGCAAAACTGCATGATGTGTTCTGTTCTTGAAGGGCATGCATATTTACTGGGTGTTTACATCATTAGTCTGAACAGGAGCTGTTACCCCACTGAATACATGTGTAAACTGTGTGAGGTAGTAGTCACTAAAGGAGTTGCACACTACAACATCCTAGAGTCAGTAATGACTCTAGAAAGTCATGCCTTTCTTAAACTAATGATATTCTGGGAAATTGTTTTGATGGAAAAATCCGTTTCTGTGACATTTGTACTTCGGTGCCATTATCACTTCCTTTGCAGCACAATGTCTTTGGAGTAAACAGAAAATCCTACATTTGCCTTGTTAACCAATACACTTTGCCCCTTCAATTCTTAAAGGTGTGGGTGTTACTTTATTGCTCTTAAGATTCTCTGGGTTGCATTAAACATTTTTTGAATTATAATTGTCTAAATGGTTGAAGACTATATTAATCTTAAGTTTGTTCATGTTTTTTTTTTTTTGTAAAGTTTTGTTTTGTGAGGGGAAAAAAAGCACTGTAATTAAAGCGACTGGAGAAAAATGTCTCAAGCTGATTGTTTCACGCTATGCAATAAATATACTGAAATATACTTAAGTTGGATGATGTAGCTTCTCTCAATGTTTGCAAAAAACTGAGCAACTAATATTTTTATCTTTGAAGTAGAGTGATGGGAATTTTTTGATGGTTTAGGTTAGATACAACTAACAGTATCTTACTATACTTCAGGAAACAATGTTGTGATATCACAGAATACCTGATACTGATGTCAGAGTGAACTGTTGGTGTGATCACCTTTTGACCCAGGATGAAAGGTGATGTCCCAAGGTGGTGGAAACCACCCAACATTTGAGTTAAAGAATTAATGCGGAGCACATACCCCGCTTCACATTGTGTCAGGGTGGCAATTTAGGACAGCATTCTTGCAGGTTGATTAGGCTGCCGTGGTTAATGCAGCCAAGCCTATAAAACATGGCAGGAGAGTATGGTGGCAGTGGAAGGAGAGGGAGTTCGAGTCTCGGGTCCCTCATGGGGTGGCTTTGTCTGGCCTCCTCTCCTGCTGCTCCATCAGCTTGGTTTGTGTGTGGCGGTCTAACGGTACTCGGCCATATAAAAAGACCAGCCTGGTTTTTTGCACTCTTCTTTATGAATGCCTTGCTCTTTTTTAGTGCACCCCCCAGGTGCCAGCCAGCAGAATACCCTCTTTCAGACCAATTCAGGACAAATGCAAACACTACACTCTATTATGACCAGTGGAGAGCATTCCAATGGTATCGCACCAGTCAGGGAGCTCACCCTAGAACGGTGAAGGATTAAGGAGTGCTGGCTTGACTGAGAAAAAGAAAGACCATAGCTGCTGAGTAGTGCAAGAAGCGCAGTGGGATGGAGGTGTCCAAGGAGGCAGGCATCAAGGAGCATCCTTGAGTTTGGGAAAAAAAAAAAAAACAACAAAAAAACACTAGAAGAAACATACCCAATTAATTTTTAAATGTAGTCTTAATTTTGGAAGAGGCAGCCACAAAGCCCCATTCTGAGTATTTTCATTGTGTGACTATTGTTTTATGATGCTCTGTGCTGGCGATAACTTGCTGCAACCATCAAAAACTCCACTTTGGTTAAAAGCACATCATAAAATCATTGATTCTGTAATATCATGTTTATAGTTTAATCTCTATGATACAAAAAGATTATGATCAAATCTAACAATTTTTGAAAATCATTTACTTTCGCTATAGAAAAAACTTGAAATATTTATATTTAGATTGACTATACATGAATATCTTCTGGCTCACAATACACGTTTGTGCAGCAACAAAAAATTATTTATAAATTTCCTGAGCAATTACAGCCATAAAGGCAACACAGTGGAATAAATGATTCATTTGCCATTCACACTCTGTTGTGTCTTGCATGGCTTTAATCTGAGAAAAATGAAAACTAAAACAGCCCAGGACATCAAAGTATTGGTGTTGTCATGCAGAATTTGTTATACTACTAACCTGTTGAACACAACCAAAAATGACAAAAAAACACTGTCCCACGACCAACTGATGGACTTGCTGGGTCAGAGGTTAAAACACGAGGCAGGACACATTAACCCGTCTCCATCATCAGTCTATTGGCTTGCTCAGGGTGAATGAGAGTTTTAGGGCCAGTCGCGCTGCTGTGGAGCGTTCTCTTGCATTATAGATCTTTAAAAATTCAGGGAGGGGAACATTAGTTGTCTGAGTCTGTGTCATGGCGCCGCCTGTGGCTTTCTGCTGCGCCAGCAGGGGTCATCTTATGGCTGGCGGGGTTACGGGAGACAGGGGACCCCCCACCAGATGAGTCTGTGTCATGCCGCTGCTGTCGATGATATGGGTGGGAGGGCTGTCGCTCAGCCTTTGCTACCCCCCTTGAGTCGCTGTCATGGAGTCTGGCTCCACTCTGACTATGGTATGATGGATTATGATGATGGTGGTCCTTTCTGTGTCTGAAGAGTAAAGGGAAACAATCAATGACTAACATTGCATTGGGGATGGTCTAAGATGTGGCGCTGAGAGAGAAGTAGCTGATGAGCTTTGAGGTGACATCCACAGAAAATACTAAATGACAGCTGGAACTGAACACAGAACAGCCAGTTACTTAAAATGAAATCTGCACTCCACCATCAAATACTGCTTCATGAGCACAAATTACTGAAGTACATAAATTGCATTATTCATATCCCTCATGATTTACAGACATGAGCTAACTAATTTATCTATTTTCTTGGTTAAAGGGAAACAAAGATTCAAGCTGCTGTATTTAGGACAGTGTCTTGGTGCCCTCTAGTGCTAACAACGGAAAAATTCTGAGAGATGAACTGACCTCTTTCTGTTGTCATCTGAGTCTGAGGACGAGACTCTTCTTTGTCTTTTCTTCTTCTTTTCCTTCTTCTTTTTCTCCTTTTTGCTCTTCTTTTCTTTCTTCCTCTTTTTGCTCTCCTGCCTATGGTAAAAAAAAAAAAAAAAGAGCAGTGAAGATAGTTCTCATTCAATAAACATAAAAAACCCAATAGAGCCCCACATTTGCCTGAGTAGAATTAAATATTCAAGGTTTTTTGAGCCTGGAGTATGAACTGAATGGCAAGTAAAAATATGCATACATACCGTTCTTCTATCTCCTCTTTCGCTACACTCTCTGCTGTTCTTGTTGTTGGGGTTTCAGGACGACCCTCAGTCTTATAGTGCTGTAAAGACACAATTTCTTTCATGCAGACTGTATTAAATAAACTTCTTAGCTGTTATATTATCAAACTACATGTCCCCTGTGTCCATCACACATTAACATGATCAATATCAATATATTAAGAATCCCACCCCCCCTCTCTGTTTACTGATGTTTAAAAGGTTGTGGAAAGGAAAAACACTTACAGTAAAAACTGGTAAACCTATCTTTGCAGCCTCCTTTTCTTTTTGTGACAGCAACATCTTCCTTGACCCTGCACTGTAAATAGAAAAGCACTTGTAAATAAAAAGCACTTTACAATCACAATCACAACCACAGACAAGTAGCTCTCTCAGCACCACTTGAATGTCAATAGGAAAATTGTCAGTCTACAAAAATAGAAACACGTTTTCTTACTGAGAGGAGAAAAAACAAACAAACAAACAAAAAATCACCTAGAGCTCCCCAAGCCTGAGACACGGTCCACGTTTCTTTCCTCACCATCAACCTCTTCCCTCCTGCAAACATCTGCAAGGTCCTATTATCAAAATTGGATAAAATTCATAAGATTAAAATATTAGAGCATATTTTGTCACAAACTTAAATGCAGAAGTTTACACAGTAACGTACTTCTTTGGTGAGGCCAGTTGGCTGTCTTTTTATATTCTTGTGCCCTCTGAATTTAGAACAGAAAGGGAAAATTAATTCTATTCATCACTATGCCTAAATTTCTTTTTCAAATAATTTTTAGGAAGTTATACATACAGGGCAGCCATCAGTGCCTCATGCTCTGCAGCTTTGACGGCAGCAAGCTCATCCTCTCTGGAAGAACCTGCCTTGCCTTTTTTGTCTCTTGCATACCACGTCAGGTCTTTACCCTTTTGCCATCTTCCTACCGGTGCCATCAAAGAGTTCCCTGGAAACAACAGTGAGTGGTAAAAATGTGGATTTGCCCAATATGGAGTGAATACCGGTGCAGAATTTCTATTACAATAACAGAAAATCATAACAAATGAAATTATTTAAGATCACTGGCAGTTTCATTCAGTGTTCAATGTCAACAGAGGTCACCCTAACCCTTCCAAAGTAATGTTATTAATTAATTATGATAATGGTAATTATATGAACCCCTCCCAGATGCAGTGACTAATTATTTGTTCTGTACTGTAACACATCAAATACCCAAACACACAAAACTGCCCCCACGCTGAAAGCCTGCTTGGCGATGGACCAGACTTTCCGGTTGTGAGTCTGAGGGGATACCCGGTTGTTCATTTGTGATGACTATTAAAAGAATGCTGGTTTCGGTGAACGTTTATGGCTGAAGAACAAAAGTGTATCCACACATTGTGATCCTTTACACCCTTCACTAAGTCAGAAAGCCTCTGCCGATGGTGGAGTAGTAACCGTGAGGATAAGTTGTTTTCTTTTTTCTTTTTAAGTGCATTCATATCTTTTAGTGTGTTTGTTTAACCCGCACACAAACGGAGAGGGTTGTCCTGTTTTCTGTCACAGCTGCAGTTGCCAGCCGTGTGTGCTCACACAGCAAACAGGCTGCGTGTGTCCGCTCATTGAGGGAGAGGGCAGTAATGACTGCTGAGACCTGCAGCTTGTAGGGAGGAAAACGGGAACTACGACACACTCCCACACACTGTCGAATGAAGGACTTTACAACAAAAGGTACGCCAAAGCTGCGTGTGAAGCATTAGGAGCTGTTGTGTGTTGTTCACGTGTCTTGGTCTGGCAGTTGAAAGTTAGCAGGTGGCTATTAGCAACATTTGCGCCGATAGCCGAGATGGCGTTTTCGACTTACCGAGATAGTTTTCTCTGTGTTTATCGACTTTCACGTCATCCCAGTTGAACTGGTCCTGGCCTCCTCGCACCCCTCCGGATCTTGAAGAACCGAACATGTTTAGTCAGTCTCCCCTTTTTTTTGGATGAAGAACTGCAGGCCGCCGCTTCAGCCGGCTAACTGTTTAGCCACGATGCGACTGGCGAGGCCTTCAGCGTCCGCTCATCCGGGAAACTTAGCGCCGGGTTAAACCTTCCCTATAGGTCGGAACAGCGTGCTTCCTGGCGGAGATTTTTATTCCGAGCACTTAAACCAGCGGAGCAACAAATCCTGCTTGTGTTCGTATTTCCAACAACCCCAACCATCCCAAACGAGGAATAGTTGAGTCAAACAGCCTTCAAGCTATCATGCACACGTCACTCCGCCCTGAAAACAAAATCACAGCGATAACAGTCACCGATAGGATGCTAGTCTTCGTCTCAAAGGAGGAACGTAGCTTTTATACACCCAAAACACCTTCGTCTCCAGCACGGTGCTTCTCTTTGGCCAATGTTAGAAAAACTTGACGTTTATCTTGTTTTGTGTCGCACTCGTCGTGACATATAATGTTGTGACCCGCAGTGATGACGTAGGCAGCCCCTGTTTCCCTAATGGCTCTCGCAGCGGAGGAGGGAGAGAAACCCTCCGGACAAAGGCTCACAATCTTAGACTAACGTAACTTCCGATGTACGCGAGATATTTTTCCAGGCTATCTTCAGGTAAGAAGGAGGATATTTGTTTGTTTATTCACTTGTCTGTTGTTGTTGTTGTTGTTTTTTTTTATGTCCCCATGTTTTGAATTGTCCCTAGCATCAGCCCCAGTCTTTCATTTTGGGGTGACTGACTGACTCTTTTTCTTCACTGATGCTGAAGGTTGAGATGGTTGTTTACTGAGCTGGATTCAGTTCCCATTATGCAATATTGCACGTAGTTTAACCCTAATTTTGCCAGATCACGGCTAATGCTTCAGTTTTATTGTTGACAGCTTTCTGACGCGAGTGGAACAAAACAAGTGTTAAATAATGTACCCCCATAACTGTAAAGTCAACCAGCAAACCTAAAGGCCCAGGTTTGCTTACCTAGAGCAGTTACAATATGATTATTTAGTTATTAAAATACAATAAATTGTCTCGAAAAATCAGGCCAATCAGCACTAGAGTGTCTTTTTGTATATATTTTTTCAGCTCTCCAAGTGAATGTGCAGAGCTCTCAGGTTGAAGAGCTCTCACATGACTTTGCCTTAGGCGACAAGAAGATACCAGTCACATGTGATTCATTTCAGAGTTTAAGTTAGGCACAGCCCAGCTTCCAATAAGTGTCAGTCCACATTGATTTTAAACTCGTGTCTCCCATTTTCCTTCACGCAGCACTAATCCAAGTAGAAGAGGTCACATAAGAGGTTAGCTCTGTGCTCCAACTTAGTTGTGGTAAATTGCTTCAATAGAATTGTGGAAAGCTTTAAATATGGAAATGGGGGATTGGGTATTTGGTCAGGGTTGGGTGGGTCTAACATATTCTAAAATAAGAATGAAAATGTTGAGCTTCTTTACTCTTCACTGAGCTCTGAAAAAGGGACACCTGCAGCTTTAATTGTCTGAGTTGCTGTCCTTGGAAAGCATTCAAGAGGCAATGGAGAATGTCTCTTGTCATTTGCACCTGCAAACAAAACCTTACTGCATCTGGTCTGCCTGGAAACAAGGCTCCTCATGTTTTCATTTCATACTGTTTTACTACAAGACCACAGAGCATGCCAAAGTATAAAGAAATGTGCTTTTGGTTTTAGGCATAATTTACTTTTTATTATTATTAGTCATATTGACTACCTCATTTTTAGGTACATAAATAAACAATGCCCTTGACGACAGAGACTTGTCATGTGTGTAAACATGGCCCTGCCCTCTTGTTCTTTTTCTCTTGTATACCTTCAACCCACACGCATTCACACCTGCCCTGCTCACTTGAATGTCTACCTGCACTGTATGTGCAAAGGTAAGGAGGCACACTATGGGACTTAGTTTATTATTTACTTGAGCAGAATTAATTATGTAACTATTACTGCTAATGAATTGAAAAAAGTTGCTTTTGACATCACAGTAAAAAGGTTCAAGGTTGAGTTTTGAAGCAGTACTTAATGTCAGCAGGGTTCTTGAGTTTGATGTAACAGACAGTCTTGTCCGTGTAGAGATATGGTTGTAGGTACTATATTAAAGTTTACAGGCTTTATGAACTGTAATTCAACTCAACTGCTTTATCCCACTTGTTAGCCAGGTCGCCTGTGATGTAGTCACATTGATAAATCTCATTTTAAATGGTCACGTTTTACACTTACTTGAATATGAGGCTGTATCTGTACTAGAGGCAGTTTTGTGCTTAGTCCTCGGTTATTGCTATCATTGTGTGCAGCAGGCTCTCAAATTAGGGAGGGATTATTCCAACCATGGCAACCCCACAGCTTTCTAACATGTTGATTGCTGTTGTTCCTGTGGGAGAGTTACTGCCAAAATTTGCTCTGCCGTTATCATTGTATCATCTTCTTCCTTCTTACCAGGGCAAGGTCTGTCTAAACAAGTTAACTGCTGCTGTAATATTGTAAAGCCTTAAGACATGTTTGTGCGTCACAAATGGTGCTATCATGGCTCATGCTTTGTTTGATTTCCAGATGTTGGGATGTATCGTCCTTCCCCATCAACATCTTTTTGCTCATGCTGAACGCTCATTTTTCTGCCTCTTTCAGCAATGGCTGGACCCAGGCCTGTGGTGCTGAGTGGCCCCTCTGGGGCAGGAAAGAGCACTCTGCTGAAGAAGCTCATGAAGGAATATGACAACGTCTTTGGCTTCAGCGTTTCTCGTAAGTGAGTCAGCAGGAAGACAATAAGGATTCCTTTCAGTTGGCATCATCAAACCTGTAGCTCCAGATGAGTGGCTATTGTGGCAGTGCCAATCAAGCAAAAAAAAAAAAAACAAAACTTTCTAAAACGTAAACCAGAGCTGCACTGTGATGATTGGCTTACATACCAGTTATTTTCCAGAGATTCATCAGTCTGTAAAACGATTTTCTTTTTTTTCTTTTTTTTTTTTAATTTCCTTGTATCTCGAAAGAACCGAAAGATATTTAAAGGACAATGATATGAAACAAAAACAAGTAAACAATTGATTTAAGTAGCTGGAGCCACATATTTTGTTTTAATTTTGTTTAAAAAAAATGGTCTTAACGGTTTACAAATTTTTTACAAAATTGGTAACTATTGAGGTATCACACTAACCATGCAATTTAACTTTTAGCTGTAGGTTCAAATCCAATTAAAGTCTTTCACCTAAATGTCATCATTTCATCATTCTCCAGATACAACGAGAAATCCTCGACCCGGAGAGGAGGATGGCAAAGGTGGCGTTCTTCCTTTTTTGTGACGATTTTAAAAACTCATTTATACATTTCCGCAACAGTTTTGTAATATTTTCTTCTGCACATGTTCTTATTCTGGGGTTTCAGACTACCATTATGTCACGCGGGAGGTCATGCAGGCAAGCATCGACAATGGCGACTTCATTGAGAATGCAGAGTTTTCCGGGAACCTGTATGGGACGAGTAAAGCCGCCGTGCAAGACGTCCAGGCCAAGAACCTCATCTGTATACTTGACATCGACATGCAGGGTGTGAAGAACATCAAATGCACTGACCTCAATCCAATCTACATCTCCATCCAGCCACCGTCCATGGCACTCCTGGTGAGAACACGAGCACAACAAAACAAAATTCTCTTTCTAAAAGCCGTGTTCACATTTAGAACACTCCTGTGGGTACAAAGCTGTTTCTTTACACTTCTAAACGTCTTCTGTTGCAGGAAAAACGTTTAAGAGACAGAAATACAGAGTCAGAGGAGAGCCTTTGCAGGCGTTTAAATGCAGCAAGGGTGGAGATGGAGTTTAGTAAGTATTAACAGCTTGCTCAGAAACACTTTGAAACCACATAGGTGTTTAAATAATGAGAAATAAGTGAGAAAAACTCCTCCTTCCTTCAGGTAAAGAGCCAGGTGTGTTTGATGTTGTCATTGTCAATGACAAATTGGAGGATGCTTATGGAAAATTAAGAGAGGCTCTTGTTGAGGTGAGTTACTGTGAATACACATTTACATGACACTTCATCATAGTTTTAATTTGAGTTACACATCCCAAAAAATATTTTGAAATCACACATTTTATTTAAGCAATGAAAACTTACCATTATCAGATGCAGCAGGTCCCATCTATCTTTGGATAATGGTTTGCACAGCTGTAGCCAGCTGCAGGCAGATTTCCCGAATAATTAAGTATAGATTATGTTAGCAAGCTGCAGCTGATCTAAATTTACCAGTGAAAGTTATCTCAGTCAGTGAAGGCAAAGGTTATCCAATAAAAATGAGAAGCCTGCCTCTGTCAGCCATTAACTGTAAAATTAATAAAAGTAAGTGAAGTATGTGTGCATCCAAGTGTAGACGCTTTGTGCAAAGGCTGCATTGCATGTTGTTGTAAACACTTTTAAAGTAACTTTTCAGGGAAAATTAAGGCAAATGTAATGATTCCATTACCTGTATTTCAGCAAACATTTTCTTAGGCTGTCTGATTTATTTCATGCAAAAAATCCGTTTGGACTAATGTGAAATTTGTATATTTTTCTTTTTTTAGGAAATCAATTTGGTTAAGAAAATCAACATGTCTTCGTAAGAAACTGCAGCAATCCTGGCTCCACCCAGCCACTCCTTATAACACCACAGACCTCCATTCCAGTTGTGTACATTCCCACAGATGGTGGTCTGTGTAGAATTTACATAGTTTAGAGGTGAACAATAGCATACTGTAAAGTGAAAATTTCTTCTTTTTTTTTTTTTTGTAACAGACAAAAGTACTTTTTATATTTTTATTTTCTTTTATATGGGAAAAAAAGGATACTCCAATAGTCCTTATGTGACATGAGTGGCACAGCAGGATTCACTGAAGATAATAAACAGTTACTGTGCTTGGCCGTCTCACCGTAATGAAAGCACAGTGTGACATCACTCATTCCATTTTGCGGATAAACTGGTTTTTGAAGTTATGTATTTCATTATGTTAGTCAGTGGCCGGAGTTATGGTACTCTTAATGTGTAAAAAGTTATTTTGTGCAATTGTGTTGATGAAATAACTGTCAAAATGTACTCGTGATGGACACAGTGAAAACATGGAAATCATGTCAATAGTTTAGTCACAAGAGATACATGCAAGTTAACTGTACTGTTTAAATAATAAAACTATTCCAATGTTGGTTTTTTTAGCTTTTACTAAAAAGACTTATGTAAATGGCCACATAGTGTGCTAACACCATAGGAATAGTGTTATAATAGGATTAAATCCTTTGACAGATGAAAAAATGTGGCTTACAAAAAATTTTTGGGAGATGGCTGACCAGTCAATTGAACTGTTTGTTACAGTTGTAAAGTTATAAGAACTTTTATATTGTGTTACAGTCACTTTGCAGCCACAGCTGTAGAGAAAATAACATTTGATGGACTATTTTGATTCCTACGAAAATGAAAGCTTTTAAGACAAACTGAATGGCACGTTTCTCTTTTTTTTCCTCTACCATTCAGAATTTAGCACAATGAAAGTTTTGCTTGACAGCTAAGAACACATTTGTAAGCCTTTGTATTGTAAACTGACAAGTCGTTTTCCGGTATTCCTTTATGTTCATTTTTCATCTGTCTGAATAACTGTGCAAATGTCACATAAAATGGTTTGAGATGTACGTAGTCCTGATTTTCCCGCCAATCTTAACCACCCGTCACAACATTAAGCTTTCTATATAAAATTATCAGTGTATCTATGGATCCAGCAGTAAGACTATATTGCATGTTGAAACTCCAATAAATTGCAAAACATGATCCTAGTGTAATATTTGTATGCGTAATGCAAGTAAGGCTTCTGAAATAAACGTATTTGCAGTTTATTTAATTCAGATTTAACACAGTATCTCACGTTTCCAAAAACTACACATGTACAATACAAGCAATTATAATCTGTTAGTGCCGTAATTATTACATTACATGATTCTCGCTCCTATTTAAAACACCTTTCAACAACACCAGCAACACACATCTCTAAGGAGGCAGATTTTCTAATCAAGATTTTCATTGAAAAGGAAGTAAATTCTGAGCTCAAGTACATTGTGTGTGTGTGTGTGTGTGTGTGTGTGTGTGTGTGTGTGTGTGTGTGTGATCAAATATGACATGATGGGTCAGATTACTTTGGATTAACACATATGCTCTGGAAAAGCAAATACATGCAGTCACTCTTCTAAATAACAATAAATATGAATATCCTGTGAGGTCACAGGTCATTGGGCTGCATTGAGAGATAAAATCAAAGAGTAAAATGTTTGATTCACAATGAATTGTAAACATCTACAAACAGATGCACTTAAACAGCTAGAGATCTGATGTAAAACCGTTCACCTACCAAACGATTAGCTTGTAGAAATGTCACATTTGTAAAAGCTTGGCACGAAGTAATCATTCAAAAACAATGGTACGACTGATTTGACCGAACTCACTAGAATTTGATCGTACACTTATGTTCAGACTTGGACAACAGCCCTTGAGCTGCAACAGTCTCAGTAATTCTGTGGTTAGTTTTACATAATCAGCACTGCACGTGTAAGTTTACTTAAAGCAATACTGAAAAGAAAGTGAACTGATTAAATCAATATGAACTCCAACATTTGCTGATCCAGGAATCCCAGGTCCAGCAAAAGTGCAAAAGCTATCTTTTCTTGTAGGGTACAAAAGTAAAACTGAAAAATATGTATATCTGTGTAACTACATAGCTATCTGATTATGAATACGAGAAGAGCCATCACTACAGATAATCCCTGGGAAGTTGATAATAATGAAGGTCAGGGATCATCGATTTGTAAAAGTATATATGAGTGAAATGTGATTAAACAAATTCAGCTCAACAACAGACAATGAAATTGCCAATAAATGTCAGTCTTAGTTTTTTAGCTTCTGTCCATCGGCTGCATTGTACAACTCATACATGACATATAGCCGTTGTAACCGAATGACATTGGACTGAAACATGCTTACAGTGACATTCCAACTCACCTAGTCTAGAGACCATTTGATTAAAAAAAAAAGACTCCAGGTGAGTCTTATTTCTGATGGGAAGCTTCAAAATGGAATGGTCCGTCAAATGCAGAAAAGATTCTTGAGGTTAGGATATGTTTGTTTGTTTGTTTGTTTTTTCAATATGTAAGCAGAAATGTCCCTGTTTAAGACTCAGAGGGTTTGTGGTACCAAATTAAAAATGTTTGCTTCTACTGGTTCTGATTATCGCTAATCTGAAGAGTGACTGGGTTTCCCACTGAGGTGTAGCCATAGGTCTGAGTTGACACCTTAGTTTTAAAGCTCTGCTGCTTACCCTCACCTCTTTGCACCTCTGAGCAGTATGAAGGCTTCACCTCCAGCTTTGCGTGGCTTACTTGGATGGGGACTTGCCTCTCCGTCCTTGATCGCGTTCCGCTGGCTGGAGGGACAGGCGATGAGAAAAGACTGCTGGAGAGGTGCTCCTTGAAGCGACTGAAGAAGCTGCTCCTCTGCCTCGGCACCACAACAGGCCGCCCCACGTTCAGGAGCACTGGCTGTCCCACTGTGGACCCGCCAATTTCCCTCTGCAGCACAGAGATCTCACAGGGCTTTTCAGTGACTACATTGGAGGAGCCGTAGGTCTCTCCTTCTTCCGGAACATAATCCTCCAAGTCCTCAAGGGTCAAAACACGATCTCCTTTTTTCAGGATTTTAGGCTCCTGCTTCCTCAGCAGATCATGGTCATTACATTCATCATCAGGCTCAAAGATGACAGTTTGTTGATCATCCAGGTCATCGCTGTCCTCTCCTGCTGGAGTGAGGACGGTTAGGACCTCCTGTGGCTCCCCATAGGCAGAGCCAGAGGGCGCGTTACCCTCCTCCTCCTCTTCCCAAGAGAGTGGCTGGCTGTTCACATCTCCAGACAGTTCAGCCTGAGCCTGCTCCACCAGCTTGTTGTTGGAGTTGTTAGCGTTTGGGTTTTCTGGAGGAGACCGCTTAGGTCTGGAAGGAGTGGCTGCACGATCAGACGCTGCAGGTGAGACACCTCTCCTCCTGGGTAGCCTCGGAGATTTATTGACCTTGTACTCGATGACCTCCTCTACCTCAACCCACCTGGGTTTGCTTTCCATGACCTTGGCCTCAGCACCTTCCGGCTGAGTGACATAAAGGGTTGGGATGGTGGTCTTTCTTGGAGTGGGCACCCTTCTCAGCCTTGAAGCAGCCGGCTCTGGGGTGGAAGTCTCAGAGCGGTGGGCTCCAGCAACAGTCAAGCCGGGCGATCTGTGCCTCCGCATTCGTGGGTTTTTCACCACAGTGGTTATCGTCTCCTCACTGCATTAAAAAGATCACAGGCTCTGTCAGTACTACAGATGAATATATACTAATTGCCTGGCTGGATGGAGTTTTCACACCAATAAATCAGCTGCTCGGTTTAAGTCATAAGTCATACAAGTGACATGGAGCTATGCAACTAATTAGGAAAATGTGACTCCCCAAAAACTGGGCTGTCTGATATTAATGAAACACTTGGCATGTACGTCCCGCAGCATTCTGTACTGATTACTGTGGTTAAAAGGATGTAAGCACAGCAGAATTAACTTTTTTCTAAACAGTAATCAAGCTATTTATATAATTAGTCATGTCTATTTTGAAAGCATCATTTCATCTATGCAGCTCAGCACTCTTGAGGCAAATTTATGATTTGCAATATGAAACCATATAAATAAAAGTGACTTGAAGGTAACATAAATGCCGTATAAGGAACTGCAATAATAAAGTTACCAGTTAAAGAAGACAGCACCCTGGTGAAAAGATCACATCCTTTCATCATCATTATAACAGTCCTTTGCACTCAGGCTTTAAATACAACACAGAGATGCATGCATGGGGCCAAAGAGGCGACCACACACTGCTTTAGTTCTCAAAATCTCCTCTGAGGCCTAATTCTGTTTAAGCAAGCAATGCCTACACAGTAAAGCCAAAAATAACGTGTGTCAAAGAAGCACAAGGGTCAATTTAGTCCAATTGCACTCACATAATGATGGTTTTCCTCGGTATTTTTGTTTCCTGCTCGGTAACTAAGGAGGAAAGGAAAGAAATAAGTAAGATTAGCTGGTCTTAGCTAACCTACATTAAAATAAACTGTAAGGATAGCTTTTCCAGTTTTTGAGAATATACAGAATTATTCTATCCAAAACAATTGGTCCTACCCTCAATAGTGATGGCCTGTTCGCCGGTCCGAGCCCCAGCAGAGGGTAGGACTAAATCAGCAGCAGACTTAGCAGTTCCCAAACGGTTGGACAGCTGAAAGCAGCAGGGACGCATTACAGACGCTTTAAGATGATGCATTGTTGCCAATTGATGAACAGCCTTAGAGCCTTTAAGTAAAAAAAATCTTCACATCATTTAGTATTAGCATTATTAACCAACCAACCTCACACTCGTAGTGTCCCAGGTCTCTCTCTGTCAGGTTTTTTATTACCAGGACCAGAACACCACTCCGGAGCTCACTGTAGGTCTGATACTTTTCCTGGTCAGTCAGCAGCCTGCCTTCTTTGAACCACCTTTAACAGGTTTGTGCAGAAAGTTATGATAACATTATCATTTTATTTATTTTTTTTTTTTTGCCAAATTCAAAGTAGTAAATGTCCATACCTGATCTTGGGGGTGGGGGCACTCTGTATGACACAGGTGAATTGTGCATCCTCACCAGCAACAAAGACAGCATTCCTCATTTTATTTACAAAACGAGGAGGCACTGCGACAAACACACAAAAATATATTACTTCCTTTAACACTTGAAAAGATTGTGTTGAAGCAAGTTTCTCTGAAGCAGCCAAAAAAGACAAAAATATTTGGTCACTAAGCACCAAGTCTTTTTGGTCTAACTGCTGCTTTAACATGCTACAGCTGTTTCCTGTGGTAAATTATAGCTATGAACAAAAACATCAGAGTTTTTTTTTTTTTTTTTTGGACTCATACTTTTTAAGGACAACCATAATTTATGCCACTTACCCTGAACTGTGATCTTTCCAAGAGTGCTGGCATTGCCTGCAGAGCTTGTGGCAAAGCACATGTACTGGCCAGAATCTTCAGCTGTCATGTTGTCCAGGATCAGAGTGCAGGAGCCATCAGGATCCTCAATGATAATGTGATGAGGATCTGCTTCCACTGTGCGTCCATCTGTGTAAACATGTAAACCGTTGTATTAATGACACATTTGGTCTACACTACTCTATATGATCCATTAGAGCAAATGACCAAAAAAAAAAAAAAAACATGGTGTAAATTTCATACCTTTATACCACGTGACCGCTGGTTTGGGTACTCCAGTGACTTTGCAAGCCAGTTTAACAGTCTGACCCAGCTCTGCTGTGCAGTTTGCCAGAATTTCATCAAAGTCAGGGGGGCCTATAAAACAAGCAAACAAACAAACAAAAAAAAAGGGCATGTTTGAATTTTCCAATGTGATAAACAAGAAAACAAGATACAGAAAAAGTTTGACTTGTGTGTGTGTGTGTGTGTGTTCCACTCACTCCATGCTGGCATGCTGTATCGCTGCTGCAGCTCTCTGAAGTCTCTCAGCCATGAGTTCTTGATTGTGATGGTTCGGGCCTGTAAGGTGTATTTTCTTACAGAGTCCTCGCGTTCATGCCAGATTTCAAAAGCACGGTCATCACCCTCCACAGTCTCGTTCACATCAATGTTATTAAGCTGCAACAAGATGGAGAACACCAAGAGAATCATTTAGGCCGCTGATTAGGGAAAATGACATACTTTGAAAGAATGCCATCTTTTTAAAACGAAAAGATGCATGATTATATTAAAAGTCTTACCTTCATCATGTTCTTAAAGACATATGCTTGTGTATCAGTGTTGCTGTCTCTCTTAGGTTTGCAGATTATACAGTAGTTCCTAAAGAGGAAAACGTGGCGATGGTGACCTCTAGAGGACGTCCTGATTCCAGGCGCTCCCTCCCACACTTGGAAGGGACCCTGATGCAAAAAGCAAAAAAAGATATAGTGATGTGGTCTCAGAATTTGGACTTAGTTATACATTAAGTGTAAAACACTAAATCAAGCCTATTGTCCCACCTGTCTAATTGGCTCTCCAAGCACTTCCAGCGTGGCGGGATAATTTTCGATCATGGAGACATGGTGGGTGTTCTCAGAGCGCTGGGGGAGTGCAGACACCATTGCATAAGCTTCTTCCAGGAGGCAGCAGTTCTGACCATTTCTTGCCTTGTTTCGAATGAGTTCCTGAAGACAGCAGAGCAGAAAATTGAACTTAAATGAGGTGACAGGTTTGAACGGTAAATGTCTTTCATGCAGGTTACACATCCCAACGAGCTGACTGAACATGTCACCTTGAGGAAAGCCTTGTACTTCTGAATCCTCTCCAGTGGTTGGTGGAGGTAGGCATTGATGCTGCGTACAGGGGGATCTGCAGGGTCTGCACTAGCCTGGGCTTTCTCTGAGTACTCCTACGATGTGATGAAAGGAAGGCTTTTGAATTCAAACGTTCATTACGATAAAGTAAATAATATGAAGGCCGGCGCGACCAGTAATCTGAATTGGTCAAAAATATGTTTGATTTGGTAAATTTAGAGGTGAAAAAAGCAATGAGTTTAAATTTGGAAACATTGCATGTGATAGCTCTGAGCAGAGTTGTGCTACCTTGAAGAAGTGATGAACAGTCTTGTCACTGACAGCAGCTTCTGCCTCACTCTGACCAACAAGGTACTGCAGGTACTTTTCAAAGCCCTCCTTGTTCTTCAAGAAGCACATAGCTACATCATCATCTGTGTCACAGTCATTCAGCTTTGGGAGGAATGCCCTGGAATCAAATTTGTTATAAAGTGAATGCAGTGATGACATAATCTTTTTGTCTTTGAGTACATTTTCCAGAAAAGAGAACGAGTAGTCTGTGAAATGTGCCTGTTCTTTACCTAACCTTTAAAATAGCTGACCAAAAGGACTAGCAACGAAGAGGTGAGCTTACTTGCTATGGAAAGATTTGATGTCATCAATGTTCCTGAAAATGGTTTCCTTTTGGCTGCTGACATCAGGCGGTGCATCAGAAGTGTCTGCATGCTTCAGGTGATGGGAGGTGAAGAAGCCCATCTCCCGTACGTACTCTGATTCCCCATTAATCAGCTCTTGTAACATTTGGCTAAAATGAAATGGAAAAAAAAAGAGAGTGGTTATGATGTCTCCTTTGATTCCAGTATTTGCTTCATAGGTGTGGATATAGGTACGTACAACAATTTCTTCTTGTATTCACCCTCTGACACCTCCTCTGTACATGTTTCTGGAAGGTCACTTGTTTCAGCTGAGAGCTGAAATACACATTTTTGAAACCATTTAACTGTGTTAAGGCCTCTCAACAATACATGCATGAAAAGATTTTCAAAATCTCGTTGTTGATCAGTGGCTACAGTCTTGAGACGTACTTTGAGTTTCTTGTCCAAGTAGGCAGGTGAGACCCAGCCTTGCCGGGATGGGGTGGTTTTGGTTGGCTTAGTCCGAACTAACCATTTGAGTGGATGAGCTGAGTCTAAAACCTCAACATACTGACCCTCCTTCAGAGAGATTGATTCTTTGCTTGATACAGTTGGGTTGTAGTCAGCTGTTGCCACATAGATGTCAAACATCTGTAAACATGTATGTTTGACAATGAAGAGATTTCACTAAATGATAACATTATTTAAATCCAGTCAGTGACTAAGCAGTTTATTAATGCAGATCTTGTATTTCTCATACAGTGTAAGCAAGTTTTTATCCACTTTGATTTCCATATCTCACCTCTCCTCGGGCATCACCCTCGTCTGACTCTGAGGAGGAGTCAGCAATGAGGGACGGAGGACGGGACCGACCATGATGGGGTGATGGAGAAGGAGTCTTGGTCTCATCATCACTGTCAACACCAGGTACGCGTAATGAAGCTAGGGCAGCAAGGATGGACAGGCGCAGTCAGAGATACATGCAATGCGTGCAAAGAAGTTCTGCATGTATAGTTAATATTGTTTTCTATGTTTTGAAACTTGATTTGCCATCAATTTATGTTTAAGGCATTAGTACCAACACCACTCATTTTGTCAAAGGTTAGGCGCAACACAGGACCAATAACATAATTGCTATATTTGTTAATATTGGTGCAAAATAAATATATAACTAGATATTAATACATTTAATTTTTCATTTCATTTTGAACCGCTTATCCACCAGGGTCACAGGGGGTGCTGGAGCCAATCCCAAGATGTCATCTTGGGCAAGGTCGGGCTACAAACTGGACAGGATGCCAGTCCATTGCAGGGAAGCATATAAAGACATACAGAGACGAAAAACCCTTCACACACACACACAATTACGCCTATGGACAATTTGGGGTCACCACATGCATGTCTTTGGACTGTGGGCTGAAGCAGGGAGACTCTACACACACTGCACAGTAAAGCCCCAGGCCCAGGAATCAGACCCATGACCTTCTTGCTGCCGCTAATCACTGTGCTGATGTTCCGTCCAATTTTAATAAATAGAAGTGAATCAATAAGCATGGTTGGTGAAAAAACGGTAGTGCGAAAATACCACCATAACAAGTCATTAAAAATGTTACAGATCACTAATTACTATCAACTGTGTTAGTTTTGTGCAAACATAGAACAAAACAAAAATACAGGGCAGATAAAAAATGATTATCTGAGCCTTCTCCATACATGTAAACATGTATTCAAGCTTCAAGTCCGTTTGAAAAGACAAGAAGAATAGTGATGATGCATGAGGAAGTGTAAACGTGTAGAGAGCACGAAATGGAAACGGAACTTTTGGAAAACTGAACTGAATTTGTGACATATGTGTTCCTAGAAATGTATTTTTTAAAAAGTTATCGTTTTTGACCCAGTTTTACTTGATTCCTCTTCCTTGTAGAAACATGTGTAGTAATTTAAATTATGAAGGATACATACTGGTAGTTTTGGGCCAAGTTTTCATCCACTGGAGCACTTCGTGATTCTGTTCGCTGTCTGAATAACAAATCCATGATTGAATGAACATTTAATTGGTTGGACTGGTAAACTGATGGATGGAAAAGTTATTAAGGAATGATGTCTGTACGAACCAATGAGCGTTTTTAAGTCATGAGGACACAATAAAGCAAATCAAGCTGGAAACCAAGCACTAGAAAGGCAGTAAAATGTGTCTGTCAAGTTTGGTGCCAACAATAAATCTACTGGGAAGTGAACTCGAATTCAAGAATTGAGAAACTAAAACAGTCTGATTTAAAAGTTTTCACATTTTTTTATATATATGGAATGAATCAGCTGAATTGAACCAAACATGACTGACACATATAAAAAAACTAAATGAATATATAGATCATTTACTCTACATCTTTTGCATTGGCAAAGCCATTCATGGTAGCATATGACACACAATTTCACAAACGACCTGACGGTTTTTATTCAAAAACCAAGTGATTCGGACCTCTCCCTCTGGATGAATGTATTGTTAAATTGAAAATCTGTTAGCTTGCTGCATGTATGATGACAAAAGAATTGATGATTTCACACTAAATAAATCTTTTTAATTCCATTTCACCCCCTTTTTAGACCACTAGTCAACAGGCAAGGAGGTTGAGTGAGACTTACCTTGGCTGATCTTTGCTGATACCATTTCAGTGATCTGTGAAGTGAGTTTCATGAGGAATTCCTCTGTACCCACTTCACCTAGATAGGGCATTTTACTCTCTAAAGGCAGAGAATAAAGGGCACGAAGACAAAAAGAGAAGAGAAAATAATGAATGCTGGAGAATTTAGGAGTACAATTCATATTACTATAAATCAAACCTTTTCCAGTGGTAGGCTCCTCTTCTGGAGGGCTAACTGTAATCCCAAGAACTCTGAGGAGAATTAAGTTCATTTTACTTCCGGAAATTATCATTATTTGCATCATACTCTATATGCATGGCATCTCAAAGAAAAACTTACTCTGAGGGTTTGGTCTCTTTCTTTGGTTGGGGTACTGGGGAAAAGAAAGGGAACCACACGTGATTTCAGATTTCAGTCACACCCCGTGGGCAAACGCTCAAACTCGAAGGATCTTCTGGTTTGAGGACATTGCCACGGTCAATATAATTTCCTCAGTTTTCCTCACCCTCATCCACCTCAAGGTGGGCAGTGCAGATAGACTGTCCTGCTCTATTTGTAGCAATACAGGTGTAGGCACCAGAGTACTGTGTGCCCACGTCCATCAGGATCAGGCTGTGCTGGCGTCCAGAGCTCGCTATTTTGTATCCCTTGGTATCAGGCTTGATCCACAGGACATCCTCCACTGACTCTTCCTTCAGCCAGGAGACCAGAGGAGTGGGAGACCCTGAAAAAAAATAAAAGTGGGTGTAGTGAACTTTAAATACATGCTGGAGTACAAAAATCCTGAAAACGCATGAAAATCTCATGAAGGTTAGACTGAAACAGTGAAAGGAACACACCTTCTACTTTAACTGACAGAGTGATGCTCGCTCCCTGTTTCACCTTCCTGTTGCTGAACCTTTCAAGGAAGCGTGGTGGCACCAGGTGTTCCTTGGGGTCTGTAAACAAGTGTACAACAAAAGCCTCATCACCATCATCACATCCTACATAACATAGTTTTATATAGTAATAAAGTGACTGTAACAACTACGAAGGATCAATGTTAAATTACCTCTCTTATCTTTTGGCAAAATTTCTCCAGGTCCTGTTGCAAAACACAATTGTTACCGTCTGTAAACATGGCTCCAACAAATTTGCTTTCATGCCCTTTCTGCATGAGAGAATATTTTCAGGTATTTGCATACATACGGAGAACTATCAGTCGGGCAGAGGAGTAAGCAGAACCAGCTGCATTGCTGATGTAAGCAGAATACTCCCCCATATCCTCTTTCTTCACCTCCAGAATCTCCAAACTGTGAACATCTCCCTCTGTCAGTAACTGGATCCTTTCTGAAGACCGCAGAGGGTGGCCATCTCTGAACCAGTATACTCTGGGTTTTGGGAAGCCTGGTAGACAACAGAAATATTACTCTTAACTCATAAGAAATTTTGTGTGAATTGACTATTATAATCAGCTGTTATTGTTTGCCTTAGATTAATTGACTATTTACATATGTTTAAAAACTCACCCTTTACTTTGAGTTCCATTTTAGCAATCGGTGCACCTGGACTAACATGAACATCATGGAGCTCCTCCACAACCTGTGGTAGCTGATCGTCCTCAGTTACAGACTCAAATGTCTCCGTTTCCCTGCCGGTGAGCAGCAGGATATTTAAGCTCAACAATTCAGTATGCCACGAATTTTATAAAATACCATTAAACATGCATTTATTTGCAGAGTTTATAGTATATTCACCTGGACATGTAGCCCTTGGCGCTGACATAGGAAGATGTCTCAGTGGCATCAGCAGCAGTGTCATAATCTGAGCTGCAAGACACTGATGGAAAGGTGGATGTATAATATTATACACAGATCAAAAAAATTTGGGACAAGATAAGACATGTTCCACTGTGCATATGCAATTTTGTTATCCACCAGAGAGCCAGTTTAAGTTTTAGTTGAGACACTCCACTTCCTATATAATAATAGGGGGGAATCAGCTGTCGGATTCTGTCGGATTCTAACACACAACCTGATGAGAAAAAGCTGCATTTGTTGGATTTTCCACCTTCAGCTCTGCACTCTCCTGCTCTCTGTGCTCACATAGATAGTATTTAAAACAGCCAGATCCACAATAAAGCTGTCCACATTTCCATGTTTCTCTTTTTAAACTGTTGCACAATGGAAGAAGAATGAAGCAGTGACTTAAATGCCAAGTAAGACCAGGTGTTAAAGGCATTCAAAGATATTTCCAAGCTGCTGTTCGGCACTGCTAAAACTCTAATTTCATAACCACAATGGTGTCTTACAACTCTAACTCAGTCATATGGTATTTAACTGACTGCTAACCAGACATTTTCAATTACAGAACTGGGAGTTGTTGTAGTCCAGCTGAAGAAAAATATGATGTATCCCTTTACCAATTTTCTACAAAACAGACCAAAGTGCACCAGTCAGAAAAACCCACTCAGAGAAAATACAGTTGAGTGATTATTCAACTCACACACATAATGCATGTTCACTTACTGTCAACCCTCAGTTCGGCTTTAGTGGCTGCTATGCCACTGCTGTTTTCAGCTGTACAGCGATAGACACCCATGTCGGTGGGGAGCACAGTGGTAATGATTAGTTGATGGCAGCCCTCCTGGTCTTCATTGATCATGTAATGGTCATTCTCCTCCAACAATTTGCCATCCTTATACCAGCGAACAGCTGGAGGTGGCTTGCCAATCACCACACAGTCAAAGCTGACTGGATATCCATCTGGAACATCCTGACTTTGAAGCTGTGTCAGGAAGACCGGTGCAGCTTGGCAACAAAGGAAATTTTAAGAAAATTTTAAAACAGGGCACCCAAACAAGCAATCAGCACTAAACTATAAATACAATCAAGTAAAAACACTCTAAACACTGAAGATTGATGAAACAGGGCAGAAATGTCAATGATGCTGTTTATATACAGATGATTTAGAAGAATTACATGGGGATCACAACCACTCCGATGTGTTTCTTACCTGGGGCTCCAGTCATAAACGCAGGAGGCTGTCTATCTTGTGTTGGGGTCTGTGTGCCATCTTGCACGTAGCCCATCTTTTTAATTCGCAGCTCCAATTTGAGAGGCCCTGCCTCCAGTATGGTGGTCTCTAGAGGAACCCCATGGATTGTAAACATCTCCTGGAACCTCTTAGAGGCAACTTCAGCTTCTGTGCGTGTCCCAAAGCGAATGTAGATGTAATTGTCATCCTCACGGTAAGATTGAGGATCCGGGGGACACAGGTCTCCCTCATCTGCGCTGACGAATGGTTCTTCTTCAACATCTGGTGGGAGGCGTGTTCGCAACAGGCGTCGCAGACGTCTGCTAGCCTGCCTCAGTGACTCATCCATCTCACTACCCGAGGAGCTCTCAGCCTCGCTGTCGGCACTGTAGCCCACTGTGAGTGGTCGTCGCCCCGATGATTCCCTCACAGTTCCTACTGTCACTTTACCGCTGTGAGAGGTAACTCCAAACTTGTTAGTGACCTCACAAGTGTAAACTCCAGTATCCTTTGTGGTTATGGCAGTGATGACCAGTGAGCAAGTGCCATCATTGTAGATGTCGATGTGGTGGTGCTTGCCATCTGTCAGTGGTTCACCATCCTTTAGCCAACGCACCTTATCAGGCTTACCTTCTGCCAGACATTCCAGGTGTATGGTGCCAGAAGGCTCTTTGGTCTGATCTTTAAAGACATCTTTGAAGACAGGGCGCATGTCCTTGCGGGCCTTGTAACCCTTAAAGGCAGCTTGAATCTTAATGGCTGCCTCTCTCAGCTCAGGTTCATCTTCTTTATTGACCTCCACTATGTTAGTCTCCTCTGTAGACACTTGTGTTTTCTCTGTCTGATGAATTGTGGTCGCTTTCACTTCTGTCTGCTGCACAGTTTTTTGGTCTGACATCTGGAAATGCGCAAAGAATCTCTCAGTAGCCAGTGTCTCTGTTTCACTTTCCACGGTGACAGCAGCTTTACTGCTCTTCTTGAGGTAGGAGACAAGTGATTGACCCCCATAAACAGATTCATCCTCAGAGCTAGTGCACAAGTTGGACCCTGTCTGTGTCTTTGACACAACGGCCTGCTCCTTCTCCCCCGATTTCTTTTGACCACCTTTCCCGTCCTCCTCAGGTTGTTCGGAGATGGAGTCCAAAGTGGGCTCTCGACTCATCCGCCGTTTCTTAGCTGAAGCTTCCCAGAGTTCGTGGACATCACCCTCATCAACAGCTTCTGGAGGCAGACTTGGCTGTCCCAGTGCCTCTGTCTCTGCCTGCTTTGCCTCTGTATCTGGACAACAATAAAGCAGTTTTCATTGTTACTTTGATAAACATTTTCTAATGGTACAGTGTTATTCACACAGTACAACACCAACTGGTGGCTAGACCTCTTCTTAGCATGATTTATTTTTGCAGGCATTAGAAGCTTAAGTCTGTGGAGATGTTTAAGTTTAATGGAATTTGTAGGCTATAAACAAAAACTTGTCTTACCTGGGTAAATGAGTGTCTGCACAGGTGCCTCTGCATAACAGAGAGAGCAAACACACATGATATTAAACTTAGACTTTCACCATAATGCACTTTATATAGCATAATAATAATTAGTGGAATACTGTAAATGCTACAGTTTGTGCCACACCAAAATAAATGCTATAGTCAAAGATAAAATAATGGAAAAATGTATTACAATAGCAAGCAAGTGATGACAAGTTGTTGTTTTTTTTTCTGCCATTATCTCAGTTAACTGAGAGTTAATAGGCAAAATATCCATTAAAGCTCCCTGATCCGCCATCCACTCACCAAGCTGAACAGTTTGAGGCAGCTCAACAGGCTCTCCAGTTCCAGCTCTGCTGATGGCTGCCACTCTAAACCTGTAGCCACTTCCTGGCATTAGATTTTCAACCACAAACTCAGTGTTGCACACGGGTTCGTGATGGCACGGAAGCCAGAGAGCACTGTCTACCAGCCGCATCTCCACCCTGTAGCCCAGTATGGGACTCCCTCCATCATGTAATGGAGTGAACCAAGAGAGGGCAACGGACTGTTTGGTCGTGCTAAGGACCTCTGGGTCTTCTGGGGGATCAGGCACCGCTGTTAGAAAGAAAGCAGCTTTTATAAATAGAATGGAAAAACTCAGATACAAGCAAGGTTAAAATCTGTGAACATTAAGTCAGAAAAGGGCCTCAAACATTCCCAATATAATCACAATTTAATTTTAACATAGTCCCACTCTTACTCTCACTCAATATTAAAAGATTAAAACTACTGTAACAAGGAAATATCACAAAAGTCTTCAAACAATTTGTTCACCATAACGTTGCGTTTCTGAACAAAGTTGTTCATCATACTTACTGATGATTGAGAGCTTGGCCAGAGAGAGGGCATCTCTGGCAGCAAACGTGATTTCCTGCTGCGGTAGAAGTGGTGCCTGTCTCAGGACAAGGCGATAAGAGCAGCCATCAGCCCTCATAGCCCACAGATCGCTGGGCTTGAGCTCAACTCCATTAGCATACCAAACTATTTCTGTCACAGGGACAGGCTCGGTCAGCTCAACACAAAACTCAACCTTCTCTCCCACTGCGGCCACTTTGTCTTCTAAACCCTTCACAATGTCCAGCTGCCAACCTTACGAGACATATTCACAGAATTAAGTGCAAAATTCATGAATACAATGCGGACAACCTGTTAGCGTAAATACAAATTCAAAAAAGTCTGAAAGCGTTCATGTGGATGACTTACCCTTGACAGAGAGCTGGGCAGATGAGGACGCTGTGCCAGCTTTGAAGGTCACAGTGCAACTGTCCTTTACATGCAGGTCTTTCAGCAGGAGCAGGTGACGAAGACCACTCTCAAACAGCACAATCTCAGTGTTGGGAGATTCCTTCACAGACTTTCCATCAAGAAGCCAGCGGAAATCTTTGTTCTCAGGACGAGAGAGGGCGCACTCAAACAGAGCTTCACCTCCGTCAAATGTTTCCACATTCTCCAGGCCCTGGATAATGTTAATAGGTTTGCCTGTAGAATACAGAATGAAAATGAAGGGGGAAAAAAGGGGGCACACCCAAATAAGATTTTAAGAAGACTGGGAGTATTTTAAAACAAAGAGAACCAACTTTATGATAAGCAATAAGATCTTTTTATTTTGGCCTAACAACTGCTAGCTTGTGGGAGGACAGGAAATTCCCTAAAGTTTGGTGGTCTTTCCATGTGGAGGGAAGCTCACCTTCCACATGAAGTGAAGCAACCACACAGGTCCCCTGTGCCTCACAGGAGTATGTGCCCCTGTCCTCAGTGGACACACAGCTAATGTACAAGCGAGCCACATTCCAGTCCTGCTCCACCACCACCCTTTTGCCATCGGGCTGCAATGGCTGCCCATCTTTCTTCCACTGAGCCTTGACTGGCCTTGAGTACTGGCAGATGAACTCAGCCGGTTGGTTTTCAACCACCCGAAGGTCCTCCATCTCGCTCACCACTTCAACTGTGGGATCTGAGGATGGGGTCAGGGGTCATAGGGTCAGGCCTTGGCCATGAGATATTGGGATATGCGCAGGACATGCCGAATGACATATGGGCTTTTAACCCCCAAAAGCTATCGAGATAATATCCGTATGTCGGTGATATATTTTTATGGTCTAGAAGAAATTCTATGTACTATGGTACAGTGTTTTAACACTAATTGCCCTATGTCAGCATCAAGGGGGTCAAAAAGCCCAATAGTCAAGGTTCAGGGTAATGGTCACAAGGAGAGCCAGCAGGTAATGGGAGAGAAAAGTATGACAGGTGTATAGAAATGTCAAATGTACGCTTGTTAGAGCTTTAGTGCTTGGAGGTTAGGGGTGGGGCTTGGTGGGACGTGGAACGGCAGCAGGCCTGCTTGGATGGGTGGAGCAGCACTTCACTAACACAAACCACTCTGTTGTCCCCACTTCTTATTTCACTTATTCTGTACAATATAACTTAGATCAAATCTTAACATTTCCAAAACCACGCCTATTGTTTCCTTATGTATACTGGAAGGGATTCAGTTCGGGCTGCAAGGAATATAATAATCATGATGATGTCATTGGCTTATGTTCAGCTCAGAGGAACAAATCAAGGAATTCTGAATTGCAAATCCTAGTTTCCAGCACTCTCCAATTGACTCATCTCTGCTTCTGATGATGGTTCTCTGCAGACAAGAATATTATATATATATATATATATAATTATTTGGCCACAGGTTCAATGGTAGTCAGAACACTGAGTAGTATTCACTGTAGACAACAAAGAATAATTCAGGCATTCAGGCACCAAGATGTCTGGGCAGCAATATGAGACATAACATCATTGGACCAAAAACAACATGTGAGTCAGGCACTGATTTCAACAGTAACCTGAAGAACAAAAAGTCACGACGTTGATCATGAAACTGCTGCTGGGAAAAAAAAAAAAAGAAGACTAGACCAAATCAACAGTGCTCATCAGGCAACTTGTGTCAGTTACGATACGTTACGGTAGAGTTTTACCATAAACCAGTTGAATTACAGTGAGTTCTACCTGATGAACAGAACTAATAAAAAGAAACCACCAACAGACACATGACATCTTTTACTGTTCGCTTGCTACTGTGGTTTATATAACCTAACATGTTTTCAAATGGTTGGTAGAATTGCTGACAATACATGGATGAAAAGGGTAAGAGTGAATTGTAAAGTGGGTGATGTATATTGAATAGTTTAAGGCTGCATTTGTATTGATCAGATTAGTTTTTTATGAAAACTAATTCTGCTGTCACGCTACTGAAAGAAAATGTACAACTGAAGCAAGGATTCAACTGCAGACATTTTTATCTAAAGGGGAGAAACATAATCGTGATTATCATACCATTTGAGCAGCCCAAAATCCAGCAGATTACCAGGACTCCAAGAGAATCCCAAAAAATAAGTCTGGATAACACATTTCTCAATATAGAGCTATTGCAAAACTTACAAATAGCACAGTGGTGCTATTTTTTGTTTCTGTACATCAAGGCAAAAAGTTGGAGGTGTTTTGGTTCAGATTATAATCTGCTCAATTGTAACAAAACTGTTTTACGGTGCTGCACCCATTTCAACAATTCTGTTGCAATAAAGCCAAAGGCATGAACTCTGTACTGCTACCGCCATGATTATTATTATTAATGAAGTTAGAGACAATGCTGCTCATGCATCATAAAGCATCAAGATGTCAAATATTCATCATCTTTATGAACTTTTTACACAACTCTGCAGGCCATATTCATGATTAACTGTATATTTAGTAGATTTCTGTAAAATGGACAAATTAGAAAAATTAGTCAACACTGTGTTTGAATGAATCAAATTGTAGACTCTAAATGCTGCAGGGTCTAAAATAAGATTGAGATACTGCTTATCACAGCCAGCGGTTATCTGTAACATGATACCTTTGACTAACAGCTTGGCGGTTGATGTTAAACTTCCAGCCTTGAACGTAACTGTGCCAGAGTCATCTGTGGCCAGGTTCTTTAAGGTGAGTGTGTAGATGTTGCCCTGGCTTAATCCTATTTCACTAAAGGGGCTGTTCTCCAACAAAGTGCCGTCCAGCCACCACTGCACCTTGCCAGATGCCCTTCCAGACAGCTGGCAGGAGAAGGTTGCCCATTCCCCAACAAAGACGTCGGTGGTCTTAAGACCAGACACGACGACGACTTCTTTCACTGTTGAGTGAAAAATACAAAATATGCATACACCGAGTCTAAAATTGAATCAGTGTTGGCATTACGCATTAAATTGACAAAACAATATCAGAACAAAAGAGAGAATATATACATTCAAGGGCAAAAGCAACGTTATTTAATGGAAACTACCTTGCACTGCCACAGACGCCGTTGTGAGCTGCTCTCCTGCGTCACAGGTATAGTAGCCACTGTCTTCAGGCTCCAGATTTCGAATACAGAGTTCTTGAATGCACCTTTCCTGCCTCATCTCATATTTCATACCGGGTTGGAGGACAATGCCTCCTTTTCGCCACTCAACGCGAACGCTTGGCTTAGACAACTCACAGCGCAGAGTGATATCATCACCCTCTATTGCATCCTGGTTCTTAAGCTCTTTCTGGAAGAACACTGGAGCACCTGGCGAGAATTTAAAATGGGAAAATGTTTCATCAGATGCTGAGAGAAGTTTGGCATCAGACAGTTGAGATGACATGAGATGACATCTGCCAACAGATAGTGATGCCATGACTGGGTGAGTGGTTGATTGAAGCACCAATTCAAGAAAATTTCAGCTGTTCATTTCAGTCCTATTTTGGTCCATAGTCGTGATAAACAGGAAAGACACGGCATCATTCTTTACCTTCCACGGTCAAGCTGACATCACACTGTGCATCTCCAGTGTCACAGGTGTATGTTCCTGAGTCCTCAGGCACGACATTGTAGATACGAAGCTCATGGAGAGCTCCGTTCTTCCTTATGCCATACTTCAGACCTGCTTGGATGGCTTTGCGGTCTCTGATCCAGGTGACAGTAGCTTTGGGGTCGGAAATGGTGCAGGCCAGAGTGACAGTTTGATCCTCTAATGCCACAGTGTTTTGTGGCCTCTCTAATATAAGCACTGTAAATATGGGAAACCCAAAACTAGATTTAATAACAGAAACATTACAATGCAGTCTTTTACCTTTGTTTACAGAGCTTGCATTATTTACTTTAACTATGTGCATTAATAAATAATTGCATGCACTAACTAATATATGCTGTCAAAACATTTTGCAGCATAACAAATTATCATCTGAATATTGCAATAATTGATCTATTATCATTAATGTGTTAGCATTTCTTTTTATAGCAAACCGTAAAAAATGAAGGCAAAGAATAGAAAGCCTGTGTGAAAGTTAAGCTGTTGTAGATGATGGTGCCAGCAGATTTCTATTGCCAAAACAAAGCTGTTTAGTAGCTGATGGAGAAGGTTATGAGGAGGAAAGGGTGAGATGACCATGGTTTCCCCATTACCTTTGGGTTTTTCTTCCACCAGCAGACAGGCCACACTCTTCTCTTCTCCCAATACAAAGGCAACATCTCCTGATTCATCAGTGGTCACCATCTTCAGGACCAAACGGTGCACTTTGCCCTGACTGCTCATTTGATTCAGATCATTATTCTGGAGTAGATTGTCTGCAAGCCACCATTCCCCGTTTACCACACCCGAGTGCGACAGCTCAACCTCAAAGACAGCATCCTGCCCAGTTGTCACAGTAACATCGCAGAGCTCTCGGATGATGCGCACTCGCTCTGAGGGTGAATTGGATGATGATCAGTGACCAGACCTCAGCAAAACCTCAAGAAAGCATCACTATGAAGGTGTATCCATCATTAAGATGAGTTTAATCTTTCAATAATATTTTAATCCTCTCAGGATCTAATGGTTCCACATTGGATTTCAGTATCATTAGATAATTGAGTAGATTACTAAATTAGAATATCTAAAATTAAACGAAAAAAAAAAAAAAAAACAGGTTAAAATTTATTGACTCCCACCTCATCACAGTGTAAGAAATTTCAGTCAATATAATTTAAAAGTCAAGAGAGACTTTCACTTAGTGAAAATCACTCCAGCCTTAGAGCTGTGGAATCCAAAAGAATAAAAATATGAGGGGAGGACAAGAGTCAGCATTTGGGAATGGATGAACGTAAAATCGACTTCAGGAAGGAAGAAGACAAGATGAGACTACAGAGAGGGATGGCACGTATGGCCTGTTACCTTTAACACTCAGGGTAGCAGTGCTTCTATTGTCGCCTACAATGCTGCTATATTCTCCACCGTCCTCCAACTTCAGTTTGTGTATAACCAGGGTATGGGTGGCAGCTCTCTGCTCCATAGTGTACTTCTCCCCCTGGGTAAGCACCGTTGAGCCTTTCCTCCAGGTCACTTTGCAGTCAGGGCTGGATGTCTCACAGGACAGGGTGGCTTTGCCCCCTTCGGTGGCCTCTTGACTTTCCAGCTGTTTCTTGAATAACACTGGTGCAGCTGCCAGACAAACCATTATTAATTAGGGTGAATTATCACAGTTGTTTTTCTGAGATAAGCATGGCCACTAAAAGACTCATCACATTCAGAGGCCAATGACCAACACTTGACCCATAGAATGAATTTTTAAACAGGCTTTGTCAAAGGCAAACCTAGAAATTATGAAAGTTTACCACTTTAAGAATGGTGTACTAAAATGTAAATACACAATTCACACTGAAAGTTATTAAAAGCACATTTGGTTTATCATGGTGTAATAAAAATATTGAAAGAAAGAAACTAATGTACATTTCAACAGTAAGTGTACAGTGAAGAATACAAGTATTAAAAGGCAAACATATTATTCAGCACAACTAATATATCATCCAATCACAAGTTTTAAAAGGAGAGGGGAAATGTGTTTAGTTTCAATAGAAGTAGAAGAGAAGGAGTCAACATGCATCTACTGTTGTGTACAGTTTGAATGAACAAGAAAGTGAGATGACGGGTTGAACAAGTCAGTAGAAAGGAACCGATAAGGAAATCACAAGCATCCAAGTTCTGCGATGCTTCGTAGGGATGTTTTGAAGAGAGAGAAGAGAAAAGATGACAGAGAACAAATGAACACAAGAAGTCAAAATGTTACTGTAGAAGCAGAAGATTCTTGTCTTAAGAAGCAAAGGGCTGAGTATTTGGCTCACCTCTGACTGTCAGAGAAGCTGTTGAGGTATGGTTTCCCACTATGAAAGTGACTGTCCCGGAGTCTGCTGTGGTGATACCTCTGAGCGTGAGGCTGTGCACTCGGCCCTCAGCCTTGATTAGATTCATTTCATTATTCAGTAGTGGGACATCCTGGAGTTTCCACTGGGCCAGAGGTGTGTCCTCATGAGAGACAAGACACTCAAAGTGGACATCTTCACCCTCAGTGACAACACAGCTCTCCAAAAATTTCAGTATCTTAACCTCGACCTCTGTTTGGCAAACAAATTTTAGCAGAGTAGTTACTTATATGAAAAGAATGTGATTGAGAAAGACAGTTCAAGTTGTGAAGATTGTGATCAAAGTAGGATTAAATTCATAAATATTTCTGTCAAGCTGTTATTGTGAGTAGTACCAAGTGAAGAGAAACAGAATAGGGTGCATTAATTTTTGTGAAGAAAGAATAGAAATGAGTACAAGTGGAAAAACGATGTGAGATCAGTGCTCAAGTTGGACAGTAAATTTGTGTGAATAACTGTTTTGGAAAACAGTGAAGAGCAAAACAAGAACTTGCATGGGATGAGAAGTAATGCTTCAACATTTAAATTCAGTCAGGTAGATCTAAATGGGATCTGCAAGTCAAAGGATGATGTACTTCACGCTGTAGTGTTGATTTGTGAGAAGACAATCAACAAGACTGAGCAATGATGACCACACAGAAAGAAGTGTCTCCAAAGGGTGCATGAGGAAGACAGTGTTTGATAGGCAGATCGTACCCTGCACGGCGAGGACAGCTGAGCTTCTCTGGCTGCCTGTATCACAGGAGTATTCTCCTGAGTCAGCTGCCTGCAGTTTATAGATGACAAGCTCAACTACAGTCCCTTCCTGTCTCAGGTGATACTTGCTGCTGGATTTCAGTACAGTGTCACCACACCTCCAGACCACACTGGCTCCTGGTTTTGTGGTCTCGCAGCAAAGGATAACCATCTCCCCCGCCTGTTTTTCAAGGTTCTGCAGCTGAGTTTTGAAAAGGACAGGCTTGGCTGCAGGGCAAGGAATTAGGGAAATGAAAAAAATAAAATAAAAATTAGGACAGGAAAGATAAAGCTGGTAAAATTTATAAGCCACGCAAAACTACTGTGTCAAGTCCAAATGAAAACGCTAAGGGGGAGATGAGTATCCAACTCTCATTACTCTCAAGTCCTAAAGTTGATTCAAATGCCAAATTTGCATCACAATTAATAAGGGGCAATGATATCTTCAGCATTTATAAAGTACTGGATACTACTTCCTCTGCATTCTCAGTTTTATTTGCACGATGATGCTACCTATCATATGTCAACAAACAGTAAATATTGTTAAATTAAAGCTTCATATTTTTAATTAAGTGCCTTAAAACTAATGTGCAAAGACCCACAGCAAGTCTTTTAAACAAGCTACTCAGGTATCTCCACTGCAAACAACTGTTTCCAGCAGGCCTACCATTCACAGTTAACTGTGCAGTGCTTTGATGGTCACCAGTGTCGCATGTGTAACTCCCAGAATCCTCTGCTTCTACATTATGGATTATTAGCGTGGCAAGTTTTCCTGTCTCTTTAATTTCATATTTGGCACAAGGACAAAGACCGAGTTGTCCTTTTCTCCACTCCAGAGGAACACCGGGTTTAGAGAGCTCACAGTGAAGGGTGGCACTGTTCCCTTCATCCACTGTCAGGCCCTCCAGCTCTTTTGTAAATATGACTGGGGCAGCTGGTGAAAAAGGAAATAAGCTGATTTTCCTCTATGGTGCAAGGTCAAGGATGATGATGAATAAATATTGTAGCGTAAAAAGGAAGGAATCAACAAATGAAAAGACAGACTTCAAGACAGGAATGCAAGATGAGAATGTGTCTTCCACCCTACCCTTTACTGCTAGAGAGGCTGAACTTATGGTGTCCTCTGAACAGCATGAGTAGCTTCCTGTGTCTCCAGGTCTTAAATCGCAGATTTGGAGTTCATAACTGAAGCCTGTATGTCTCATCTGATACTTTTCTCCAAAGCTCAGGACCTGAGATCCCTTCTTCCATTCAACAGAGAGTCCAGGTTTCGAAAGCTCACAATGCAGAGTAGCACAGTCTCCCTCCTCAGCTTCCTGGTTCTCTAGGTCTTGAATGACTGTGACTGGGAGAACTGTGGATTGAATACAAAGACAATGTATTGATGTGTAGCTGCTGTAATCTGCAGGCTTTCACCTTGGAGGCCAGTATGCTGTGGATAAAGCACGTTCATTTTTAACTCACCTGACAAATTTATTTTAGCTTTTTAAAGTAAAGCTAAAATGGAAAACAAAACAAGAAAATGTATGCCTGTTCTAATGTGTATAAACACCCATACATACAGCACTTCCACACTGCCAATTATCCCTGCTCCTGTTCAAAATAAATCTGCCATCACAGCTCTACAATATTATCCAACGAGAATCCAGAATACAACAACTCAAACACTCGCAAGTGAATGTAACAGCAAACTCTCAGGGAAGTCTCAAAATCCAACGTACAGATTTCCTAAAAACACATTCAGCAATTCGTACGCTCTGTGAATTTATATTACAAATGCGCCTCAAAATTACATTTGTGAGTCTGAAATAGAACTACGAAGCAAAGCATATGCGAGTTTATTAATTATGAGACTGTTCTGACTCCATACACTGGCGGCCATTAGTGCTGTGTCATTCATAGGCATTTGTAGGCACGACTGGTTCGTTCATGACTCAAAAGTACGGATCTTCGGGTTCTGAGTCTCTCATTCCCTTGTCTCATGGCTGCTGCGCAGGTTCAGTGTAGAAATTCTCACCCCACATATATAAGTAACGTAAACAACAAGAAACGCACAAATTGTGCACGTATTGACTTCTAGAGACCCAGTTGACAACGTTCTCAGACTATCAACATGCTACCAGTACAAATGCAAACATTTTTTCCATTCACTGGTTTTACAGATGAAAACCAGCTGACATGAAAATCCAAAGTGAGTTCAATAATTAGACAGAAGCAACATCTGCCATCAAAAACACAAATGAAGACTATCTGGTTAACTACAGGAAAATATTGCCACAAGGACACTTTCAGTTCAGTGTGTGACTGGGTTTGGTCTATAAGCCATAAGGTGTGCAGGCTGTACACGGCAACACAAAGGCCATTATCAAGATGGACAGAGCATATAAAGCTATAAGACAAACCAACATATTGTTGCCTTCCAACAATACCTTCCATTGTCCTCTCGATTTTTGGACTTCGAGATATAAACACAGCAGCTTTAGGACAAGCAGACAGCTTTACAGCTAACAGAAATTATTTGAATTAGAATTTTAACATACTAGATCATATGGTATTTAACCATAATGACCAAAACCTAAATATTGCCTTACAAAACGGCTTTGAATTATTATTATTTTTTTAAACCAAGGCATCAGCAAACACTACAAAACACAGCTGATAACTACATTCCAACAAAAAGTAAGACTTGATGGTCACTGTTAGAAAGCCCATGTTGTTTCTGTGTATTTGACTTGTTTACAGCAATAATTCCGTTCAGTTATGGCGTTTATGGGTAAGTTATCATCTGTCCTACGCTCCTGAACGCACCACACACATTTTATTTTGGAAGCTGCTTCTCCCTCTCGGTGCTGCAGAGGCTGGTGGAGTTTCCGCCTTTCATCCCATTCACCTGGTTTTCTGTGGTTTATTTCAGTGTGTAAATGACAGCAGGTGAGTTTAATTAGGGTTTACTGTCATAGTTAAATGCTGCTATTATGTCAACTCGAATTATTAATCTGAGCGTGGACTGATGCTAGTTTATGCTGTTGTGTTAAATTAAGCTAATGCTAATGTACATGAGCCTCCTGTGAGGAGTTGTTTATTTGTGATTAATATAATAAATTTCTTATTGATACAGTCCTTTATTACCTCTATTATAATTTATTATTTCTGTTTGTGCATATGGTATTTTGCTGATGGGTTTGTTTGTATTGTGATTACAGACCGCAGTGAATTGAAGGGAACATCTGCATCTTTCGTGTTCTTTAACGGGAACACCAAACCATACACCTTGCCGCTGTAACCCACATAATTCTTGGAGAGTCCCTCTCTCCTGTTTAGTCACACACAAAAAAGTGTAGTCTGAAAAGTAGACAGAAAGTTTCTGTCTGCATCCATGTTGGGTTTGGTTTCTCAGAAGCAGAGAAAGAAAAGAATGATTCAAGTAAGTGACAAAATACTTTGAAAAGAATATTACAAAAAAACAAAACAAAACTGATGATTCACAATATACAATATCCCTGAAAGATCTGATGACTGACATTAGATATTCAAAAATTGTATATTATAAACCTGCAAACAGAAGTGAGACATCAACAAAAATGAATAAGTTATGGCAGTCTTTCCAATACAAGTGCTCAAAGCTCAAATGATCAAAATATAATACAAATATTTTCAGCATGAAACGATCCATGACTAAATCTGAATAATACACTGCCTACAGGAGCAAAGATTCATAATTTTTTTCCATTCCATTTTGTATTGTCAATGTTTTATTTTTCTGTTATTACACATTGAACCAACTGTACATTTTAATGCATAGTAGAGGTTCAAATCGCTGATCCTAAAAAGTAAAATCCTCTTCCTACCCTTTACGTTGAGGTTGGCTGTGGTCTTCTGGTCTCCACACACACAGCTGTAGTCTCCACTGTCTTCTGGCACCACTTTGTTGATGATGAGCTCATTCACAGATGCTTTCTGCTTCATCTGGTACTTTTCTCCGGACTTCAGGACCTGTGTTCCCTTCTTCCACTCCACAGGGACTCCGGGTTTAGAGAGCTCACACTGCAGAGTGATGCTGGCTCCTTCTTCAGCTTCCTGACTTTCCAACTTCTGTTGGAAGGTCACTGGTTGGGCTGAGTATTTTTAGTTGGTTAATGGTCAGTCATGTCACAACATAAACTACTTTTAAAAATATATAATAAAACAAAGCTATGTGGTCAAAATTTTGTATATAGCTGAACTGCATACAGTCAATTAGGAAACTGAGAACAGTGCAGTAGAAGTACTATCAACAGCTGACTTCAAGGCATAACTATTTGCATTCTCCCTCTTTTTAGATGGTCTGGACTTTTACCTTTTTGCTTCTCTCCTTCAAAAGGCTTACTTTCCTTTGGAGTTTGAAATGGCTTTCTGTTTTGTGGTCATGTCAAGTATGAAATAGCAACTGCTGAGTGGCCATGGTATGCCCATTAAGTCCCTAGATTTGTGACTAGATGTTGTAAATCTAGCCACAAATGCACTCAGTTAGCAACAACAGGCTGGGAACACTGCCTCAGTCACATGGTATTTGCTTGATCAATGGTGGAACAATGTGCCCACAGCTCTATCACTCAGTCAGTCAGTCAGAAACATACACCAATAGAGCTGGTCCTGCTGTTGTGGTCCAGCCATAAAGAAACACACAACGTAACACAAGGCAAACACAAGCAAGGTGCAATCTACAATCTTATCAAGAGATCACAAAAAGATGGACTTAAAATATGTAACAAAAGACTCCTGCTTAACTCTTGGAAAATCCTCTTCCTACCCTTGATCTTGAGGTTGGCTGTGGTCTTCTGGTCTCCGCACACACAGCTGTAGTCTCCACTGTCTTCTGGCACCACTTTGTTGATGATGAGCTCACTCACAGAGGCTTTCTGCTTCATCTGGTACTTTTCTCCGGACTTCAGGACCTTTGTTCCCTTCTTCCACTCCACAGGGACTCCAGGTTTTGAGAGCTCACACTTCAGAGTGATGTTGGCTCCTTCTTCACCTTCCTGACTCTCCAGCTTCTGCTTGAAGGTCACTGGTTGGGCTGAGCATTTTAGTCAGTTAATGGTCAGTTATGTCTCAACATACATTTTTGTAAAAAATATATAACAAAAACAAAACTGGGTCATTCCTTGTGAGCAGCTGGACTGCATGTGGTCAGTGTGCAAAATTGAGCACTTGGTTGAAACCTGTGCTCAATTAGCAATACTGCTGGCTGTGAACACTCCCCTAATCACATGATATTTGCTTGACCAAAGGTGGAACAATGATCCAAAAACTCTTGTCACTGGAGCAGTCAGTCACAAATACTGATTATTATAAAGAACAATCAGACACAGAACACAAAGACAAACATGATCAAGGTGAATTCCACAATTTTAGCTAGAAACATCAATAAAATTGACTTGAATAAGCAATAAAAAACTCTTGCATAAGGTTTTCCAAATCATTCCATGGGCCAACTCTTGAATAATCCTCTTCCTACCCTTGATCTTGAGGTTGGCTGTGGTCTTCTGGTCTCCGCACACACAGCTGTAGTCTCCACTGTCTTCTGGCACCACTTTGTTGATGATGAGCTCATTCAGAGATGCTTTCTGCTTCATCTGGTACTTTTCTCCGGACTTCAGGACCTGTGTTCCCTTCTTCCACTCCACAGGGACTCCGGGTTTTGAGAGCTCACACTGCAGAGTGATGCTGGCTCCTTCTTCAGCTTCTTGACTCTCCAACTTCTGCTTGAAGGTCACTGGTTGGGCTGAGCATTTACAGCGGGTTATCAGGTACTGTTTCATACAGACATGGCACCAAAAAATTTTGTAAATGAAAAACAAAACATTTGACAGAAAAGAAAAACACTAACAATTTGCACACCCTCATACTTGAAGACACCCAACCCAACACGTCTTAATGTGTGGGTAAAAAACAGTTCCTAAAAATGTTACTCAAACTGACTTTTGGAAAATCCTCTTCCTACCCTTTACGTTGAGGCTGGCTGTGGTCTTCTGGTCTCCACACACACAGCTGTAGTCTCCACTGTCTTCTGGCACCACTTTGTTGATGACGAGCTCACTCACAGAGGCTTTCTGCTTCATCTGGTACTTTTCTCCGGACTTCAGGACCTGTGTTCCCTTCTTCCACTCCACAGGGACTCCGGCTTTAGAGAGCTCACACTTCAGGGTGACACTGGCTCCTTCTTCAGCTTCCTGACTGTCCAGCATCTGTTTGAAGGTCACTGGTTGGGCTGAGCATTTACAGCGGGTTATCAGGTACCGTTTTATAGAGACATGGCACCACAAAATTTAGTAAATAAAAAATAAAAAACAAAACCTTAGACAGAAAATAAAAACACTAACAATTTGCCCACCTGAATACCTGAAGACACCCAACCCAACATGTCTTAATGTGTGGGTAAAAAACAGTTCCTAAAAATGTTACTCAAACTGACTTTTGGAAAATCCTCTTCCTACCCTTTACGTTGAGGCTGGCTGTGGTCTTCTGGTCTCCACATACACAGCTGTAGTCTCCACTGTCTTCTGGCATCACTTTGTTGATGACGAGCTCACTCACAGAGGCTTTCTGCTTCATCTGGTACTTTTCTCCGGACTTCAGGACCTGTGTTCCCTTCTTCCACTCCACAGGGACTCCGGGTTTAGAGAGCTCACACTGCAGAGTGACGCTGGCGCCTTCTTCAGCCTGCTGGCTCTTGAGCTTCTGTATGAAGTTTGGTGGTAACGCTGTACAAGGCAACACAAGTGGAACTCTTTTGGGAAATACAACATTGGTTTCTCATCAATCACATTTTCCTAAAATCTTGCAGAGAAAGACCTGATGATCCCATACCATGAACTTTCACAGTTGCAGATGTCTTCTGGTCTCCACTGACACAAGAATATTCTCCACTATCTTCAGCCTTCAGATCCTTAATTTGAAGTTCCAAACAGGTGTCCTTCTGCTTCATCTCATACTTCTCTCCAGCTTTAAGAATTTCAGAGCCTTTCCTCCAGTGAACATCTGTTACAGTTTTTGATAACTTGCAAGAAAGTGACACACTCTCCCCTTCTTTTTTATCCTGATTCTTGAGATTTTCTTTAAAACTGACAGGGTGCGCTAAAATCAAGGAAACGAAAAACATTGGTGATTACACAAAATGCTCATGTTGCATGTTGTTGGGATTCAAAAGGATGGCAAGTTGAAGATGTTGGATGAGGGCAGCCTGGGCTGGTGGTCCTTTTGATGAACAAATGCTGTCTTTACAATACAATCACTTTTAGAATGCACAAAGGTTTACAGACATAAGACTCGTTCATTTCTGCAGTGAGCAATTCAGTAGATTCAGGAAAACGTCATAATTCCCCATACTAAATGATATTGCATATGTGTGTTTCTCACATAAATTCCAATACAAGGATAATACAAATGAAAACCAGATTCTTCATACATGCACTCACAAAGCAAGGTAATGAAAACCAATTTGCACAGGAAAATATAAAAGATGTACTACATAATTTTTGACCAATCCACTTTTGCAGTTGGTTTGTAGGCATTTGGGAATGCTAGTTTTTACCAAGAACACCAAAGGATTCAATTGAATGCCCAGGAATCCCCTCTTTTCCATTAAGAGAATGGATACCCCCCTTTGGAACCTGAATATCACTCAGGATGTTTGGCTCCGAAGACTTGGGACCTAAGCACTGTCGATCATTAGATATAACACTGAAACAGCAGACAACAACAACAAATGTAGCAATCGCCCTTCGAAAAAATTAGCATCCTGTGGGCTTTCAACACAGCAGACCACAGAGTGGCCACTGAAGTAAAACCAAACCAAGCTATGAGATATATCATGCAGCATTCAATCAACTTCTGTGACAGGCACAACGTTATCATAAGTACAGATGTAGAGATTCTGACAGCCTTCAATAGCTGCACCTAACATGTAAATGTCTCAGATTAATTCTTTAAAAAGAATTCTGTCAAACTAGCACAATCCAAGTTATTAATATCACCCAAGGATGAGACATTCAAAATATACATATTCAGCTGACTCTTGAGGTTCCTAAAGCTAATCGGCTATGGAAAAAAAAAGAAAGAAAAAACTTACCCCAAACTTGGATAAATTGACACTAAAGCTCTTACCTTTAACAGTCACCTTTGCCATGGTCTTAGCCGTGCCCACGTCACAAGTGTAGATATCAGTGTCTTTCTCCTCCAAGTGTTTGATGGTGAGAGTTAAGACCCTCTCTTTCTGGGACATCTCGTATCGGCCTCCAGCCTTGAGCTCTGTGTGGCCCTTCAACCATGTGACAGTGGAAGCAGTTTGAGCTGTCTCACACTGCAAGGTCACAGAGTTCATCTCATCTGCTTGGCTGTCCTTCAGTGCTGTCGTGAATTTATGGAGTGGCTCTGTAAAAAGAGAACAACCTCATTTGCAGGTGTAGGTTAAATTATTGACAATGCCAGAAAAAGCAGTTAACTCTGAAGTGCCTCTTAATTTAGGATACAGCATTAAATTAATTGATGAAGCTCTATGACAATTTTAGTGTTATGCAAGTCCCTTAAATGGTTTTACAATTATGTTGGCATTCAGTCTTACCCTTGATTTCAAGTTGGGCCCTAGTGGTTGCACCTCCAACAACTTCACAACTGTACTCTCCAGAGTCTTGCACAGATACATTGTGGATTATGAGCTTCATGACTTTGTTTTCCTGACTGATGTCATACTTCTGGCTCTTTCTGATGGCTTTGTCTCCTTTAGCCCACTTTACAGTGGAACTAGATTGTGTCACCACACAGGTAAATACAGCATCCTCCCCCTGGACAGCACTAACATGCTGTAGTCCTTTAGACACAGATGAAGCTTTGCCTGCACCAAGGGGTCATCAGATGTTTATTTCAACGCCTTAATCTTTTTGAATCTTTCTCTAAGCCTTTTCAACAAAAGAATGGAGCTTACCTTCAACTGTTAATGTTGCTTTAGAGTTTATGTCTTTGATGTTGAAGACTACCTCACCGGCATCACCAGGGGTGACATCCTTAATGGTTAGGATGTACTTGCGGCCTTTGCTGGTGACATCAAAACGGCCACCTTTTGAAACGGTTCGGCCATTCACAGTCCAAGAGCATTCATCTGTGCTCTCACGGGACAGGATGCATTCAAAACTGCATGTCCCTCCTTCATTCACCTCAGCTGATTTCAGCCATTTGGTAATTCCAATGCCAATCTCTAAACAGAGAACATTTAAGAGGAGAAGATGGCAAACAAAACCCAATAGATTGTAAAAATATAAAACTTTAAATCTCAAATAAAAGCACCAACCTCTTACTGTCACTTTTGCTTTTGAAACCTCAGTTCCGAGATCACAAGTGTACTCTCCAGCATCATCTTTGGTCACATCCTTGATAATCAGTCCCAAAGATTTGCCTGTGTGAAGGAGCTCATACTTTGGTCCAGCCTTCAAGACTTTACCTTCTTTTCTCCATGTGGGAGAAACCCTTGGCTTGGATGCCTCACACGCCAGAGTGATCATGCCTTTCTCCTCTCCAGTGACGTCATCTAAAGATTTCAGGAACACAGCGCGCTTCTCTGCAAGGCCATTAAGACAGTAAAGATTGAGCTTTGAGTATTTTATGCTATCACCTTTTGGGCTGCCTGTAATGATTGGCACTTTTTTATGGTACGTTTCATAATATGCTAACTCCTGACTTATAGCAGTAAATTGATTTTATTAAATGTTAGCATAACTCAGGCACTTGGTTTCCTTTTAACAAGGTCAGTGAGAAGATTTATTTGGTATGCTACTGAGTGACAGTTCTTACCTTTAACCTTAAGAGTAGCAGACTCTTTCACCTTACGCACTTGAAATGTGACAGTACCCCCATCTTGGGGTGCCAAATTCTTCAGTTTAAGCTTGTGAACTTTCCCCTCATGAGTGATGGTGTTGACTTCATTAGTGAAGAGCACTTTGTCATTCAGCAGCCATTTTGCCTCTTCATCTTCATAGTTTATCTCACATGTGAACACTGCATCGCTGTCTTCATCAACCTCTATGTTCGTCAAGTGCTTGGTGACTTTAATTTCACGCACTACACAGATAAAACAAAACACTGATTTTAGTTCAAAGGTAAAAGCAGTTATTTTATTGTCTGTTGTATTAAATGACCCACACTGTACCTTCAACAGTAAGTAGGCCTTTGGTCTCAGCAGGTCCAGACTGACAGCGGTACTCTCCACTGTCTTCCCCAGTTAAACTGTGAATGGTAAGTTGAGCTCTTGTTGCGTCCTGCTTTATGTTATGCTTGTCTGAGGCTACCAGACGTTGCTGACCTTTAAACCAATGAACGTCTTTGGGTGGTGCAGAGAATTTGCATGTGAGTATGGCTGAGCTTTTTTCCTTAGCCTTCACATCTTTGATGGGCTCTGCAATCTCAAGCGGACGCTCTACATGAGAGGAGTGATATCTGATTAGATTCAACAGAATTTTGCTGATTGAAAATATACTGTATCGGCATGTGGTTGAACATATTTACCTTTGACTGTTAGCTGGGCGATAGATTTGCTCTTCCCAGCTGTAAACTGCACTGGTCCTGTCATCGACGTTTTGGTCTTTTTTAAAGTCAGACGATGCATAGTGCCCTCTTTTTCCATTTCAGCATCAGCACTCTCCTTAACAGGAACTCCATTCAGTGTCCAGATAGGAGGCTTCACCAGTTCCATGCTGATTTCAACTTCAAAAACAGCTGCAAACGGCTCCGTCACTTCCACTGAGCTTAACTCCCGCACAATGCTGATGGACTGCTCTGGAGGCGTCATGAGAAGTAAATGGCTTAGGTAGCAGTGAAAGTGAAATTATTTCTAACTGATTTTACACTGTTATTAATTTAAATTTCACCCAAGTATATCTAGGAATGTATTAACATTTTCACATTCATGATCTGATTTGTTTGTTTTTTTTTTTTTTGTTTAAATTTTTTTTGGTCGTAAAACTAGATTTCGATAAAACATTCAGAATAAGTTTCAGATACTTAAATTGACTGCGAATTGACCAAACAACCAGAAAAAAAACAATAGGGTCCCATTCAGGATAGATTCAGACCCTAATAATAAAAAATACATTGAAATAACAGCCCTTCTAAAAAAATAAATCGAATTTTAATATACACTACCAAAAAATTTAACCATGTTCCCAAATCTCATCCTGGCTGGTGTTGCCTTAAAACGCAAATGAAATGTGTTTAAACTATGAGTCATACTTTATTATTCATCTTGTTTTTCTTATGATGATCCACTATCATAAAATGTATTGCTCACTTAACATAAGCAAAAACAATGAATCATAAAGGTTTGTTCTATTTTAGGGTCACTGGGAAGTTCTGTTACAATCACACAGATGTTTTCACCAGCATTTTGGCTGATGTGACTTCTAACTTGTCAAAGAAGGAATAGCACAGATGGTATCAATGACTTTAGTGATGATTCATTAAAATTCAAGTGTCTTAGTAAGGCGTAACTATGACAGCATGCACTACATCAGTACACCTGTGCTTCTTATAGTGACATATCAAAACGTCTGCACATAAAACTGTAAAGACCTCACATTTTCCCTGATAAAGGTTTATCCTGAGCAATACCTTCAGAATAATTTAAAACACCTGCTTGGATTACTTCACTGGCTATTTTTTTAGTTGACATTTAGATTTCCATGTTAATTAATTTAGTAAGTCACACTTGTTGCAAAATTAATCAGCGTAATGTTCCCATATTTTTGATTAGTACGGTAGTTTTTAGTTTAAGATCTGTAGAAAAACAAACAGATGCCCCTTGGGCTGTGAGTCTGATGGCTTGTTTTGCATAATTACTCAGTCATAGGCATAAACAATACAATTGCTAAATCTGATCTGATCTAAATTCACAATCATCTTCCATCGTGTTACCTTCTACAAGAAGTTTACAGGATGTCTTATCATCAGTGGCGTCGCAGGTATACGTGTCTTCGTCCCCAGAGTCGACATCGTTGATGGTGAGTTTTCGGTACACATCCTCACTTTTGATTTCGTACTTCTTGCTGGTTTTGAGTTCTGTCTTGCTCTTGTACCACTTCACTTTTGCATTGGCTCGTGACACTTGGCATTCAAGATGACCACGATGCTTATACATTGCAATCTTATCCCTGAGTTTCTTCACAAACTTGACAGGCAGTTCTACAGTAAACATGGCACTGAATCAATTCATTTATCCTTCAAAGGGAACATTGAATGCCCTGAATGGTAAAGCCTTGCAAAAGCCCTTGCCTAAGCACTCTATGGAATAGTCTGGACTATACTGAGCTAAAAACGTATCAGTTCATTAATGCTTTTAATTCGTTATCAGTTCCAACATGATTTTGCAAAAGATAAAGCAGATAGTGACACACCACTTTAATAAAAATCACTGTGTGCCAGTCATTCTTGTTTTTATATTGGTTGCTGATTAGATATAGCTAGAAATGTCCAGTCATTGAATGAAAGAATGCCCACAATCACTGGACCATTGACATCGCCTGTATAAATCATCAGAGATATGCTAAGCTACATCCACTGAAGAGTACCAGTGATGACGAAACCCCTGAGAAACAATCCTAAACTCAAGATTGACACACACACACCAAAGACATTAAAGCCGTGCTCTGCTTGCCATCAGGCCTCACTGAGGCATAACAATGTAAATGCATGTTGCAAATGAATTGTTTGAATTGTCAGCGGACAAAATACTGTCAGAATGATGCATTGCATTAACTCTTTTAGCAAGACAACATTTCATGAAACTTTAGCGTAATCTCTGGTTCACAACTGAAATGCTGAGATCAGTTTCCAAAATCTGCCAGGATATTTTTCACTTTTCACTGAGACGTAATCTTGCCTTAATATCAGTGATAATCAATTTATAGCCGGAGTATTTCATAAAAGACATGAATAAGGAATCCATTTGCAGCCACATCTGAACATTGTAGCAGAATGTTTAACTACTCCATGCAGCAATGCAGAATACCATATATACAAGTATAAGCTGTTGTGTTATTTCAGGGCATAACACATTCATTTCTTTACCTTTCACTTTCAGTTTTGCAGTTGAAGAGGCCTTCTCAGCTGTAAATTTAATCTCACCCATATCTTCTGGGGAAACAGACTTAAACAGCAGTACATACCTTTGGCCTGGAATTAGAAACATGGCAGCATAGTGTTATAAACTGGCTTTATCAGTTACAATTATTAGTCAGATAAATTCAGCGTTGTGCTACTTCCAATCGTTTGCAAACTTACCCTCTTGTCTCATCTTGATGTTGTCACCAGCTTTGAGTTTAGTACTTCCTTTGTACCACTGACACTCCACTTCATCATGTGAAATTTCACATACAAATGAAGCACTCTCTTTCTCCATCACCTCCACATCCTGCAGTTTCTTAACTATCTTGATATCTCTGGCTGCAGGAAAATGTTATGTTATATATACAGGAAATGGTTATTCTGCACTTGGAATAATGGTGCCTGATTTGACTGATTTGTGGGCTTCATGGCAGGAGTAATATTTACCACGAACAGTGAGCTTGGCAGAGGTGTTATCATCAGTAGTGCGACAGATATAAGTGCCTGCATCTTCAGGGGTACATTTGCTAATGACCAAAGTGCGCTTTCGGCCCAAGGAATGGATGCCAAAGTTTTTCCCTGGTTTCAATTCCGTGTCATCCTGAAGGTTATTCATTTTTCAAAAGGTTACACATGGCCTGAACCTTTTCCGTTTTACTATTTTTCACTGCACAGAACAATTCAAACAGTAATTTCTCACCTTGAGCCATTTAACATCTGCATTTGTTCTGGACACTTCACATTCAAAAGTAACCTTCTCCTTCTCAGGGACACTGATATCCATAATGGGCTTAGAGATCATAGCAGGCGGTTCTGTAAAATTACAACAATTGCACAAAAATGACTATGTATACTAAATGGACTTCGGCATGAAATGTTTCGTGAGTTGGAATTGTTACTATACAAGAAAATAAGAGTAGTCAGTCGAGACCATACCAACAGAGGACCAGAAAGGCTAACAAGAAGTAGCTCTCACCTGTGACAATCAATTTGCCAGAAGTATGGATACCATCTGCCTTGAATGCAATAGTTCCTGCATCTTCCCTTTTAAGATTGGACAATGTAAGGGCATGTTTTTTTCCCAGAACTGTGATACGACAGCTCGCCCCTGGCAATAATTTGGCCCCATCCCTGGTCCAGTAGCCATCAACATCAGCCTGGCTGAGCTCCACCTCAAATGTTGCTGTCTCTGTCTCATGTGCCTTTGTTTCTGTCAGGCCCTTTATCACCTGAATCTTCTTCACTGAAGGAGGAAAGAGGAAATGATGGGGTGTAAACGTGCAGAGAAAAGTATTTAGAATTTATATTAAAGCATCACTAGAAGGAAAGACATGAATGTGGATAAATCTTACTCTCAACACTTAGTTTGGCCTGGGTCTTGTCATCCAGAGTTTCGCAAGAGTAGATTCCACGATCAGCATAAGTGACACTCTTTAGGACCAGCGTCTGCTTGGTGCCATCTACTCGCACCTCCAGGTTTCCTGCAGGCTGCAGCACTACACTGTTCTTCATCCACCTGACTTCATCTGACGCCTTACTGAGCTCCACCTCCAGCTTCACTTGACTCTGCTCCTCCACTGTCAGGTTCTCTAGCTTTTTCTTAAATGTCACAGGCTCATCTGATTGGAACAAAAATGTTGAGATTATTGAGGATGTTTGTGTGTGTGTGTGTGTATATGTCAATAGATTCTTCAACAATACATGCACATCTCACGTTGCACTTGTAAGGTAGCTTTGCAGCTTTTGCCTTCTGCATCAACACTAATCTCTCCAGCATCTTTTTGGGTGACAGAGGTGATGGTGAGTAAGTGAGTGTTGCCCCCATGCTCAATCTTATACTTAGGTCCAGCAGTGATGGGTATGTCTTTGTGGAACCACTTTATGTTGACATCTGCTGGGGTAGTGACACACTTGAAAATGGCTTCTTTTCCCTCCATTGCAACTACATTGTTGAGTTTGGTGGTCAGCCTCACAAGTCTGGGTTCTTGAAAGGAAGTAAAAAGTTTCATCAAACTGTGAAGTTTTTATTTAGCCATGAATTGAAATTTTACCTGATTGATGAATTACCTTTGGAGGAGACTTTAGCAGAAGTCTTGTCATCTTTGCACTCACAGCTGTATTCTCCTTCATCTTCCTTAGACATGCTTGTCACAGTGAGAACCCGCTTAGCACCATCTGTCCTGACAGAGTACCTTCCTCCAGGTTTAATTTCACGGCCCTTATGGTACCAGATAACATCTCCTGAGGCTTGATTTAGTTCACACATCAGGCTAATTGTGCCTCCCAACTCCACATCAACAGATTTCAGGGGAACAGCAAACTTCAAAGCTAATTTTGAAATGAAAACAGGTGAGTGAGATATTAAAGCAAAATCTGGCATTTGCAAAAGGGTATGTAGCAGTTCTCGTTAAAAACTTTTCTGAGACCTACCTTTAACCTGAACTTTGAACTCCAGTTTATCATTTGCAGTTTGACAGGAGTATGTGCCGCTGTCTTTGGCTTCAGTGGATTTAACTATCAGAGTACGTGAATGGCCATCTGTTTTCATTTCATACTTCCGGCCCTCCTTGATCTCCACACCGTCTCTAAACCACTTCACACTTCCACTCTCTGCGGTCAACTCAGTGGTCAGAATAATGTTTTCACTTGTTTGAACAGTAAACGTGTCCTTAACGGACTTCTGGAACTTGACAGCTGCTTCTACAGAGAAATAGAGAGAAATAAATTCTGTTGTTTTCTTGTTAATCTTGTGGGAAATTTGTATTTAAAACATATTTTTACCTTTCATCTGCAGCTTAAACACCAACTTCTCTGATCCAGCCTCACAGGTGTATTCTCCAGCATCTTTTTTCTCCATTTTCTCAATCACCAGCTCACGACTCTTGCCCTTTGATTCCATGTGAACTGCTTTGCTGGAAGTCAGCAGCTGGCCATCCTTGTACCACTTCACCTCTGTCTTAGAATCGGAAACCTCGCAACTCAAAGTGGCTTTCTGGGAGAGAGTGGCTTTGACCTCCTTCTGCACTGATTCCCTGTTCGAGAAACCAGCTGCAGCCTCTGCAGTTAAAAAAAAAAAAAAAAGACTCAAGACTTAATGATTAATTGTAAAAATCCAACAGAAATAACTCAATAGAATTAAATCCACAGAAATTCTAGAAAGATTTTATTCCTCCTACCTGTCACCTGTATCCTGAAGGCCAACTTCTCTGTCCCCGCCTCACAGATGTACTCTCCAGCATCCCTTTTCTCCACACTGTCGATCACCAGCTGGCGACTCTTGCCTTTGCAGTCTGTATGGACTGTCTTACTGGAGGTTAACAATTTGCCATCTTTGTACCATTTCACCTCTGTCTTGGTATCGGCTACCTCACAGCTTAAAATGGCTTTCTGGGAAACGATGGCTTTGACTTCCTTTTGAATAGACTCCTTGTTACAGAAGGCAGACTTGGCTTGAATCTCTGAAAAGTTGATTATAGACAATATTGTTGCATCATCCTAATAAAACCGTCCTCCAAAAAATATGTGCAATAACAGTAATTCTTATATATTTAATCAAAAACAACAGCTATACCTCACTAAAAATTCTAATCCTTCAAAACTTTTTTCAATTTTGTTCTGATTTAACGGAATTATTCGGACAGGCATCCCAGTTTCACCGTTACAAGTCACATTTCTCTGAGATTTTCTCATACCTGTTATTTTCACTTTAAATGCCAATTTCTGTGCCCCTACTTCACAGGCGTACTCCCCTGCATCTTTCTTCTCAACACTCCATCACAAGTTGACAAGTCTTGCCAGTTGTTTCTAAGACAAGCTTGCCGTCTTTGCACCATTTCACCTCTGTCTCACCTCTGTCTCGTTATCATTTATGTCCTTCTGGACAGTCTTTATTGATGAAAGGGAATTTAGCCAGGATTACTGTAGAAGTGACTGCAAATTATTGCCAGTATGAAAACAGACTTGAGTATAAACACAAATGTTGCTCTGGATGGATTTAGCAAATGTAAGCAAACATCACTGATGAAAAAACCCAGGGCCGCAAAGGGGAACAATTGAACGCCAAAAATAATTCATTCTGACGCACAAAATACTACACAGGACCGGACAAAGAGCAGAGCATGGCCAGCAAATAAATCCCATGATCACACAAAACACAGCAACGAAATCCAAGATATTATGACCATTTCAAGAATCGCTCACTAATGATGGATATTTGAGGCATGTTGAATAATTAGCCAAAACAACAAACCAACAAGGCAGCCAAAAAAGCTCAAATTCTTAACACATTAAAAACAGTTAAAAATAGACCAGAATCTATGTGGTTCTCTTATTTCTCTAGAAAACAAGACAGCACATAACTTGGTCACCATTTAAAAGCAAAATGCTGCTCTGTGTTATGCATCAGCATGAGCAGCTTGAACCTTTCTGTGTCGTTTTTGGTGGTTCTCGTGGTGATGAAATACTGTCACAATTTTATTTTTTAACTATTTTGCATGGCTTGTATATGTGCCAAAATGTAATTAATAATATATTTAATCTTAATCTTAATCTATATTTGGTAGGAAATATAATGTTTCCTCTTACCTTCCACATGTACTTTAAAGGCCAACTTCTCTGCCCCAGCCTCACATACGTACTCTCCAGCATCCTTCTTCTCGACACTGTCTATCACCAGCTGGCGACTCTTGCCCTTAGACTCTGCATGAATTGTCTTACTGGAAGTCAACAGCTTGCCATCCTTGAACCATTTCACCTCCGTCTTTGTATCAGCTACCTCACAGCTCAGAGTAGCTTTCTGGGAGAAAGTGGCTTTCACATCCTTCTGGACAGACTCCTTGTTGAAGAATGCAGACTGCACCTGTGTGTCTGTGGAGGAGACCATGAATATCGGTGACAAAAGCTTTTTCCCTGTACAGCTACGTTAACATCTGCAATTCCCGTTGAGCACATCAATCATGAGAAAAACTATAATCCAGTTCTCTCCCTGGCCCTACCTGCCAACTTGATTTTGAAGACCAACTTCTCAGTCCCAGCCTCACAGATGTACTCTCCAGCATCCTTCTTCTCAACACTGTCTATCACCAGGTGACGGCTTTTGCCCTTTGTCTCCATACGAATCGTCTTCCTGCCAGTCAGCAGCTTTCCATCCTTGTACCATTTCACCTCCGTCTTCGAATCGGAAACCTCACAAGTGAGCGTGGCCTTCTGAGAGAGAACTGCTTTCACCTCCTTTTGAATTGATTCTTTGTTTAAGAAGGCTGACTGGGGCTCTGATGGGATCACATAAAGAAAATATCAGTCTATTCATTCAGACCTCGCAAATAAGAATCCACTCAGTTACGCAGTTATTCTGATACCGTTCCCTTACCTTCCACCTGCATCTTAAAGCCGAACCTCTCAGCCCCAGCCTCACATACGTACTCTCCAGCATCCTTCTTCTCCACACTTTCTATCACCAGCTGGCGACTCTTACCCTTGGACTCTGCATGAATTGTCTTTGTGGAAGTCAGCAGCTTGCCATCCTTGAACCATTTCACCTCTGTCTTTGTATCAGCTACCTCACAGCTTAAAATGGCTTTCTTGGCGAGAACGGCTGTCACCCTTTTCTGGACTGGCTCCTTGCTGACAAGGGCTGACTGGGCCTCTAAGGGTAACATCAGTGATAATATGCAATGTTATTATGCCAGACTTGTGATGTTTGACTGCCAGTGACTAAGAATACTGTTAGTCTAGTCTGTAAACAGATGGTGATTCTAAATGACAAAAATTAACAGAAGGTGTTGAATTGTAATTTTTCAATTAATCAATTAGTTGTCCTACCTGACACAGATATTTTGAATATCAGCTTGTCTCCTCCAGCTTCACAGGTATATTCTCCAGCATCACTCTTCTCTACCTTTTCAATCACCAACTGGCGAGAACTGCCTTTGGCTTCTGAGTATATGGTCCTGCTGGATGTCAGCAGCTTGCCATCTTTATACCATTTCACCTCTGTCTTGCTATCCGACACATTGCAACTAAGCATTGCTTTCTCAGAGAGAAAGGCTTTTACCTCCCGCTGGACTGACTCCTTGTTGGAGAAGGCAGCTACAGCTTGAGTTTCTGAGATGAAAAATAAAGTAGGTGCATTAATATGTGTGGTCAGCTCTAATGCTTTCAATAGTACTAAAGAAGCATCACATCTTGCCTTTAATCTTGACGTGGAATGTGACTTTATCTGCTGCCATCTCACAAGAGTAGTGTCCTTCGTCGCTTTTCTTGGCAGCCTTGATGATGAGTTTCCTTTGAGTTCCTTTGGAGATGATGCTAGTTCTTTGGTCCTCAACGATCTCCATCTGATCTTTCCTCCACACAACAGCTGCACTAGCTAGAGATACCTCACAGCTTAGTTCAAGATCTCCTTTAAGAGATGATGAGAGTCCCATGGTACCTCTGGCCTTGTTCAGGAACTTGGCAGGTTCATCTTAGAAGAAAAAGATGGAAGTTAAGTTATACAAACAAATATTTTTGTTGGCTAATAGAGTAGCACACGCTAAAATTTTGTGGCATTTATTGAACTCTCTTTGAACACATATACGTTTAGAACATGAACTTGTATGGCACAGCCCCTCCAGAGTGGACTCCATGCCAGCTGATTGCTGTTATCTGGATTCTAGTAGCCATCAGAGTAGATCACACTGTAGTGTATCATATGGTCTGCTTGGAGGCTAGATGCAGTGCTTTGTTACACACACTCAGCCTTGTTCCTTTTGTGTAATCAGCTTTGCACCATGCAGGACAGATAGTTTCTCTGGGAAAGAGTAAAACTGGAAAGTGGAAAAACTGGATGTGTACCTTTAAGAGCGAGTTGCATAGACATCCTGTCATCAGCTAAAACGCACTCATAGATGCCCACATCTTCCTCTGTGACATTGTTTACAACCAAGATCCTCTTGCGGTCAGTGGTGACATATTCATACTTCTTGCCTGTTTTTACCTCCCGTCCGTTCTTCATCCAAACCACCTGAAGACCAAATACAGAACAAATTGGCACTACAGACGTAATCAAATGAAAAAGAGGGTTAAAATTCATTTATACATTCTCTATTTAAGTACTCAATACAAAATTCATTCTTTTGCAGACTATTCTGAGCAGCAGTAACCTGTAGTCAGTGAGCTTTAGCAAGAGCAACACAGGTTTAATAGAACAGCATTCTGATATCCTCCAGGCACTTTTAAAGGAAACTAAAAAGGCATTTAAGTGTGGGAGTAAGTGACATAAATTCTAGGATTTGGAATACAATAATATGATGTTATAGAAGCAAAAAAGTAAAACATGAAAATGATATGTCAGTCCATTACAAACCTTTGCATCATAATCCGACACCTCAGCGGTCAGCCGGGCAGTCTCTTGGGCACTACAGGCCACCACCTCCATTTGATTTGACTTGTTAGTGAACCTAACAACAGGAGCTAAAAATACAGTTGTTAAGTAAGAAGGCATCACTGAGTTGCTTCTCAAAAAACAAAAAAAAAAAAAAAAACAGTTGAAGAGTCAGTATCTACAGATTCCTTGGTACATACCCTTCACAGATAGGATGCAACTGCTTTGTGAGCCCCCACCCACAAACTTGACTTCAGCTCCGTTCATTTCGAGGGTCACAACACGGACAAGTAGAGTGTGCACGTTCTTGGACCTGGTGATGAGGTAGTCACCTCCACTGCGAAGCAGGCGTCCATTCAAAGACCAGAAGCCAGAACAAACAGCAGACAGCTCCACGGAGATGGAGAACTCCTCGCCACAGATTGCGCTGCTGTTCACCAGGCCTTTCCTGATTTCTGCTGTGGGTTCTAGATGCAAAACATGAATCGCACATTAGGAAAGAACACCTGAATGTATACAGCAAAAGAGACAAAAGAGATGTCAGAGACATCAACTTTACCAAGGTAGAAGGTTCCAGGCACCTCCAGATAGGGACTCTGGCCAAAGTCATTTATAGCAGAGATGCGGAATTGGTAGCTGGCTTCTTCAGTGAAGTTGCAGATGGTGAGCTCAGTTCTAACAATGATTTCTCCAGCATTGCACCTCTGCCACGTCTGAGTGCCAACCTTCCTCCTCTCCACAAGGTAACCCTTGATGGGCACAGGGCGATCGCTATCAGGAGGAGACCACTGGATGGTGATGGATGAGTCAGTCTTACTCTGCACCACAGCATCAGCTGGGGGATCGGGAGGATGCTTTCTTGCAGCTGGAGTAGAAAGAGGGAGGGTCACGATCTTTATCTAATGAGTTTTGAGTGACAGCAATGGATCAAAAGAATAATGACATTTATATTTATATTTTTTTTAATTAAAGCTAAGTTTAATGATCATTTTCAAACACCTGCAGGCACATTTGCTTTTCAATAATTTAAGGCCTATGAATTAATGCACCACCAAATCATACAGTAAAAGTTAAAAAGCTGGTATTGGAACATACATCAATTTCAAAACATGAATATTTTCCGGGCTCATCCTGGAGAGACCAAAGCTTTTTTTTTTTTTTTTGACTAATTCACTGGTTTTTTTGGAAAAATATGTTTTCATAACTTCACAATATCCACGTTGAAATTTCATCTATCCAAGTGCTGATTTTTGTACATTTAATGTAATTTTCTATACTACAATTTAAAACATTGAATTTTGTAAGAAGGTTTTAACACAGACTCACCAGTGACAGAGAAACGAGTGGAGGTCTTGCAGTCTCCAGCCACAAAGGCCACTTCCCCCGAGTCATCTGCCTGGCAATCTCTAATGGTGAGTGTGTACTGTGTAAGCGCAAAGGCAATGGAAATACGGGAATCTTCTTTCAGCTTCTCCCCATTTCGGGTCCAATAGGCATCTGGGCATGGGTGCTCCAGCTCCACACAGAAGATGACAGTGTCACTGACGGGAACTACAGTCCTCCGTGGAAGCTTCTTAGTAATATTGCCTGGAAATTGAGAATTGGTAGATTTAAATAATCCAAACATTTCTTTGAAGCAAAGTAGACTTGCAAATGCGAAAGGAAACAGGTATGCTATGGATTAGATTGTCCCTTAGCACCAAAATGACATGAATGGCACTTCATACCAAATGTATGATATTGATCCTAAATATTTAATCAACAAGAATTAGAAGACATTCTCAGTTATACCCAGGACAGTGAGCTCAGCCACGGTGCGACTGCCCTCCTTCATCTCACAGATATAAACACCATCATCGTTGGTGGTTACGTTGTGAATGGTGAGACGACGCAGGGTGCCCTGCTCCTCCATGCGATATTTGGTATTTTGCTCCAGCCTTGTTTCCTCCATGAACCAGTTGGCCTGGGTGGCGCTGAGCGGCACCTCACACATCAGTGTGGCCGAAGTTTTCTCTTGCACCTCCACGTCCTGAAGCTTTCTCCTAAACGGCACCTTCGGCTCTGAACACAATGAATGTCACAAAAATTTCAGATTATACAACCATTTTGATAGTGTCTTAACAGTCCATTTATGAAGTATACACTTTATGATCGTGTAATATTTTACCGTGTTTAAAGAAACTTTGGCCTCTCAGTTTTCCCTCCCGCGCTCTGCACCACAAATGAAGTCTGAAACTCCATTCCTGTTCATACTTTGGATCTAAGCCAACAATCTGAACAGTGTGCGGTTCAAACATGTGGAACTCCCCTTTGAGTTATGGGAGAGGTCCTGTGTGTTCAGTAAAACACTCAAAGCATCTACATAAACCAAATATGATATTTACATTAGGATGTTAACCACCCTTAACCCTTCCAGTAGTTGACCTTCAGAGGTTAAGTATTCTGTTTTCAACATCGAGTTTATCATTTTTCCTTTGAGAATATCAGTTTGCACAAAAAAAGAAAATGACCTTATACTGTCAAAGTAGACTGGGCATTTACAATCATCATCATTGGTATTCCTATTCTCCTGCATATAATAATAATATAATTATGTAAAGCTGTTAAAGAATAGGTCTTTGTGTACTTTGTTGAAAATGGTTAATCCTCATTTCCACCTACATTGATTGTGGTTTAACTGGTGTAGCTGGTTACTTTTTATGATATATTTCTTTTTATTCCATTCTATATTTTGTGTATTCATTACTAGATGAGAAATGGCCACCCAAACACCAACAGATCAAAATACTCATGCCTTTCACAAACCACAAACAACATTTCTTTCCAGCAAACTAACAATCTACAAGGCATAATTCTGGTACATCAACAGCACAACATCCCCTGGGACTATACTTTCCCATCGGAGGTCACAGTAGCAGCAGTATCAGTGTACCCGATTGAGTTAGAGACCATCTTAGTAACTGTGAACTACTCATCACCAGCAGAAAATAGATGCAACACAACACCTTCCCTCAGAGGATCAGCCGGAATTCAAACTTGTTGTGATGAGCTAAATACATTTTGAGAAGTTCTAATGAGGCTTTAGGACGGTGGTTTAATAGTTTAGACTGCTCCTCTCTGCAATATACCTCAAATCATATTGCTATTAAAAAGACACAAATGGGCTATACCATTACACTAGGCGGCATGTTTCTTGGGATGAACAATGAATTTATATCCTGAGGAAACAAACACAAAATTTGTGTTAATCTGTGTCTCACAATAGCCGGCCACATATGACCATTATCCCCTGTTTGAGTAACATTGGTAAAAACTACAATCCCGTTGGTACACATTTGTGACCTGTATGTATAGCACTAAGACTTAAGTGAGAGTGAATGAGCTTTAAGTCTTTGGCCTCAGAGCCACAGACTGAGAGTATGTTGATTTCAGGCTTTTGGTGGGAATCGATGACTCGAAAATAAGCAGCGTCAACCTCTTCACCACTGAGAAGGCTTACCTTTGACTGTCACCAACACAGCACTATAGGTCTGGCCAGCCATATTAGTTGCATTGCAGGTGTAGAGTCCATTATCGCCCTGCTTGCAGAACAGAATCTTGAGGATGAAGTTCTCAGCCTGGTCCTCATAAATGACATGTCTACGACCCTCGCTGATGTTCGATCCATCCTTTCTCCAAATGATGTGGGGTTTTGGGTGACCCGTCACAAAGCAGCTGAGTTTAGCATGCTTGCCCTCAGTCACTGTGCAGGTACGGGTGAACACACCTTTGGGCAACTTTGCGAGCACAGATGCTCTCAGCTCATGTTCCAGACTCAGAGAAGCGAGACTGTCTGTGATGCTTGCTTTGGTTGAAGATGAGATTGAGGAGCTTTCTTCAGCGCGATAGATGGAGATGTCCTTCTTCATTTCCTCTTTACGTTTTTGTAAGTGAGAGAGGAGGGAGGTGTTCTTATCTGCAGCCAGATGACGGGCGTCCTGAGCGTCTATAACAAGAGCTGCTGCACTATGTGCACGGCCCAGAGTGTTCTGGGCCCTGCAGGTGTAGGTGCCACTGTCTAGGTTGCGTACGCTTTGGATCTTTAAGGTGCTGCTGTCGCTGTCAGAAATGATCTTGATGCGATTTGTCTCCCCCAGGTAGCGCCCATCCTTCTCCCAGTCAAAGTTGGCCTCAGGGTAGGCTGCAACCTTACAGTGGAAAACAACGTCACCTCCCAAACCTACTCGGGCAGAGTTAGGCTTTGTCATGAAAACAGGGGCCCTCTGAGCCATCTCTGTTGGCAGGGCCACTTTAAGGGTTACAGCAGCATAAGCTTCCCCAACATTGTTTTTGGCCCTGCACATATACTGTCCACTGTCTTCCAGTGTTAAGTCATAGATGGTCAAGCGGTATACATCTCCATCCTCCACCGTCTTGAAGCGACCCCCAGATTTCAGCTTCAGCTTTTCCTTCTCCCAAGTGATCAGTGGAGTTGGACTACCCACAATGGTGCAGCTGAGTGTGGCATCTTTGCCCGCACACACTGCGAACGCCTTTGGGCGAGTCAGAAACCTGGGGGCTCCTCCGAACAGGTTTGGATCCATTATTTGTTCCTGTAAACAGAGAAGAGGTGCAAATTACAAGACAACACAAACCCAGGGAAGGATTTAAAAGCACTGCCAGATTTTTCATGAATCAAATTCTTTATATAGTTATATTTTTAGTTGGCGTATAATAAATCAAAAAAATGACAATTGATGAGATTTCCTGTGACTTCATCGCAGCATTACAGAAATAAAAAATTTTTATATAATTCTTAAATCAAATAAATAAAAACAGTTAAATGTGAGTTTGCTATTTGTACAGTAAGGAAAAGGCCTATGAACCTTCTGCTCAGAATGGCACACTTGCAGCTGACAGTTACAGTAATTGTCTTAACTCGGCAGACATTAACTAGCTCAAAGACACAATTTCATGCCTTCCCTACTATTCAATAGGCATTTTGTTTAATAACACAATGACAAATGAATCCCCATGTAACAAGGTCAAATGGAGTCGATATGGTCCTCTTGGTGACTGACATATGCCAGCTTTGTCACCTCTGTGGCCTGAACTGCCTGTCCCAAAAATAACCTCAGCTGTCGGGCCCCATCTCTGTCCATGGCCATTTGTAGAAGCAAAAGGGACACGAGCAGTTTAATAAAGCTCTCAAACTTCTGAATCAGAAACAAGGCACCTAAAATCTCTTTAAAAAAAAATATCACACTGGAATCAGCTACTTAATACATATTTGCTGTTTTAATTGGTGAAGTTAGAAAAGACAAAGCATTAAATGAACTTCAACAACAGAGGAGGCTGCAGCCAAAGTTATGGGGGTTACGAGTTAACAGTTAACCAGAGAGAGATCATCCTCACTTCAGTAGAAATGCCTCCAATTAAAACACTCCTCTACTGTAATTCAGGTTTAGCATTGATGTTAAATGAAGCTCATGTCTTCATTTATTATTTTTGGCCTGGCATTACTTTTTCACCTTGAGTCTTCAGCCAGTCAGGTAACACTGGCGTTGAATCGTGTGGATTTAAATTCCAGGTTGGTCAAGATTTCCGGACAACAAGCTTCTCCTGTTGTTGGTGCTGGAATTCCTTCCAGAAAATGTCTTCTTTGTGCTTAAAAATTCCTTGTAACGGTTGTAAATCCAGGATGGTGTAACATCCTCCCCCTGGTCTCCTGCAGTGGGCGGTTGACTAGACTTGTTATTTCTTTCTTCTCCAGGACCTCATGATGCCAAATAGCTGACGTTCTTGTTTTAGCGCAGCCTCCTGTCCAAAATAGACTTGTCATTTACAGTGGAGATAGGAGGAGATACTGGGGACAGGAGGGAGACAGGAGGGGACGGGAGGAGACGGGAGGGGACAGCAGGGGACATGAGGAGACAGGGGGAGACAGAAGGGGAGAAAAGGGGACAGGGTGAGACAGGAGGAGGCAGAAAGGGACAGGAGGCGACAGTAGGGGACAGCAGGAGACAGGAGGAGATAAGAAGAGACAGAGGGGGACAGCAGGCTGCCCGGCCCTCCAGCGGCCCACTGAGGTCGTAAACAACCCTTAACGATGAATATTACTACCTAAATGAGTGGAAGCTTTCAGTAGCAACCAGCCATAAATAACAGATGTCATGTGCACACTAAATCAAATAACCACATTTTCTGAATTCCAATTTTCACTTTTGCTTTGTGTTTGTTCTATCTATGGATTATCATCATGTGAATGCATGCAGTAAGTGTTGATCCTGCATTGTGACTGAATGTAGATGCTACTGAGGGGCAACTGAGATTAGCTGGCACACAGTCTGTGGCACATTGCACTCCGCAGCCACCGCAGAGACAGCTGCTTTACAGCTGCCCATAATGCAGTTATGACTTCATACTGTCAAACGAGCCTAATGTACAAAAATGTGTTTAATCTATCTGCCATGATGTGATCACAGTGGCGAAAACGCTTTGCAATCAGCATGACATTGCAAATCTTCTGGAGAGGATGTGTCATGTTCTATTATTATCCTCTTTATGATAAGCTTAGAGACACAGTTAACATTTCTAGAAAATGATGCTTGCAGCATCCAAAAATAAAAAGGGGGTAGAGAGTTGTACACTTTCCTTGCCCGTTCTTTTGCTACTGTGGAATTTTCTTCACCTTGCCGTATGGGCTTTCAGTCAGAGGCAGTGAGTGACAGCGGCAGGTCGCCTGGACCCTGAATTAAACTCTGAGAAACTCTAGCAGACAGTAATCCACTGTTGCTGCTCACCACTGCCTCATCCTTCTCTGGCTGCTGTGTTAGGTTTCCATACTTCTAAAGGAACACTCAGAGTTACAGCCAATACATGGACCTTTTGTCCCTCTGTGAAATATTTGGGGAAAATGAAATAATGATTTGGCATCAACCTAAACTTATCTCCAATAGGTTTTCTCTGCTTCCTTTGCTCTTTCTTTAGGCTTGACTAGGCTTCTTGATGCCCTGTCACTTAATAACTTTGCCTCACAGATCAGGGACTGCGTTCCCACAGTCTTTGGTAATTGTCCAAAAGTCCCTCTCAGCCAGTAAGCACTCAATAATGGCACCTGGAGTACAATACAGCAGAGGGCAGTAGACAGAACTCACAGCACCTGGCTGTGCTTTTAGCAACCAGTTAAATAAAACAATGAAATAAATAGAGCAATGAGCCAATTTTCATAAAATAGATGGACTGAATGTCTGACCTCACGGCCTTCCAAGTGACATCTGAGCCATTTCGAGAATAAGGTCGTGGCTATATCATATTCACGGCTGGAACACATGGGTTACTTCAAAAGAACATTTAACACAGCAGATGACAAGTGAGACGAATGTCCGTAGTACTAAGGACCGATAGCCAAGAGTGAACAGCAGATGACATGTGTGCACCGTAAAAGGCCCAAGACAACTTGAACAATGATGTGCAACCAGGAGGAAAAAATAGATGAGACTGAATACTGTGTAGAAAATAGACACGTGTGGTGTTTATTTACAATGCAGATACCTTCCACACCGGTGCCTTGGGTTAACGTGCTGTGCTGCCGCAGGAAAAGGTAAACAAAAGTCACCTTCTCTGCAGAAAAGACAAAAATTAGGAAAGTAAGCATTAATCAAATCAGATTTATTTACATAGTGCCAAATCATAACAAAGACATTAAAGCTAATGAATTTGACAACCAATCGGTTCTTATTAAAAGTCTAAGCAAAAAGCGAGTCAAAGCAAATGCACCAATGTTTTCTCTTCATGCCAATTGTTGGAAAATAGAAAGCTTTAAATCAGATTTACACAGGGGAAGAGACTTGGCATGAAAAATGCAGACGTCTCTTAAATGGTGTAGGACAGTTCCAAGCCTACACTCAATCAATTCTTTTGTACCAGTAAGTAAACATCTTGATGAATCAAATATCAATATCAATATTATCAAAAATATGTGAAGACCATTTGAAATGTGTGAATTATCGTCTGCTGCACAACTCTGGTAGCAATTATTCAATCGATGAAACTTTATTTATGTACCACTTTCAAAAAAACAACAATGTTGCACAAAGTTTTTTGTTAAAAAACAAAAATATTGGAACATGAGCAGGGTGCTAGTTCCAATCCCAGTTCACTCTGGGCGAGGGCGAGGTACACCCTGGACAGGTCACCAGTCCATCACAGGACCAACACACAGAGACAGACAGAGACCAACAACCACTCACACCTACAGACAATTTAGAGTCACCAGTTAACCCAAACATGATGTCTTTGGACGGTGGGAGGAAACTATTCACCATGCTGAGAGAGAGAGACAGACACACACGCACACACACCACAAAAAGGTCAGAAACAAGACGATACAGAAAGTCCAAATGACTTCTTTGGGAACATTCATTAGGGCCTGAACTCAAACAGGAAGTTGGGCATTTTGATACTCTCTCCATTTCCACAGGTCATACTTAAATTAGCTCCTCTTACAGTGACTTCCTATTTACTCAGTGTCATCTCAAACCTTTCAGATAAAACATTCTGAAAAGCGTTTGTAGTGACTTAAGTTAAGACTTCATTACGTGTTGTCTAATCTGCCCCGAACCTGCCACTTTTGCAATTTTGATTAGACTCCATGTCTGTGTGAATACGACTCAGGCTGCCACCTGCTGGACACAGGACATCAGCCTATCACATGTTAACTGTGCAAACTAGCAACGACAAAGGAGAATAAAGATAACATTTACATTCATCATCGTCATTTCAAATAAACTTCATAATAACGAGCCACACATAAACTGATTGAATACACTCAAAATAAGATTTATTTGCCTCTCTACTCACTCACAAAAAAACAAAAACAAAAAAGAACAAAACATTTTGTGTAAAGCTGTGCTGAAAACAAGTCCTTTTGGCATGTTTCCATTTTCAGCTAATGTTTCTTCTTTTACACAACAAAACAAACAGACAAACCAATTTACCAGAAGGATCGAGACATGTCTTAAAACATATTTAACATTTCAGGATGAAAACGTAGCACCTTGTTCCAGCCACTGTGATACGACTGGTGTATAGTTTACAAGAGACCATAGTGTAATGATAAAGTTGGCCATGATGATAATGCCAGTTACATGGCATAGTTGCTTCTTTACAATTTTCAAGACAGTACAAGTTTAGACACCATGTTGAGATGAAGTGCACTGTCAGATGTAACAGATTGACACAGGATCTCAAAGTCAGTTTGCAGCTCCCCTTTCAAGCCACATCCACAGTTTAACTTAATACTTGATGCTATACACAATGACTTGCTGAACAAAAATACTGTACATACTATGTGCTGCTAAATCTGTGAAAGCAATTCTGGTGGTTTACTTGGAATGGCTTCTAAAACGAGCAAACACTAAGGCACTCCTGAAAATAAAAAGACAAACACTACAGCGAGGTGTAAATATGGAGACTGCCAAAAGAAGTCAACTCTGTGTGCAAAGCTGAGCTCCTGTACTCTGCAAGATCAACTTGCTGCATTTGTAAGATGCAATCACAAATAAACAGTGACTACAATAAGTAAAGGTGACAAAAACACAGATCATCCCATACAGGGCAAACCTTTTACTAACCAGAGGTAAAAATGACTTTATGTGATTGGCCACAGTGTTTCCAAATGCGAGGCTGTGGACAGTTACATTAAAATGTGCGGATGCTGAGCTTATATGCATAAAATCTAAACTATGAAGAGAGGTTCTGTAGAATAAAGATTGACTCAGTGTCCCTTTTGAGACCTGCCCAACCTGAAGAGTAACCTATAATATGACTCAAACATTCTGAAAATGGAAATGGTTTGTTATTTTCAGTGCAACATTTTGAGTTTGTGTTAGCAAAATCAAGCAGCAATCAAAATGTTTTCATTCTACAGATACACAAGCACTTACTAAAAAACTGGAATATTTTCTTAGCGCATGAGACGGCAAAGACATAGATGCAAACTACTCTAAAGTCTTGAAGTAGTGGAGGATGAAATTTACATTGTGACTTTTGTATGACATTGGTAGTGACATTTTATGCACTACGGCAACAAGCAGATTTAGTCACAGTTTATTTTAAGTGTAAATTACAATCAACAGGCAGTTGGGCATTCAAATTTCACATCAATAAAACCTTTAAGTCGGAACTTAAATCCAAAATCTGTCTTGAACCTACTTTTAGGGTGACATATGCCATTTCTCATATTGATGAAACGATTTTTAAAAATTAATTATTTGGCAAAACAATCAAAATTTTACTGTTGAAATAAATAATACTTATATATAGATATATCAATTAAATATCTGGGGAATCGCAGGTAATAAATACTCTTAAAGCTAACAAAGAATGCTGACTTTCTTCATGCCCTTACTTTGAAAGTGTAAAGCCTGAGAGAAACAGTCTCATCTTAAATTCTTAAAAACCTAAAGCTACAGAAGCAACAACACAGGTTCTGATAACCACCCGTATGATGAACTTCTATTTATATGTAAGCTTTTTGGGAGACGGACAATGTTAGGTGTACTTAATTTGCATACAAAAAAAGTAAAAGTAATATCACCCTGTTTGTTGTTTTTTGTCTTGTTTTTTTTTTAAATCTCCACATTGTTTCTTGGATCGCTCAAAACATATCATATTCTGGACAAAAAAAGGATGAGAAAAAGAAAGAAATAGGTCTATTTACTTCTGCCTATAAAATCAAAATGCAGTTAAAACAAGGATCTGAACACTGCAAAAAACATATTTACAGAAGTACACTGAAGAGGTACTGATTGGAGTAACAGATTTTCTTCACCACCACTGAGGTAATATGGAAAACGAGGATTTAAATGCATGTTTATATGGGTATTAAGGCAGAAAGCTGACTTTTTGGCCAGTTTTAAGATTATTAAAATGGAATCTTCTTGCATTGTGATTTTGATGCCATCTGTACTGTACTCTAATTTCATTCCTATTGAAAGAGAGAAGTGATGTCTTGACAGATCAACTGAACAATAATACTGAATACAATTTGCATTTAGAATCTGAACACAGACAGGAGCATCAAATCAAGTGTATACCTAGTATGAAGACCTGTTTTAGAAAACTCCATAGGATTTTGCTGGGCATACGTGGTTTTTCCAGTAGTATGGGTACTGTACAGTCAGCTCTTTATCATATCAATACTTCAGATCTTTTATTAGTATTAGATCTGCTAGTAAAATTGTGGACTTTTAAAGAAATAGTAAGATGAAAAAGTATATTTACAAATCACCAGGGTTAAACAGCACAACTTCAAATACTGAATCTTTTTTTCCTGAATGATCAAATTGTTCAGGCAGCTAAGATACAGCTTGCAGTCTTTGTAGCACAGACCAAGACACCATTCAATGAAATCTTAGATTCACACTGTAAAACCTTTGCGATGCACAAAAGAGTTAAATTGTGCACACAGAGGGTCAGGAGAATTTGTTACAAGTCTTTTGCATTTGCTCACATCCATCAACATTTATTCCTATGATTACACTATATTGACTCTGTGTACTTTTCAGTTGTCTATACAAGCTACAAGATCTTGATGAAATGGACGGAAGACATATGGTTTCCCTGATGCCATAGTCTGCCTGATGTGACAGGATGAGGCGTGGATGTGCAGGGAAAGTGGTTATTCAGTAAGCCCCTCCCATTAGTAAATGAACGATGTTTTAAAAGGTCCATGCTAAATTCTCCATGAAGATCATCTAAGGCCACAATGTTCATCGAAGAAAAGTAAAATGTAAACACTATAAAAAAAGAGAAGAGAAATTATCATGGCAAATTATCCTTGGTGGGAAAGAAGGCTGATCTTTGTTTAATCAAACTAGCATTTCACAGAATACAGAACCACAGAGCAGACATTGTGGATGCAATTTTTTAGACTTAAAGAAATAAATACATAAATAGAGCATATACCTTATGACATAAGGCACTTCAACAACTACTCCTGGTGCCCTGCTTTGGAGTAGATCCACTGTTGATCTCCTGATCATCTTCATCCTCCTCCTCCTCCTCCTCCTCCCAGCCACCAAGGTGGACAACAGTGGGCATGGACATGCTGGAACCAAGACCACGATGTGCCTGTAAGCCTTAAAAAGAACATTGGAATAATCTTGATTCAATATCATACTTTAAAAAAAAAAAAAAAAAACTCTTTCTTTCCCACATTTTGACAGCCTCTGTGTTAGAGATTTGAAAGGGTCGACTAAGCCTCATACTTAAAATCTCATTTAATCCCAAATGAATAGTCCTTGTAAATGATTTCCTGACATCTAGTTTTAAATGTAGCTGAAGAAAATACCATATTTCCATTTACCAGTGTTTGTATGTAGATCTCTCATTTGCACTGCACTCTGCCATTGCCCTGAACTTCTCTGTGGGTGGAAGTTCTGCTGGTGGAGCTGGAGAGACAGAGAATCAGAAATGCCACTTACCACCCAAAAAAGATCTTTTTGATCATTTATTTTTCATTTAAAAAAAGACTCACTAATTTGACATTTTACGGAACTTTATTTCAAAACTTCCAACGCTCAATCGAAAAAAGGGGGTTGGGGATGGTTGAGAAATTACCTCATGCATGTAGATGGCATGGAGGCTCATCTCTGCGGAGGCAAACTCTGAGTACAGTGCATGGCTCCTGCTGCGTGACTCACTGTTAGACATACTTTTAAAGAAACGTGTTGTTCAGTGCTGACGTCTTATCAGCTTTAACATGCATACATAAAGCTGCATATGTAAATAATGCAGTACCAACCTGTCAATGATGGTGCGATCACTGCGATACATGGTGCTCTCAGGGTGGATGGAGGAAGGTAAGCGGCTGCGGCTTGTATGTGGAAGCTGAGAGGCAGACAGAGAGGCAAGGACACTAGCAGCAGCGGAGGCAGCAGTGCTTGGTGGGATGAAGTGGTGGTCTCGTCCTTGTAGTCCAGAAGCAGTTAAAATGGGATGAGCAAGGACACTGGCCAACAGATTATCAGGCTGGAAACAACAACACAGAATACTATACGTAAACAACACTGGAATAGAAAGAATATGATAACTTTTTTGTGATAAAATATGTAGTTTATTATTGAATGGCTTATGAATAAGAGGCTATCCAAAATAGTATTTAAATATCCTATGTTAATGAACATTTAGGGAATTACTCTTTAGCACAAAACATCAGAGTCTCTTGTTTTTCGATATTTACTTCATTAAGATGACTTATGCCTTTAATGTCTGTAATACATGGCCATCTACATGGCCTGTAGGGTTTCTTACCCCAGTGGCAGACTCATTAGATTGCAGTGAGGTGCAGAGAGGAGCCTCAGAAAGCAGCAGCTGGGTTGATGGGCCACTCTGTGCATCATGCTGAACCTTCTCCTTCAATTGGCTGATAAACACTGAGCTCTCCTGTGGTGGCTGCCAGCGTGGATTCTTAATGGTGAAATGCATCAGGGACAATTCTGTCTTGCCATTCTCAGCCTGTTGGTAAACTGATGCTTCTGTTTGTCCAGCTGACATCCACTGCAGAAACATCCAAAGATATATATGAATTCGATAAACATTTTCAGACATTTCAACATTTACTGACATCAGCTGACTATGGGTTACCCATACAAAAGTACAGTCCCAAATCAGATAAGGAAAAACCCTTACTGTTGGGTTTCCATGGCGTCTGATGTCCATCTGGGCAAAGGAACAGATGTCTCCGACTCCAACCACCTCCACCGTAAAGTTCCTAAAGAAGTCAATGATCTCTAGAGACTTGTTCCTCAAAAGGAAGATGAGAATGAAGGGTGTGACAATAGGACTGAGCAACTCCTCCAAGATGAACACCTTATTTGGACAAAGACATCATGCAATCGGAAATAGTTAAAAAAGTGATTTATCAATCTGACTGTAGACAGCCAGGCAAAAAAAAACTTCCATCATCACAAGTAAAATACATCCATAATTTCAGAATGTTGATAAATGAGTTTCTTCCAGCCTCACCGCTTTGTACTGAAACAGCTGTGCAACCTCGTCACGGGTCTCGCTCTTGTTAGCACTGCCCCTCCAGTGGTCTGGCATGTAGTGAATATGTGCCAGCATGCACTGCAGCAGCTGCTCTGGACACCACACCATATGCTCATCAGGGATGAAAGACCTGTTGTTGGACATGTACAAAATGTGAACATTTTCTCAACAGTTTGACTTTTGGCTGAAAATCTCTTTCTGTTTGCTTGACAGGATAAGCCTCTTCCATATTTGGAATTGAAAGAATGATACACAAAATGAATGCAATCATAAGTAAAAACGGCTTCAAGGTGTTAATGGCAGGATTCTGACATGGATGCAATAAACTAATCAATTGTCTTCAATAAACAGTATGTCACATCATGTTTGTATGTTATAAGATTAATAACAGTAAAAACGCAACAATAACCAAAATTCTATAAATAACAGTGAGTGATCCAGAAATGGTCAGAAGAAAAGAAACAAACCTGGTGATTGTAATAACCACCCCCAGCACTGTGATAGCAGTCAGAATGTGCTGCACTGTCAGAACGTCCTCATCATAGACAGTCAGTGCAATGAGGACAGCCAAAACTGAGCCTGAGAAGAAGGCTACGTTCTTTGCAAGCACAGTCAACAGTGGTGATGTAAAAGAGTTCATGTATTTGGAAGTGGGCTTGTAACCACGACCCAGACGTCCATGTAGCTCATGGTCAAGCTCATTGAAGTGACGCAGATATAGATGACCGTACAGGGACCAGCGCCGAGCACCCAGACTTCCAGGCTCTCTGCGGATCACTTCTGTATAGCTAAAGAAAGCATACAGCACCTGCCACACCAGGATGAAGGGACATAGCAGTAAATTGGCCAAACCCATCAGCAGGATGACTCTGCTGAGCTGCTGGGCAAGTTCTAGGCGGTTCCCATTTCGCTTGTACTTGGGGTGCAGGTTCCACTTATTCTGAAACAGAGAGCCAGGACCCCAGAAAAGGATGAGCTCAAAGTTGTATTTGAGGCCTTGGGTGAGAAACACCACATTGCCCAACAGGGGGAGCTGCAGTTGCACTGGTAACAGTGATTTGTTTATCATGGCCACCATGTAGTTTTTGAACCGCAAGATGCGGTGATAGATATCAAGTTCTGTCAGCTCTTTCTTGTGTATGCACATTTGCTGTTCTCGTTGCAAGCTGATGAGCCGGTCCTGGACTTCCTGCCATGTGAAGTTGCATAGTTCATCCTGGGACAAAAACGCACAGAGCTCACAGTAACTTCACCATGCATGACATCACAGCTCAAATCATGGATATTAATCATATCCGTTCTTCCAGTAAGTAAAATACACCCATCACAAGGTAGCAGATCATTTTCTATACCACTTTTGATACAAGTGAAAGCAGCACTTACCATCTGGATTTTCAGTGCTTTGATATAGAATTGCCTGATCTCCCAGTAGCTCAGAACATTGCAAAACACCTTAACAAGTCGATAGATCCAGAAGATGGCTGCCATGATGAGAAGGAATATAATCCAACTGTTCTCTTGAATCCTAATGGAGACAGATGAGAAAGAACCATAGCAAATAAAGAAATGTGCATAAAGAAAAAAATATTCATGAAGCCTCTCTGAAATCTGGAGGAGAAATATGTATAGTAGATATTCCAGAACAAAATATGACACTTGCTCAAATCATGACTGACATGCTGAGCATCAGTAATTTGCACTCACAAACACACATTAACCAACACCTGATATAATTATATTCTTTTGAGTCATTTCTCTATTATCTTATATAGGGGTTATTTTCAGACAAAATAAACAAAACATTAAAATGTTCTTGGTCAATAGCTTGAAAAGGGAAATTCGAGATGGGTTGTGAGAAGGACATAGAGGTTCCAAGCTGCTGGACACGCTGTTCCCAAATTAGAATTCCAAGTGGTTTTACGTCATTGGCTTTGATATTTGACTTTTGAGACAGTCAGAATGAGGGAGACACTGATGGTGAAATGCCTATTAAAGAGCTGGGGAAAACAAGCATCAGCAATGCTACGGCTTGAAAAAAATATGTAAACATGATGGAGGGGGAAGTCATGTGGTTGTCAGCCTGTTGCCTCAGCCAAGTTGGCAGTGTCTTTGCTGTAGTGACGCTATCCGTTACACTGCCCTGTTTCTAAAAGCAACTCATGTTGCAATTCCAAGCTATCAATCTCAGGGCAAAATAAACAACAAAACTGAGAAAGAAATATCATATTGTTGACATCACATGAGATAAAAAAAAAAAAAAACGCGGTGACAGAAAAATAGCATTCTAGTCACGAACATTAATGCTTGTTGCCCCAGCATTTTTATTACCACCAATAAGTCCCTTTTTCAAAGATGAAGTCCAAATAATACATTTTATATTTTATTTCATCTTTATTCATTTTACTTTATTAAAATAAAATAGGTCAGCACACTATGCTTACCTCTTACGGCTCGATTACAGATCTTTTTCTTGCTATAGCGGGCAGTAGAAAAAACAGTCACTGTTTGACAAATAAAGAGAGTTCTCATAAATTTTTAGGTTAAATCTAGAAAACTTCAGGGAATAGCTAAATAGGCTATTGTTGTATCTTTCTACCCTGTGAATGTGACTGTAGTCTGAAGTCTGAAGTCACATCCAACACAATCGAATAGGAAATTAAGTCTGAAAGTCTGATTACAACTGTATTAAGCCAGACAACTTAAATCCTTCTCAAGGCCTGTCTCTCAATGAATTCTAATAATATCCAAGACCATGTCTGTTTGAGAACAAAGTATCTCATTAAACTAGCTGAAATGAAAAGACAATTACATCAGAGATCATTTTATGTGGCTGCATTGCCTTTTTAATTAATTTACCTTGGCTTGTCCATTAATTTTAATATGGGAAAAAAATCTCACTGAAGTTCACCATAAGACTATTTAACATCATTACCTTTGAGTGCACTGCTGGCTAGGAAGGATGGCATCTGGGAGGGTGACTTTGTTCCTGTCCAAGGGGTTCTGGCCTGGTCCAGTGTGGTTGACTGCTCGATTGGCAAATAGGACATCATATTCCACACAGTTCACGAGGAACGTTGTGAATGTGACAACAAACAAAAACTGACTGTAAGGTGAGAAAAATAAACAAAAGAGAAATTAAACTTTCATTTTTGACATTGAAAATGGCAGACAATCCAAAAATCATATATTTGACAAAGGATTAATACGGACATACAGTATGGTGAGATTAATACAAATATTCAATTTCTAATGATTAATAATAATAATAATAATAATAATAATAATAATAATAATAATAACAGTGCACTCAAAATGACAACTGATTAATACAAACAGTGTGGTTACAACATATCAATTTCAGCTCCCTTACTAAATAGATAAACATTGACTGGCTGAGGTTTGTTTTGAGCTGTCATTATGAGGACAGATTTTCTACAGCTAATGTTTTAATAGGAATGTAAATTAGCCCACTGTAGCCAGACTCAGACATACACCAGACCAGGACCAAATTACAGCAATGGACTACTGGCAGGATATTTCAGTCTGGAAGATCATAAATTAAACACTATCCGAGACTGATGGTTTGATGGAATGAATAAGTAGAACAAAGCAAATTTTGCTAAGTGAAAAGCTAAGATTGGATTAGTATGTAGGTGCTGTTGACATTATCTATTTGAACTTTTTCATGGTGATGCCTGAGGCCCATTTAGCTGTCACAACAACATGAAAAATTACCGGTGTAAGTAACGCCTCTACCTTACTGAAAACAAACATCTAGTTGGAACTGAAAACATTACTTTTCTAAGGGTTGGAATGAAGTCAATGTCCTAATATTTCAATTAAAAGCATATTCTCATATCTGACAAATTATTTCTTCTTTCCTTTTACTTACACAAGTTCAAAGAACTCTGATAACATCATGCAGGCAAAGCCATTCTTTTGGTGAAAATGATAGATGTGGAAAGGCTGGTTAAGGAAAGTCTGAAATAACAAACGGAAAACACCTCATATTTGACACTGAGGACACTAATGCAAATGTTTACGTACAATGTAAGGTTTTCAGGAAAAAAATCTGTCACACTGATTCCTACAGCAGCACTGTAAAAGTAAACAGGACATTCAGCATATTTTAAATCTGACGGCTCACATCATCTCCATAAGTTAGTGAGTCACCATGACATGATGCCACCAACACACACGATGACAGCCCACTTTTGTAAACCAACTACTAAGCTTCTGTGATTTGAAGGATATTCTTGTGAAGAAATTATCCAGGTTCTTGATGTGGTGCCATGAATCTGCAATAGAGATAAGAGCATTGAACTCAGACAACCTGCCTATTTGTCAGCGATGACATGTTTAATGCCACTTACATTAAAGATCATCTGTACTTCTGTCTTACTGGCATGATTACCTTTCAGGCCTTCGGGCACATGCACCAGTAGGTCCTCCTCTCCTGGTGGCGAGTCCTCCTCAAAGTCCTCAATTCTCTGATACTCCTGGTAAGCTTCAAGGTTGGCCATTGTGCTTCACATTCTCAGAGTCACTTCCCAAATGGCGAGCTACTGGTAGTAAACACTTTCTGAAACTGATGCAGTGTCACAGCGTCACCTACATATCTGTAACTAGCTACTGGGCAGCCAGAGCAGCTCAATAAAAGGGATCGTTAGGCACGGCTAATGTTAGCTCGCTAACTTGCTAGACTTACAGAAGGCAGCCGTGAAACCCAACACTACGGCAGTGACATCGTAAATGCTGAGAAGAGGTTCCGTTTAGGTGGACAAATATAAGTTAGGTAACCGCTAAGTGCTACGTGCAAGCTAAGCACATAAGCCAAATGATAGCTGGCTAGCCTCTGGATGATTCAGCCACTCGTGTAGTCAGGGTGACAACGGTTTGTTTTGTTCCCGTCCTGGTCCGTCCATCTGCCGCTGGGGATCTTCCTCCGTCCTTTGGTCGGAGCCAAGTCCGACCCGCCGCTCGTTTAGTCCACACAGCCGGGTCCCAATAGCGACACAACGGACTTCAGTCAGCTCCGACGTCCGCCACACTGCGTCCAAAAATACACAATCCTGTGTTGGGTCCACTGTTTTTGTCTTCGATAAACAAATGTCAACAAAACGTCATTGACGTCACTTCGGGGTTAAGGATGCATTCATGAAACGTCGGTAAAATCGGAATAATAATAATAATAATAATAATAATAATAATAATAATAATAATAAGACGAAAACTCACACATTATTCCGATTTTGAGGGTTTAACGCAGTATTCAAAATAGGCGTTAAGCTTTTAAATACTTCAGAACAACACTTCGCATATGTTACTATTGCTGCATTGTTTTTGTGACGGTACTCAGAGTTTGCTGAATCTGTTGTATTTATCCATTTAAATACCAGACCCAAAATTAATTTCACCAAAAGTGAGCTATAGTCGGAAAAATCACATATATCCAACTCAGATTTGTTAGTTTCATGTGAACGTTTTTGCCTCTCGGTTGTTTTGTTGTTACAATTTACGTGAGTTCTTCTAATGCGCCATTGGTCTGTCATTTCCTTTAAACGGTTGTAGTTTTCTGTGGTTTTCCTGCAAAAAGTAGCTCTATGAAAACATGTTATACAAATCCCTTAAAAGTCCTCAAAATAGTGCATGGTGTAAAATAAATACAACGCTCTTGTAGTAAACCAACACTCGCAGTAAAAAGCGTGTATGTATTATAGCATAGCCATCGTAAGAGGCACCGAAATGCATTCTGGGTCAGAATCAACATGGCAGCCTCCGAGTTGTCACTGGATTACTGCAGTGCTTAACTACTGCTTTGACCTAATGTGTTTGGTGTCTTTGAAATAAGACAAAACATGTTTCAAATACTGTGGAATAAAACAATCATCGCGGCTCCTGTGCGATCATTGTTGTTGCACCCGCGATGTAATAAAACCTCAGACATATGGACACTGTCACGGTAGGGCAATGTGATCGGTTGTTCGTTCAGCTGGTGACAGCTGATCTGTATCCCAAATTTAAATTAAATTAATCTCTGCTGACAATATTGACTTACTTTACGAGACAGTACAATATCGATTTTCTAGGTGAGATATAAATAATGTGTTTTTGATTTCCAGACTACGACAAAATGAATCCATTAGGGGATCAACATTTTTACCATTGAATTGAGCTATAAAATGAATTCGCGTCCCTTTAGGTGAGAATCGAGCTGATTGATCGATTAAGTCGTGTTCAGGAAAGTTTTTCGGGTCCTGAAACTGCACCACCTTCAGAGAACACCAACCTGTTTTAGCTCTAAAACGTTAGTTTCAAAAGAAAATGCATCATATATGAAATTTTATAAACACCCAATCATGGACATTCATATGTTCCAGCCATATTTTCTGGTTAACTGATAATGATAATTACCCCGATAGAGGTAAAAAACCTAGCTGCCATAATGCCTGAAAAGTGCTTAGAGGCACTGCTTTTGTGGTATTGGCTTTGTAAACTTTCATGATCTGGTTATTGAATGTCTAACTGTATTAATATTCCTTGTCATATCTAGGTGGTATATCTCTCCAAGATCTAATGGATACAGCTCCACACAACAGCCTGGAAATACTGTCAGTCGTATTTGTAGCCTCACTAAGAGAACTGTCCACCGGTCAGCCTCTGAGACGTTCAAACTCCCAGCGGTTTCTCTGAAGTTCATCCTGGGCCCAGCATTACTCACTGTCTCTGCACAACTTTTTTGCCATGTAGCTTACTGTGAGGCAGATGTGAACAATAATACCCAGATTGAGGTTGCAGCCAAAAGTCCTGAGCCTGAGTTCAAATGGCATATATTGTGGGAATTTGTCAAACCCCAACTCTTTGCTCTCATTGGGGCTGTTGTGGTAAGCCAGTTCATACAAAAGTAATATCAGCATTTTGGAATATAATGTGATACATGCTGAAGGTAGTGACATATATGTTAATGCATTAAATTGAGTCATTTTCTTTTCAGCTTGCCTTTGGTGCAGCTATCTTGAATATTCAAATTCCTTTGATGCTTGGGGATCTGGTGAATGTTGTGGCATGTTACCTGAGAGAACAAACTGGGAATTATGTGCACGAGATAAGTGGTCCTGCCCTGAAACTGCTCGGATTGTATGGTATCCAGGTCAGTACACAAGAAATGTGTCAGTGTTGCACAACTTAGTATTCCAACAGTAGTTGAGTAAAATCACACTGTCATGGACTGTCATATTCCACTTGCAGATCTTATTGTCTGACAAAGTTCTAATTTTCCTTGTCATTACAGACGCATGTCATAAAACGCATGTTCTGGTCCCTAAAGTAAAAAACAAACAAAAAAAAAGTCACAGTTGTTTTTGGAAAAATGGGCTGTTTCACCGGTCATTAATCACTTCCTTGTGCAGGGCCTGCTGACATCTGGCTACATTATCCTGCTTTCAAAGGTGGGAGAGAGAGTGGCAGCAGATATGAGAAAGACCCTTTTTGGATCCCTACTGAGGTACTTATCACAGACACATGCAGTTAGTATTGCATCAGTCGTGCTGCTGAGATAATAGGTCGACCACACCTGCAGCACTGTTATAACATCATTACTTTTTGTCTTAGACAAGATGTGGCTTTCTTTGATGCCAATAAAACTGGGCAGCTGGTGAATCGTTTGACTGCTGACATTCAGGAGTTCAAGTCATCTTTTAAGTTGGTTATCTCTCAGGTACAAATTTATCTTGCATCAGTAAAATGCAAATCACTTAATAGTTTATCCTTCTAATTCTTGTTTCTTGCTCTTCCTGCATATTTGTAGGGTCTACGCAGTATTACACAGACAGTTGGGTGTTTCATCTCCCTCTACATCATCTCCCCTAAACTAACTGGGTTGACTGTGGTTGTCCTTCCCTGTCTAGTGGGAGCGGGGGCTCTCATTGGTTCATTCCTCCGCAAACTATCTCGGAGGGCACAAGAACAGGTAAGGACAAATATAGTTTGACATGAGGCCTGGGTAGTATCTTGTGTACAGTTTGATTTTCATTACTACACTATGACAAGGGGCAAAAACATGATCTATTCTATTTCACTATCTGTATCTTTATTTAGCCTGCATTCTCAACACACTTATCTTCATGTTGTGAAGTTTTGATTTTTCATTGTGTCTTTACTTAACATTTTGTCAAATTTAAGGTGGCAAAAGCAACAGGAGTGGCAGATGAGGCACTTGGCAATGTGCGAACAGTCAAAGCTTTTGCCATGGAGGAACAGGAACTCCAGTAAGTGAGGGAGTATTCACACTACCATGCACTCATATTTCTGGGGCAAAATATTTTCGTTTACATAACCTTTCCCCAGGTTATACTCATGTGAAGTTGACAAGTCGTGTGAAGTTAATGAAAATCTTGGTGCTGGAATAGCGGTTTTCCAAGGACTGTCCAATATCGCCCTGAATTGTGAGTGTGTGTTGCAAATGGTAACAGATAAATACAAAACGAGGCTCTTTGTCTGAGTGTCTGTGATGAAAATGTTTTTCGAAATTTGTGCTGTTCATACAGGCATTGTTCTGGGGACTATTTTTGCTGGAGGGACTTTAATTTCAAACAGCGAAATGTCCCCTGGAGACCTGATGTCTTTCCTGGTTGCATCTCAGACTGTTCAGAAGTAACACAGAAAACTTACTTCACAATTATTTCTCTTTATTTAAGTTTGCTGTTAAATATATCACTTAAAATGTATGTATAACTTGTTTATTATCTTTCAGGTCATTGGCTAGTATCTCCATCCTTTTTGGACAGGTGAGCAAAAATTCTTCACTTTTATATAGAGCATTTATAAAGGCATTTAAAACATACAATTCTATTTGAAATCTGAAATATTTACTTACTAACACTGACCCTGTCTTAACCTCTGTACAGGTGGTGAGGGGAATAAGCTCTGGGGCCAGGGTTTTTGAATACCTTACTTTGGAGCCAACCATCCCACTCACTGGGGGAGGACGCATCCCATACCATTCTTTGATAGGAAGAGTGGACTTCATGAATATTTCATTCAGGTTTGAAATTTCAGATTAACTAAACAGAAAAACATCCAAAGATACAATGTCCTGATTTCATTTTTACTTATTTATTTATTAATTTTTTGTATTCACAGTTATCCAACAAGACCTGGCCATGAGATTTTGAACAAGTTCAACTTAACATTGCCTCCGGGTAAAACTGTTGCCATTGTTGGAGAATCTGGAGGAGGTAATTTATTATATTGTCACTGCGTGATACGCAAACAGATCTGATAGTGAGCCTACAAATTATTAATCCGGTACATTTTAGGAAAGTCCACAGTGGCATCATTGCTGGAGCGTTTCTATGACCCAAACAGCGGAGTAATCATGTTGGATGGACTTGACATTAAAACACTTGACCTATCCTGGCTCAGGGGACAAGTTATTGGTTTCATCAATCAGGTAAAGATCACTTATCATTAGTTTGTTTTTTTTAAATTGGAAAATAAATAATCTTTCCAATAAAAAGATGAGTCACATCAGTAGCTGTCTGGTTTTCATTGTATTGCTCAATATTCTGCACAGGAGCCAGTTTTATTTGGATCATCTATCATGGAGAACATCCGCTTTGGGAAGCCTGAGGCCACAGATGCTGAAGTCATTAATGCAGCCAAGCAATCCAATGCTCACCGATTCATTACAGGTTTCCCAGATGGCTATAACACTGTGGTTGGTAAGTGCTTTCATTTCGCTTTAACTACTGTAAAAGAAATAATGGGACATCGAAATACTAAGCCCTAGGTTCTGAACCCAGGTGAGCGAGGTGTCACATTGTCTGGTGGGCAGAAACAACGCATTGCCATCGCCCGTGCCCTGATCAAGAATCCTTCCATCCTGGTGCTGGATGAAGCCACCAGCGCTCTGGATGCAGAATCAGAGCGAGTGGTGCAGGAGGCTCTAGACAAGGCCACAAGGGGTCGCACTGTGCTCATCATTGCCCACCGACTGAGCACCATCCAAGGAGCTGACCTCATCTGTGTCATAAGTAATGGCCACATTGTGGAGGTGAGTTAGTAAGTAGGGTACTCAGATAAATAGAGGTGTTGTTATCTCATTTTAAATGTCTCTAATTTGTCTGACAACCTTGTAAGTTCACAGAAGCAGTTAGGAGGATTGACTTCATTCACTTGCCAGCAGTTCATATGGATATATATTCATCTCAATTTGCTGTATAATATGGGCTTCATTATATCTAACAGCTTCTTCTCTTTTCTTCCAAGGCTGGGACTCATTTGGAACTGTTGAGCAAAGGAGGACTGTATTCTGATCTGATTCGCAGACAAAGAGCTGCGGGACAGAAATGAACACTGTTTACCCCAAATCTACAATAAATAATAGTTTATTTTTAAATAAACAGAGAGAGGCTTGTGTGAACATGGTGAATACTATAAACTATATTGTCAATTCAAATTAACCTTGTGTGCTTCTATCTCAAACTCCCAAATTTCTGAATGTAAATGCACTGTTTAAGTGGACCAACTTGATCAGCCTGTGAAGATTAACAAATCACACTACTGTACAGTCTTTACCGTGAATCGACATTTAATTTCTGTTTTTGTCTCCTTCTTTATAGATTGATAAACTATATTATGGAAAATAATTAGAAGTTGTATTTTTTCCTTTTCTGGATCCTCTTTTGGACACTTAAGTACAGGGTTGTACAGGGTTGAGGGCACTAATGTTCAGCTGAACATATACAGTAATAGGAACTATAGGATTTGAGGAGAGTGTCACCATCATTCACTCTGTCTAGATCTGTTGAGGAGCTGCCCAATGTTAAGGCCCTGATGCAGCTGCTCTGAATTGTTGTTTAAAGCTGTGTATATTTGATTTTATTGCGGCTCAGCTACTGGAATCAACAAACATTTTTACAGCCTCCTCGCAGCCCCGAAGCTGAATGCTTGCTGAATGATTTTAGCCTGACTTTAGTGCCTTTTTTATGTGCTAGTATTATCTCCATCCTTCGGACATCTGTAAAGTATGTGCACAAAGGTGAATAAAAGTCATCTCTTCTCCTCAGAAGTGTTTGAGGTCATTTGGGCAAATAGACCAAGTAAACAGTAAAGATGTGCACTTCTTTAAAACAGTGTCCACATCACTGGACAGACATAGAGAGAAGTCGCCATGTAGTCTGACAGCATTTTGAGATTAGATTACAAGCGATCAATTGAAGTGAATAATGGAAACTTATAAGATGGTACATTTTCAGTATCCACATCCCCCGCAGCTGGTATCTTGAACTACAGTCAGTCAGTCAAAGCTGCAGATTTTGATATTTACCACCAGAGTCTCGCACATGTCCTCAGTTTGGAGATGATGTGAGCAGATCACCTATGAATAATGGTCGGTGTTTTGGGGCTTCAGCAGTGCTGCACTTCTTCTTTTGGCCTCTAGATGGCCAACAACAACAACAAGTCAGGCTGCAGCTGCAGACCGAGGAGAGGCAGCAAGCAGAGAGCCCTAAGCTAACGCTAGCTTAGCTATCATAACATCTTTATCCCCAGTCTGGAGCTTTACGCCGGCAGCTGTTTGGTAGTTGGTTTGAGGCTGGCTTCACTGCTCAAACATGCAGAAATATGAAAAGCTTGAAAAAATCGGGGAGGGTAAGTTTCGTATGATATTTAAGTTTCTTTTGTAGCTAGCTAGGTTTCGCTAACATAGCAGCCCTGTAGTTGCAGGGCTAGCTAACCTAAGGTTTGTACCGGTTATAACTGATTACCCAGCTAACCACAAACAGCGGGGCAATTTTTACTGCCATCGGGGCATTAGTGACCAGCTCTGCCATCGTTATCTGCCTGCCAGCTTTCCTATTATAAACGCTAGCTAAGTGGTTTAGTTTGCTAATGATGGGACTTCTTGCTCTGCCATTCATCAAGAGCCTGACTGGTTTAGCTCAACTTCTTATGCTCTGTAGGAACCTACGGGACAGTATTCAAGGCTAAAAACAGAGAAACCCACGAAATTGTGGCTTTAAAAAGAGTGAGACTGGACGATGACGATGAGGTATGTGTCCATGAATAAAATCCTTTCCACATCAGTGTATATCCATGCTAGCAAGTGGTCAGAAGGCTAATGCTAATGCTAATGCTATTTTCCAGGGGGTGCCCAGCTCTGCTCTGAGAGAAATCTGTCTTCTGAAGGAACTCAAGCATAAAAACATTGTCAGGTCAGAAGTTTGCCTGAACTTCATGCGCCTGCTTTTATGGAGATCATGGCTCACTGATTGTTGGATTGGCTGGTGCCAATTAACCCAAATTTAACCCAAATGTCAACAAACATCAAGTAAAAGTTGTTCTCTCTCCTCCAGGCTACATGATGTTTTGCACAGTGACAAGAAGTTAACTTTGGTTTTTGAATATTGTGATCAGGTGAGCAGCATGATCTGCAACATACAGCGGGACTGGACTCTCTTCTGAGTCTCATCAATGTATCTTATTAATTGCAGGATTTGAAGAAATATTTTGACAGCTGCAATGGTGATCTAGACCCAGAAACTGTCAAGGTGGGTTATTAAACATCCTCGATCATTTATGAAGAGAGTTTGACCAAAATCAGTATGCCAGCGTAAAGGCATATAGTACAGAGGATAGTGTTAGATAGCAACATCCGTGACTTCTGACTGTCGACTGTGTAGTTGGTTAGAGTTTATTAATCTCTGAATACTGACTGAAGTATTTCTTGGTTTTTCCTCTGCAGTCATTCATGTATCAGCTGTTGAAAGGCCTTGCTTTCTGTCATAGTCGAAATGTTCTCCATAGAGATCTGAAGCCACAGAATCTTCTCATCAACAGAGTGAGTGTTTCGGTGTCTTTGGACTCTGCCCTGAAGTTTTGTTAAAAATTTGTCTGAGCAAATCATTCAGCTTTGTCAGAATACCATTTCCATTTTATTAAATGAAAGCAAAGAGATTATTCATTCTGGAAATTTAGCTCATTACTAATATTTTGTCAAAATTTCTGAACATGAGCTGCTGCACTGCAGAAGCTTTATTTTATCAGTGCGCGTTATAATTTTCCTAGCTTGTGTCTGTGTCCACAGAACGGGGAGCTGAAACTGGCTGACTTCGGGTTGGCTCGGGCCTTTGGCATTCCTGTGAGGTGTTACTCAGCAGAGGTAGGTTGTACTGTACATGATTAACACAGCAGGTGCTAACATCTGAGTGCTCTAAGCTAAAGTCTGTAACCTGTGGGAACATGCATAGGTTTTTGCATTGGCACATGCAACATCTAAAGATGAGGTATGCCAGAGATTGAGTTGTGTACATTTTGACTGCCACAAAAATCTATATGAGTATTAAAGGTAATTTTAAAATATGACACAGTAGTTTCATCTGCTTAGCAAACTGCAACAACATTGACTGAAATTAGAGATGTCTCTCGACTCTAAATGCTTTTTTGAGGCTGTTAAAATACCCTTGTCTCATTGTGGTCTTATTTGTGTGCACAGTTGATGCTTCAATTTCAGGTCTTGAGGTTGAGCTATTAACTTGATGAATAGAGTGGAATGTTGTGGTTAAGTGGTGCTGGTCGATTGTTTTTGTTGTTGTCAATGCTATCAGAAAAATGACAGGCAAGCCTCTGAAAGGTTTAGTGGTTTTGGTTGGCTGACCCCGGGGCTACGGCAAGAAGCCAATCTCATGGGGGGGGCAGGGCAGAGCAGGGCAGAGCAGCCCCCCCCCCAGAGCAGCCCCCCCCCCCCAGAGAAGCAGGGCAGATTTGAAAATGTAATAAGCAGAAAAACCGAGAGGGGAACAGAGTTGGAAGCGTCAAGAGTTGGAGGGAGGTCATTTGAGTTCAGAAAATGTATTATATGAATTATTTTACTTCATCAGTATCACTGGTGTGAATTTGTAAGAACTGCATTACTCATGTTATCATTTGCATTTTAAAAATAGGTTTCCATGGCCACATTTTATTTTTGAAAGTCTACACCTTAAAACAATTAATCCAGATGAATCCAAACTCTTCTATAACAAATTGGGCATTAAACCAAGAGAGTAACATAATTGCTTTGGAAGATACTTTTGTCCAAAAATATGTGAAGTCAGTCAGAAGAAGGAGCTTCAGTACTACATATTATTTTAAATTATATTTTGGCTTCTCTCTGTTCTTTAACAAAACAATGGGCCATTTTCAAATTACTTTGAAGTGTAAAATGCATCTATTCACTTTTCTCTGTAAAATTGACTCTGGAAAAATGATTTTAAATGACTGTAAAAAAAAAAAGTTCTGTAACAGGTGGTAACACAGTTAACATTTGTACTAGAGTTTTGCAGCCTGAAATATTAGCACTTCCAACCACCCACACTCTTAGGGAATTCTAACTTTTTCATAAACGCTAGGAAATATAACTGAAATACTACAAATGCCAAGAAGTTATAATGTAAAGCAGACACAGATGTAGGTTCACCATTAGTTAGTATAAGTGACAGCACTCAGTTTTTGTTTTTGTTTTTTTTTTTGTGAAATCTGTGTCAGTTTAAAATAATATTAGTTATTACAAAAGAATACCTGAACAGTTGTATTAACATTGGTTTGTATGAGATAATGGTTCTGATTGGTCTGATTATTACACTGAGCTTGGTGATTTGTACGTAGGTGGTGACCCTGTGGTACCGGCCTCCAGATGTGCTGTTTGGTGCTAAACTTTATTCTACCTCAATTGATATGTGGTCTGCTGGATGCATATTTGCAGGTTTGTTTGTTGTTGTTGACACAATTATATTTGCAGTTTTGTTGTCTTGTGGTAATGGGATAGAGTTAAAACTGTAAAAATTGGTAAAGAGATTGGTGAGCGTATTTAATCTAAGTAAAAATGTACAATTATAAAATGTCAGTTTAATCAGATTGGGCAGGACCAACATGGAAATAAGCTTTTTCAACTTGTGTCATGGTTCAGTTTTATGCTTACTATTTGTGTTTTTTTAATGTGTCTTTCATTGTCTTTGTGTATTTGGGGGTTTTATGTGTTCTGGGGTGGTTGTTTTATGATCAAAATATCCCAATTTTACTGTATTATATTTTGCTCCATTCAGAGCTGGCTAATGCTGGAAGGCCTTTATTCCCTGGAAACGATGTGGATGACCAGTTGAAAAGAATCTTCAGATATCTTTTTGAAACTGCTGCTGATACTGTTAGTACGTGAGACTGCAGAGGTTAGCTGAGGCAGAACTATTGATCTGTGTCTTCATGGATTTATGAACACTTAAGTCTAACCAGTCTGGTTGCACCTCTCTGCTGGAAAAAGTGTTTCTTTAACCACTTGGTACATTGTTGGGTACGCCCACTGAAGAACAGTGGCAGACTATGACTAAACTCCCTGATTACAAGGTAAATGATTGGTGTCATTCATTTGACATTAACTTATTGTGCTTTTTTTTTTTTTTTTTTTGGGCAATTAACATTAACCGTGTCTTTTTCTATCTGTAGCCATATCCCATGTATCCAGCCACCACCTCACTGGTGAACGTGGTCCCCAAACTAAGTAATACGGGACGGGATCTCCTCCAGGTGCATTCACTGTCAACTTGCCTCTCTTTTATGTATGGTGTTTATGGTGGTGTACGGTGTAGTTAGGCTCACTATGATAAGCATCTGTGTGGGTATTGTGTACATTTAAAATTTTTTACACTTCAATACAGTGTTTTTTATAGGAGTAGTAGCTGGTATGTTAAACTATTTGCTATCAGTATGCAGTTTTTCTTGCAGGAAATTTGATGTTGCTGCACACTTACTAATGTTTCCTTTAATTTCACCCAGAACCTGTTGAAGTGTAATCCTGTCCAGAGGATCTCTGCAGAGGAAGCCTTGCAGCACCCTTACTTTGCTGATTTCTGCCCACCCTAAAAACTAAAAGCCTCTAAGTGAAACTTCACCGCCAGAATCAATCACCCGTCTCTCTGGTGGTTTCATTAAGCTACAACAAGGCAAATCCCTCACCAGTTTTCAAACACTCCCCTGCAATTTACTCTGCTGTGCCTCGGTGTGGAACAAAGTCCTAGTGGATGTGCAAGGTTTTAGTTTATTGTAAGTTGCAAGGCAATTTAATTTGGTACATGCACATCTCCCAGTTAATTAGCACCGATGTGGGAGGGTACGCTATGTGTTGAAATGGTTCCCAACATAAAGCTTTTCTTGTTCAAGAGAACTAAATTAACATGTGCTGGTTATTTCGGACTTCTAAACAGTTGACCCTGATGAACCAAGGCCCTATGAATCTGTGGTGATCAGAAGGTTAAATTCAGTGCTAAACCAGTTACCTAATCTGCCCTTCTAACATGATGGTTTCTGTTATGTGTTCTATAAAGCAGTTAAAAAATGTGCCTCCATTAATGGAATAGACATCATTGGTAGAGACTGTAGCTTGATGGATGATGGATTTTCCAGACTAATTACAATATCACAATTTTAAAATTGAAATCGTAAAAAAAAAAAAAAAAATCACTTTTTTTTCTTTTTTTCTTTTTTTTTTTCTAACATAAGCAGTGAACATTTTTATGAGAACTTTTAAAATTTGGTTATTAAAGAATTTTGACCAAGCTACATGTGTACTGAGTGGGATATTTTACAATTGAAAAGTAGCTTTCAAGTGTGCACAGTTGGACCAATGAGTTTCATTTCAGGACTGAAGTTTTTAAGGTCGTATTCCCAGCAATTTGCACTGGTACCGAATTATCTTTAGGTTAATGTGTTTACATAACTAACTGCTATACAAGAGACCACAGATTCGTGGGGCAGAATGTGAAAAAATGTAAGAAATGAAAAAGTTATATAGATTAAATTTACAAGTTCTGGAGGTGACTTCTTTTTATTACTATAAAAGCTAAAGTCAATGTTACCCCCTTTTAGGCTTGTGTGTTATTTGTATGATGCAGGTACAGGTTTGTTTTATTTCCTGAGAAGTTTTCTGGTTAGATCTATGTCATTTGGTACTAACAACTGGGAAATACTGTTTAAATGATCACCCAACATAAATACAGAATTAATATTTACAATTTTTTAATCTATTACTGGAAACATTTTTTCCTTAACTGTGTTTTGATCTGCATTGAGAATTTGCAAGAATCCTTTTAAAGGTTACATAAACTGTTAATTATTGTTAATGGAGTATTTCCCTGTACTTAGGACCAAATTATGTTCCTCTTTCCTGTAAACATTCTAGGAAATTAGAAATGTGTTATTGAAATTTTTTTCCCACTTTAGACCAGAATAGATTAAAAACTTCTATTAGTTATGCTTCACACACCAACAGTGTAATTGTCCCACTAACTATTACAAGATTGTATAATAGCATGTGAAGCGAGTAACTTTCTTTACTCAGGCTTTTTATTTACTGTTTTGCATTTGTCTTTTGTGCACTTTGTAACTGACAATTTTATTTAAAGTCATTAAGTTATCAATACAATGAAATATATTGAACACTGACAACCAGGATCTTAGCTGGTTATCAGTAAATGGGCCAATACTAATGCCTAGTTGACCATTTCCACATTGCTTTTTTTTTTTTTTACATCACCTTTATCATCATCTTTCTGAAATACGTTTAATAGTTAGAGATAAAAAATGCAGACTGTCTGCGTTTTGGTGATTGTTTTGCACCATTAGCTGTTTCCATTCTTGGTTACTTAAAAAATTAACATGGTTAACAGCTTGCGATGTTGTTTTACTTCAGATTACAGCAGTGCTACACTTCCCCTGAAAACCAACATTTGTCTAATTGTTTTAAGTAGCTGTCCTAAAGAGGACAGTGCTTATTTTACTGATGTAAGCTGATACAATGGATGCATGTATTTATTACTGATGGAATGTTTGCTTGTAAGTTTTTTTGTTTTTTTGTTTTTTTTGTTTTTTTTTGCTTTTGGTAAAGAAATTCCTTTTAAATTATAAAAAAACCCTCCGCTCTATAGTAATTAGTGGGCTCTTTTTAGGGATTTAAAATGTTGGAGGTTTTGTGTGGATTAAGTTATGAAAAAGAACAAACAAAAAACATTTGCTTTCATTTCATTATCTCACGATGACAGGACATTTCAAATGTAGTTACTTTGTATAGCCTGAATTTTAATTTGGATTTTGCACTTTGCTAGTATATTTGTTTTGTTAGTAGAACTTGGGATGAATATTGTTGGTTTATTGTGTATATTTCAGCCAGTAAGACTCAGTAAAGTCAACTAAAAACATATATTTGCTTTTGGTATTTGAAGTTCATTCCTGACCTTGGAAACAGTAGTTCTCTCGTTACATGGTCCATTTAGTAGCTGCTCGGGAACTTTCAAACAAATCCCTTATAGGTGGTATCTGCTGGAGAAGATGGGAAGATACAATCATGATCACAATAATTTGCACAGCTCACATATCGATAGTCACCTAAATAAATGCTGAGTTTTGGGAATTATGTTTTACATGGTGGATAAAAGGTTTGACCTGTACACCAGGTTTCACTCTGAACACATTGCTTAACGACCCTGAAAGCTCAGCGTTGGTTTTCTATAATGGTAAAATTCAAGCCCAAATTCAGCATCAGTTAAAGTTTCGATGAAGATTTTCTGTATTTGGTAATTTCTCCTTAATCTAAGCTGTGCAGCTCTGATTTGATCTCAGCTGGTTGACAAAAAAGCAAAAGACCCTCATCACACTTAGATTTAAATACCACTTAATTACCTGGATGTGTGTGACACTAACGTATGCTCCCTGAGACCTGTCTGAGGTCTGAGTTTAAGACGAGTGCATTACACATAGTTAAGTGTGTATCGACTATTTAATGTACAGTTAAGAGTTAAAATCACATATATACAATAAAATGCACACAGAGTATATCGAGCCAGATGAAGCAAGTCCAGTTCCCCAGATGTGTGTGTACATGAAAATCTTGATGTCACCTGTAAGAACCAGTCTTAAAGGCACATTTCTCTTTCACTGAAAGCCACGTTTGAATGTGCAAAATGTGCGATAGCAGTTTTCCATATTTGTATAACATCTTATTTTGTATTGCACAATCCCAAGCCTGGTTTGATGACAATTTTGTTTATTAAGATCCAACACATTGTACCACAGGAAGTGGAGCGCACTAGTTTGATTCATCTGGCTCCAAAAATACACTTTGGACAGTACAAAGTGAATAGCATGGCTAATATTACATTAAGAGACCAAAGATAATAGGGATACACAATGGTCATGCAAGGAAGAAAATGGTTGATATGCCATAAATTATTAACTGAAAGAAGAAAATAGTTTAAAATCTCTGTATTGTACACAACAGCAACAGCACAGAATACTATCTTCTACCTGCCCTTACAGTAACTACGGAGTAAATGTCAATTCAGGACTATTTAATGAGCATAGACAAGTCATAGTTTCTGCCAGTTCAGATACACTCTGCTTTTCTTTGATTGGTAGTAAGGCAGGGGGCGGGGAGAGAGGTAAAGATCTGGGACATTTCACAATTCTTGCGTATTCCCAACAGTTCGTGTTAGTTGCTGGGTCATTTTTATTCATTTGCTCAACCTGACAACAGGAAACACACACACACACACACACACAAACGATTAAAAATCATCATGGCAATGCAGCATCTTCAGAAGAGCATCATTGTGTAACATGGACTGGTATTCGTGTCTCTTTATTTGGATGAAGATGGTTATTACACAGTTATATCATATACAGTTGACAGCTGTTTAGTCTACAACCATTCCAGCTATCAAAAATGGAAAACCCAAATAATTTATTTCCCTCAATGTCAATTTGATAACAACAGTATCGAATTCAGTGCATTTATTGCTCAGGACACCACTGATTCACTTTTAGCTTTTTCCTGAAAGGTAAAATTTCCATTTGGATAAAGTCTCTTTATAAATGTGGCCTCTGGCTCCTCTTGGAGTGCCCTCTTATTCCTGATAACGCTGGAGCAGTGAACACACCATGTGTAACAGTGTGAGAAGTTAAAACTTGAGCCACAAAAAGGTAGTCACAACCATAGACGTCCAGTCATAGGCTTTCGAGTGATGGCTGATCTCCAAGGGTTTGTGCTTCACATCAACAGTCATCTAATTCACACACAATAGAGTAATAAAGCTACAGTATTATGAACACCACTCACTGGATTGGCATTATATTTGAAAGTTTCACATAAAAAAAAAAAATTTCAATGAAGTATTTATAATGATGGATGTGCAAGTGTACCTACAAGTGCATAACTGTGGTGTCAAGGATTTATATATAAATAACACAGTGAAGGTAGAGAGGAGAGGAATAGACACGAGGATTAGAAGAAAAGTTGTGTACATGAGTAAGATGGGTAAATATAGAGTTTATTATACTTGATCATTAATACATCACAAACTTTTATTTGTGACTTATTACATGTTCTTGAATAATAATAATAATAATAATAATAATAATAATAATAATAATAATAATAATAATAATAGGGTACAATGGCAAAATTGTACAATGCATTTCTGTTCTAAATTAACTAAACTGATGGAACTGAGGTGCATGGTGGTTCTGATGTTTTGAGGCAATTGTCTTGTATCTTAATAAAGTCTATCCATGTGTCACTCATGTTGTAATCACCAGAAACGTAACATATTTAGTCTCGCAGTACAGAATTTCTTCATGGCATTATTTCATTACGATTATTTACAAATTTCAGTCAAGTTTAGGAATGTCGCCAACAAGCCTTTTAAACTTTACTTTTTTCAATACAGAATAGATACTAATCAGAAGGGATTGTGCTGGTGAACCCCTTTAAGACACAAGAAGGGAAAAAATGATTCATTAAAAATGCTGGAAGAAAGCCCGATATATATATAGTTATTTATTTTTTGTTCTGATGAATTCCCATGGCAACAAGGGCCAACTTTTGCAGCAAGCTGAATGCTAGCAAGATTGTGTGGCAGACTGCACAGAACCACTATCCCCCATTAAAATGGGAAATGAAAACTACAATGCGATATAAAGATATAAAGATACAATCAACAGCCTTTTCTGGCCTCCTGACTCTCTTTTTTTTTTATCCTTAATGCATGTAAAAAATGATTAAAATTAACAAAAACATCCAACTCAGCAGCCTCTGTTGTCCCCTGCTCCACGTGGATCACAATGAAATGCTTGCATACTGTATATATACAAATAATCAAGTTCATCTTCTGTTTTAAAGTGGAATAAGCACAGTTGTCTAATTGATGAAGCGATTCAAAGCCTCATAGTAGCAAAAGGCAACATTAAACACTCATTCAGTGTTTTGATTCACGTATGAGCAGCTCTTTTAAACAACAATCAGCTCTTCAAAGTTGAGCAGATTTCTAAAAAGGCTCTTCTCTTCTAACTGGTGACAGGTATAAGGTCACTCACTACAGCACTGGCCACATGCTGGAGATGCAACACTGATAAGAAACTGCAATGCTACACACACCAATCCACATGTATCTACTTTCCCCCTTTTTTTTTTTTTTTTCCAAATTTGATTGATCTACAGCAAAAGTGGCACAACAGTACTATGCAACGCATCTCAGCAAAGGTCAGAACCCTTTCTCTGGACACATTTATCTTCAGTGATTGTACACTCTGAAGTGACTAGTTAAGAAAAAAAACAAAACAAAAAAAAAAAAACAAATCCACAAAATGAAACATGAATAAATGAACACTGATGCCTCGACCTGGCAGTTAAACCTGAGTTCTGTTTTGGAAGTGGTCTCTTTTTTACTGATGATAGTATTCTATTTCTATTCAGACAATGATAAACCTTAGTTTATCTGGAGTCTATCTAGTTATCTAGTTTATACACTCAACCCTTTTTCTGTTAAATAAATAAATTATTTCACAGTTTGCTGTCAAGTCTCCAGATGTGCCACCCCACCCCAAAACCCCTACATTATGTTGTCAACAAGCAAACTCCTCGAAGTTGCCTAGAGTCGGGTGACGAGGTAACATGTTCGGCGTGAATCCGAGACTGTCCGAGTGACTCCGGAGGGTGTCACAGGTGCTCTGGAAAAATCAGAGGGGAGGGAGGGACGGAAGACGAGTTCAAAGAGGTTAAGGGAGGGATGATGAAGGGAGAGGCAACGGTGATGGACAAATGAAATGAGCCACAGGTAAAATGAGAGGCACCGGGTCAATGCAGAAAATATTGGAGAGAAAAAAAAAAAAAAAAAAAAAAAAATCGCAAAAACAAAGGTTGAAATGATATTGATCATTAAGGCATCAGACACAAGGATAGTAAAAAAAAAATGGAGGACAATGAATGACAGAAACATATGTGGACAATGATGAAGAAATGAATACAACAGATTTGGAGGTTCCAAGATCAGCCACATTGCATATGTTTCACAGGTAGTGAGAAGAGCGTTAAAGAAAATCAGGGGGAGGTGGGGAGAGATGAGTGAAAGGAGGGAGAGGAGAAAGAAAACAGCATATTTTTAGTCCTGATTTTACACTATTATATTCAACTCTTTAAGTTACGGAAGCCGAAATATCCACAGATGTCTGCATTTTCCGGTATGTGTGCTCACTGAGTAAAAAACTGCTGATATGTGGATAACAAAACTCCCCACTGGCAAAATGGTTATTCCAGCAGACAAAGAGCCATTTATATTTTGTACAAACTCACTGCATGCAGGCCTGTGATAACATCACAAAGTAATGCATCTAGCGATGTTATCTGGCACGAGCCTGAAATGGACCTTTGTGCTGCAGGGAAACAAACAGATCCCATGTGGTGCAGCTTTTTGTACAATGATTCAATAAATATGTAATCTCTTTTCACACAAGTAGTGCGCTTTATCCTTCGGGAGAGAAAGCATTATTATTCAGAAGAAGGAGCACCTTTTGCTTGGCGCAGAAAGTCAAATCTCTCTACACTTGGAGAATCCAACCAACTCATGTCTTCTGTTGAGCCAATGAATACGCACACACCATAACTAACCTGTTCGTCACAACATCAGTTATTAAAATGCTCACCGCAATTTGATAATCACCCTGTTGGTTTTTTTTTATTTTGTTGTTGTTGTTGTATGCCTGCTGAAGCCAACCAAATCATGTGTAGCTACTAAGGAAATGATGTATGAGATGATTTCAAGTATGTATGAAAGAGAGGGACAGCATGGGAGGGAGCATCTATTATCAATGGGGTGTGCTACCTGGGGGCATGATTAGGCGTGACACCAGGGCTGGTTGGGTTCTCTGGAAACTCCTGGAATAGACATGATGAAAAGAAAGATGGGTGAGGGTGACTGAAATGAAAATAAAACACAATGTAAATGCTCTTACTCAGAAGTGTGAGAGGATGCGGTGTGAGTTTTCCCCTCAGTGACATCATAAAAGCACAGAAGGGTCAAAACAAGATTTGGGGGTTTTGGCAGGGAAAGCACAGGGGCAGCTACTCTCATTCAGACATGCTGATGACCACTGAGATTAAGGAAGTTAAAACAGCATCTAAACAACCAAATGTATGACTTCTTTGCCATGTTGTTTGAGTGGAGATGTGAAAATGGATTTCTTGAATATGGGATAAAGTAAAGAGGATGGCTTATAGTAAGCAGGTGAACATATGGCATGAATGGAGCAGAATACAGCAAATATCACACTATGTCAGCATCCTAACAATATCAGCTTTGTGTGCGACCAGATTTTCATTTATGATAACTGATCCTCCAGAAACGGGAAAAAACAAGCAAACCTTAATCCACTTCTACAAAAGAGAAAGGCACAGTCTAAGTTGTCCGACCGACTGCTGAACCTGAAGCAACCAAGCATGCATGAACGTAATGTGGTGACACAAACCCAAAACCTTTTCACCAATTTATGGCACAACTTATTTTACATGCTGTATTTTATTTTTTTTTTTATTTTACACCTAATGAAAAAGTCTTGGAATTATGTGTCACATAACAAAGAAAAAGTGTTTGCATTTCTGCAATTCTGACAGGAAAAGCTGGATGCAAACAGCATGCTCAGGAACAACAACAAATGTCTGCATCTAACGCTGATCTTCTTCAATGCTTTGGACTGAAACAGCACCAGGAAAAAAAAAAGAAATATTTTAGGTTGCCTTCCTTCTTTTTCTGTGTTGGAAGGGGAAGAAGCCTTTGGCTTTTATTTGGCTCAAGGCAAAAAATAAAGTTTTTCTTGTGTTTTAAAAATGCATGTATAAGTTATTGCAATTAATATATTTAAATGAAGTTCTCCTGGCAGAGAAATGACATAAAACATATTTATACAGAGTTTTTTCCATTCTTGACATACAGAAAATTAAGATGAATGACATAGAGATAGTTACAAGAATAGTTGATAGTTATTTAATTTTATGGACACAGTGCACACCATTTATCAGAATCAAAAATTTTAATCAACCGAGCAACCCACTAAGAATATTTGATTCAGCAGTTTGTGGAGAACATTTAATGATTACTGATATTAAGAGGGCAAATTGCTTTTATAAATAATCTCTTAATTACTCTGTATAATCCTCGTAAATGTAAAAGTCTGCCAGGGATATGAATGTGCCCCTAGATACTGTGTGTTAAACCACTGGGTTCAACAAAATGTTGTGATTTAGGGGGAGAGAGAAATGTCTCACTCCAGTTTTCATTTTGACATAAATTGGGTTTCGTTGCCTTGAGGGCTTTGAAAATTAGTTGATCGTCACTTGTTTATAATATCCGGAAAACCTCTTAATCTGATTTCTCCTCACACATCAATCTTAAAACCTCCTAATCTGATTTCCAATCTCTCCTCAATCTATTCTGTGTTTGCTATAATCATACTGTCAGACATGAACTCCGCAAACCAAAGTCCGATAACAGATTTTCCTGTTCCAAGTGAGCTTTCATTATCACTGAGGATGACGCACAAAAGACACTGTAAATTATGTAAATTCATGAGAAGTGGGCTGGTGTGTGGGATTAACTACGATTAGGGCCATAACCTGTGACCATGAGAGCATTTTCCGAGTTGAAAAATAATAATAATAAAAAAGAAAAGTTAACTGAAAGCGGGTCAGGTGCTACATTTCTACTTGTCTATGCACAAAAGTTTAAGGGCAGTCAAGTCGCAAAACATTTAATAAAGCAGAAAAAGGCTCAGGAAGAGAGGCTTAAAAAGTGATTTTGGTTTTACGGTCCTCATTTGCATTCCAGCTACTAAACTGTTGCAGAGCCAAAGCAATGGTTTGTACATTATACTGATCATGCATTCACTCTGTGTAATTAAAGCCATGTTTATGTATTGCTGTTTTCGCCAATGCAATGCATCATTTCTGCAAGATAAATTAATGCTAATGACGACATAATGTTGTTTGGCTTTTATTTCTCTCTGGTGTCGGTGCTGTTCATTAAAAGCATTTCCAGTGTGAACAGACATTTTGCCATTGCTCCTGAGCTTATCTTAGACATATCACATTAATTTCATTCAGTCATATCCATTCTGAGAGACTGGAAATTACCAGATTGTCGCTCTGGCAACGTTGCGGCCGTTTCTTGCGTATGAAGTAACCCAAAACCTTATCCTTAAACACCTAAATACAAAAACATCAGATACACATTACAAACATGAGATGCATGACATTAAAATTAAATATCAGCAATGCATTTAATTTTGAATTCCTGTGTGTGAATAATATCAGTTCATGTAAAATTAATTGTTAGAGCAGGATTCCCATATTTTGGGGAATATTTCCAGACTACTATAATATTACTTCCGTGTCTGTGCATTTAAAATGAAGCTGAAACCAGCAGCTGTTAGCAGGTCTTTGATTTAAGCCTGTAAGCAAAGGCAGCTAGTGTGCCTCTGGGTCGGGGTAATTAAATCTGCAAGTCAGCACAGTATTTCACTGGTTTACTACATATAGGAATGAAAGTGTAAAACTAAAAAAAATGCATTTCAGGAGGTTATGAGTCATTGCACACACTGCTATCTGCATGACAAGGGTACCTAGTTTTAGTTATAATTTTTGTTTGAACTAAATAAGTGAGATTTAATGTGTTTGATAATGCAATGGACTGCTCAGCTAGGAGAGCTGGCTCTACCTACATATTAACTGCTCAACAAGCAGCATAGAACCATTTGTGTACTTCTGAGCACGAAATATAACATGTATATTTCTAAACTATTGCAGTAATTACTGTAATGGCTATAATAAGTGTTACCTCATATAGGTAGTCAAATATTTCCAGTATTGTTAAGACACTGGCTCCAATGAACAACCCCATCTGACCTCCGATGTCACCTAGAAGTCGAGAGAAGAACAAATGATGGCAGTGCTGTAACAGAACGACGGTGTGTGAAACCATCCCCCATGCTGTCACCTTTAATTCAGTATCTCACTGAATAATCAGAACAGGCTTGTCAAAAGTGTCCATCTACCCTGAGCTTCGACTCGGACCAAACCCTGTTACCCTTGCAAGAGCATCAGATTATAAAAATGCGTTCAGCCCGTTTAAATGAGTTCAAAGAGGAAACCTCAAAGCTCCAGGCGTGAAGACAAAAAAAATTTGAAATATGCAGCAGGGACCTGCTGAGAGTGCTGATACTGAGGTCAGCCACATTTTTCTGTCATGATGAGCCAGAAACTGCGGGAATCTTACCAAGAAGCCCTGCAATTTCATAGGCCTTCTTCTGCTCAATCTTCTCATAATTCAGAGCTTCAAAGAAGATGTCCAAGACCAATATATTTTCTCTGGAGACATGACAGAAGAGCACACCAGAAATGTATTTGCAGCCATAATACACTACCAACTGATATGCCTCATTTCCTATGCTACTACCTTTCATTATTGTTACATTGAAGGTGAACGATGGAGACTTAGGTTATGCTGCTTTCCACTACATCCATACATCAACAGAAAGAAGAAAAGACACCATGATCTGAATAACTCACTGCTATCAGACAATACTTACCCAATATATTGCTCAGTTTTGTTGAATTTCTTAGCCAGATATTTAGCAGATGCCTTACTGGGGATCTTAACCATGGACAGCTCCTTGCCATAGCGAGTCATGTTGCAGGGGGTCTGACAGACACAGTAATCGTTGTCTTTCTCTACCAAAAAGTCTGTGGATGATCAAAGTCATTCAAAATATCGTGATCACTGCGAAGAATCAAACAAACCTCAGTTTCTGCTAAAAATATCTCTTCCCACAAACGAAAAATACTACATTCGCTGCCATCGTTCACTTTCCATGAAAGCAAATAATGACTGAAGCTATAATACAGCAGAAGGGAAAAGCAAAGTGCTGTGGGATTTATTTGATACGAGCGAAGCGTAGACACGTCACAAATATTCTAAATGGAACAATCATTTTTCTTTATTATTTTGCTTCAGTACTGTCTGAGATGAAAGTTATTCCAAGATAAAGCTGCAGTGGTATTATCTAAAGACTGGAACAGTCTCATGGCTGCTTTACTGAGCACTCAGGTCAATTCAGATAGTAATGCCAAGATATGATTCTCGTATTTCACATTTATACTGTACAGTGTGTGGTCTCACCTAAAGCTGGATCAGCACAGTCTTTGTACTGCTCAGGTGTGCAAACAGTTGAGGTTCCTGTTTGAAACAACACAAAAGTGAACAAAAATACATATCAAATATAAAAAATGCTACACAAAGACACTGCCCTTTGCAACACCGTTCACAATCAGCCTGAATTCCTACCGGGCATGTGAACCATCCTGCAGTTGCAGTTTTCCAGCAGGTATCGGGTTTCACAGTCAATGCGGCAGGCGGTGATGCTGTACTTGGAAAAGTATTCAGAGTCTATGGGAGTAGATTTGCAATCCCCCCAAGGCGGAGGGAGGTACTGAAGCTGAAAGAGCACACAGCACATGTTTTCTCTCAGTATATAAACACACAGGATTACAACAATTAACATAATGCAAGCCCAGTACAGCAGAAGTACAAAGAGGACAACAAGCTGACAAAACCCAACACACATTTCAAACTGAAAAAATAAATATATATGTATAAATATATGTATGTTTAAAAAAAAAAACAATACTGGAGCATTTAAATGAAAACACTGAGACAATAGTTGCACAAAATGTTTTGTCAAAACAACATTATTGCTCATTTTTAGCAGCAAGCAGACATCATGCAGAACATTACTAATACAGGTCTAGTCCCCGGTAGGAAGCAGAGTACCATGGGAATAGAGACAGGCTTAAGAGAAATCTGTAAAATATGTTGTTTCAGACAGGACACCACAATCAATGGACAAATTTTTACAACCCTGAGAATGAAACTCGGAACAATAAACACTTTGCAGTTTTAAATGAACAATTAAATGAGGTTAACAGACATTATACAGAACGTAACATAGTAACGATGATATATTTAATGAGAACAGGCCAAAAATAATAAACTTGGACAGTCAAAATTAAAGTGCTTCGATTGCTTATTTTCTGTTTAGACTTTTCTTTGCCCATGGAGTGCCCATTCTGCATAGGACTGTGGGCTCACTGTGACTGTACAGTTCACTTCATATTCATCACAGTGTATATTCTGTCTGCAGTCTCATTAGAGGTAAAACTCTCATTAAAAGGTAAAGAGCCAGGTCACTACATTTATGAGTAACTCTGGGAATCCTAAATGAATCTTCTAATGAGGAATATTTAATGACTTTTAAGCTTTCTGTTCACAGTTAAAAGTAGGCTCAAGGCGCTCTTCTAACTGCAGTATGTATGTATGTATGTATGTGCACAATCTGTGTTGAGCTCCCTGAAACAATTTAAAGAAACTGACCGCAGTGTATACAGTCCAGAAATCCCCTTAGAAAGTCTTGTTTACAGCTCGTGTATGGAAATGAATCCCTGATGAATGAACCAATTATTTATAGAGCACAGCAATGCTTTTCTTGGGCCTTTGAGCACATAGCTGCTAATTGCTGTGGAAGTTAGCCAGCAATCAATGCTGAAGGCATCTTCCTGACAAACTTTACAGAGAAACGACACTGCTGGACTGCACTTAAATTGCAAACATGATTAAGCCACCTCCATTTCTACCCCACAGATTCTCATAACTGGAGTTACCACTGCGGATAAAACCCTAGCGTAATAAATGCTCAATTTCAAACTGATGCCTGAGTCCTCATGGGTAATAAAATATATTATTCACACTGCCTGGTCCCTCCAGATGACATTAAAGATCAGCCCAGAGGAATTTCCCGACAATACATTAAAGGAAGACAGGGAAAAAAAAAAACAAAACAGTCAAATAACAGTCACATCATGGCAGTGAAAGCAACAGACTTGCATGAATGGTTTAAAGGTAGAATTAAACATGTTAACTGATCTTTACCGTCACCTATTAAACAGAGACGACGACGACAAGGATAGATAAAATGTTTTTGTTTCAGTCACATGGAGGAAGACAGATGAATCCATTCTTTAGAGGAATGGGCCAACAGATGAAAGTGTCAATGGGTGTGTAGCTGTTCTATTGTTTAAAGGAGTAAGGGAATAATTTGGCATGCAGCAAGCCCAGACAGTGATACGCTACCCTCTGCTCTTGGGTGGAAATGAACGTTTGGAAGCCGGGGGCGACCCCGAAGCCGAGCTCATGGAGGAAAGGAGGCTCTGATTGAGTGTGAAGCTGTACCTTTATGCCGGCCTCATAGGACGTCTCATCTAGGGCGAGGGGTGAGGGAACACAGCCCACATCATTATTAAAATAAAGGAGGAGCAACAGCAAGGTAAGGGACAGAAAGTAGTACACCCCTCTGCAGAGTCAGTCTGGTGTCAGTATAACAACACAACACGACAGGCCCTGGTACTGTCTGCACAGGTTGGCTGTCATTCATTCGTCTCATTTCAAAACCTTGAGTGAAGACACAGTTCAGTTACAATATAGTACATAGTTCTAGTCCAAATTTGTGGTAGTAGTCCCAGCCTACTATTTAAAATTTAAAGCCTCAAAAGATAAAAAAAATAAAAAAGTCAAAGGCGATCATAAATGCTTCATCCAGCTGTCTATTATTACTCAGAGAGCAGTCAGTGTAGTTGTAGGAGACTGAAATTAATGCTGCTTTAATGACAGCCTAATTAATTCAGCACATCTTTTAGGTTGTAAACATGCCTTTTAGCTGTCACTGGTGTGGGCGCTCCTGTCACGATTACAAATGACATCCCATATTCGTTTTCTTTCTGGCAGGAACTTTGCGATGGTGATTAACAGTCCAAATTTGCTCCTTGGAGATGGCTGAATGATGATACACCTCAAACATTGTGCAATATTTTTAGAAAGGCAAAGAGAGAAAGAGACACATACATTCAAAACTTGTTCCCCCAAACAAAAAAATGAATAAATAAAAAATTTGTCATATTTGTGGTGTCCAAGTGTCTGTTTCAGGAGACCAGAAATCTGCCTCAAGCATCCCATGTTATTCTGCAAAAAGGAGGGTGGAGGTTTTATCTGATTATCATCTCATGCTCATGAGCCGGCAACAACCACTAACTTAAGGAGCAAAATCATTTAAATTGGGGCTGATTAATTGTTAAAATAATGAATTTGGTTTAATGCACAAATGGTAGATTATGTCATAGAAATATTAATGAGCCTGCAGCACAGTAAAAAAATACAGTTGATCTCAGAGGTAGTCACTGCAAACACCTAAAAACCTTTGAAGCAAAGCCAACATTTCCTTGGCTTGTCGTTCGTTTGTCAGAGAACGTTTTCCTAATCTGTTTCCTTTGAAAATTAGCGTCTGGTGTTTGGTTTGAGTGCTATTCGAGCAAAGACAAAGAGGAGAGAATTTGAATTTGTTGCCTTGGCAACATCGCATAGCTGCTGTATAGTTTCATTAGATTTGGATAGGAAATCCATAAGAGCTCACTACTATGACCTCACACGTGGGTTTTCTGATCGATTTGGGCTCAATAAAACAGCATTATTACTTGTCATCCTTCATTGTAGCTGTGAGTAGATGGCTGCAGACGAGGAGCTGATTTGCCACAGACCCCTTTCTGCTTCTCTTGATATTGTGTGCCAAAATCCTCATTTTACCATGCTGCTACGGATGATGACGTATTTTTTAAATATGTCGTAGCTATGAAAATAGCAATTTTAGTATGGACTCAAGTTAGAAAAATAAACTAATGATGACAGATGCACCAGGTTTATATATATATATATATCTTTCCATGAACATTAAGTCTTGAGATTCTTCAGAGGCCAATTATTTAGTAAGAGCTAAAAGCAGGCTGAATATAGTTCATTTCAGCCTTCATTTCAGTATGTAAATGTATCCTAATAGTTAATTCATACAGTTTTTTTCAGAATTGATGCATTTTATAGAAATATTTAATTCTCAAGAGCTTTGAATAAGGTAGATTTTTTGTTCAGAGCAATATTGTGATCCCTAGTCTGCTGACCCATAATTCGCAGCCTCTCTCTGTCTTCTCTTTGAATGTGCCACGAGCTGCTGTATTCAAGAAGCAGCATTCATATTTTCATATATATGAATAATATGAAAAGTAAAACAAACACTCTGAGCTGCCAGATAATTTTTGTACTGTGTAGGTTCTTTTGGCTCTGATAAGCACAGTATGCTCATCTGATTGCATCCAATCGTTACTTGGCCTGCTCTATCAGTGTTTCTTGGCTGCAACAACTCTGCAGTTTAATGAATTGTACCGAGACTCACTGGCTGTTTATTTGACACTTTAACTGCACATTTTCCACACAAAGTTAATCAGAGATCTGATTTTGCTCCAGGCCTGGTGACATAGATGTAATGGGCATTGGCTGGTGAGGATTTGGGGACAAAGACAAAATAAAGCAGCAAAAAACATTGAGGTTGGAGGGGTGGAGGCTGAACATTAGGTACCAGTTGCTGCTGACATGACACAAAAGTTTGAAAACCAGGGGCCACACCAAATCCCAGTTGGTCAATGAAGGGCGGCTCATCCTGGCTGTGGATCTGAACCTTGATGCCTGCTTCATAGGAGGTCTCATCTGTGAATACAGCACGCCAGAATGTAACAAGAAAAAAAAAAAAAAACCCAGCACGGTTTCCAAATGGAAACCCGCTTTACAGCTCTTTATCCTTCCACTAGCAGTGATGCTGAGATGTACATGGACACAGATTTTCTTTACCACATGACAGAAGTTTACGAGATACAAATGTGTGTGCTCTGCCGATATTTAACCAATTCACTGCATGCCATTTAGTTTTTCAGTGATGATGTCGTCCACTTTTAAGTGGTACCAGAGTGATTTTATTACGCTTGATGTCAGATTTTAGACCAGCATAAACACAAACCCTGTGTAGTAGAGAAGATTTAGCCATAAGAGAATGATAAGACCCAAGAAAACTCTGTATGTGAAGTCAGAAATCATTCTTATTGACAAAATAGAGAAATCTCTACATCACCGTTAAAAGATAAAATGGTACCAGAAATGCCAAAATAGTGCACTAACCTGTTTCTCCCCAAACAGGCAGGTATTCATCCTGCTGAATGTCCAACATGATCTCCAAACCATTCCCAGTGCCACCTTTTAACGTGGTCAACAAAGGGTTGCCGTCCAATCCCGAGTTGAAAGTGTAGCACTTTCCATAGCGTGTGTAAATCTGTAAAAAAAAAAAACAGAACAAAACCAAAACAACAAGGATCGTGATATAGTCAAACTTGTACCAAGACAAGATGTATTACATGGCAGCATGAAATTGAGCAGGATAGGTAATTATTGCAGTGGAGCTGTGATTATTTGCATAAGATGTACCAGCTTCAAACTGGCACCTTGCTCGGATTTGAGGAATGAAGGACTCGTTCCTCAGCAGCAGCAGCAGCAGCAGCTACCAATCTTTACCAATTTATTTCCAAATTTCCCCTGAGTAATTTAGAGTGACTGTACTATTTTTCCATCATTAAATAAGACTCATCTATGTTGCCAGCTCTCTGGACACTCTAACAAACTATAATTTGGGTTTGTCGCAAACATGTGTCTTGAATTCTAAACTTCTTAAGAGATAAAACCTGTGCCAGCAAAGCTCAACTCACTTCACAATTGATGTGCAATCGCAACAGTGGGCTTCCTAACACCAAATATCTCTGATGTAATGGATACAAGTCACTTTTTTGCACTTACAGTTAACACAGACACAGATTTTTTTATTTTTATTTTTTTTTTCCCAGTTGTGTATATTCCCCTTGATTGGAAAACTGTTGATTTAAAATTGAGCAACTGTTTGGACCAAGAAAGAAAAAAGAATGTGAATACAGCTTGAGGGGTCGAGTAAATTCAAGATAAGTCTATCAGCATGAGACACTATCAGACTGTAAAACTGATCGGCTATGCAACGCTGGCAGCGACTACAATATCTATTCCTCGTGTATTTCAGGACATCGCAGAAATCTGCAGTATTTAGCACATTAGTTTTATACCATTTGTAATTGTAACATAACCTATTGATGGTTTCCACACTGCAGAAGCAAAGGAAGGATGTGAATCTTGGAGCAACTGAATCAAACTGAGATACAGTCAGAAATGTTAACATCGTTAATACCAGACAACTGAGTTCAAAGCATTGGAATAATTAGGGTTAGTATGACACTTCCAGTCTGTATCTTTTTTTAAATTACATTTACAAGCTTCATAATCAAAGAACAGTTAAACTGAGATCTATTTCAATTGCTGAACTTTAGACATCAAAATATAAATTTAATAATTAATTCATTTGATATTGCACCCATTTACTATTCCCCTATTTATTATTGGATAAATTCCAGAACGACCGAGTCAGTTCCTCATAAAATTCATATTACTGTGGCCATACTTGGCCATACTTGCATAGATATCAAAAAGATAAAAAAATAAAAAATAAAAAAAGATTAATTTGCCTCACTGTGCCACTTGCTACATTAATGATTCAGGTCATCCGTATATACAGTATTAATTTGTCAAATAGTGACAACGCATAAATAGCAGCCAGAAATAAAAATGTGGCTGCGGAGATGATGTGTTGCCATAAAAATTGGTGCTCCTCTTGAGCTTTCACTGCATTTCCACAACATTTCAGCCCACAAGTAAAAGGAATCCATCCATCTCAAGTAAGCTTTCAGTATCCAGAATGGTGAGAAAAAAAACAAAAAAAAACTCAATCGACATGCCAAGGACAAAGCTGATCTCAGGAGATCACATTCAGTGTACCATGTCCAGAATTAGAAAGATTTACATTGGCTCAAACAGATAACAGAGGGCTTTGGTCCCTTCCCCCTGCTGGCTACATGATGAGGTTTGCAAAGTCAGTAGAAAGAAGCTAACTAGTGACCATTTTAAGATTCAGATGTGAGGTTAGAATTAAAAAACAAGGCTAAAACTGCAAATATCATCCAATCCTGGCAAATCTCCCGATGGTAGCTGGTTTTAAAGAGCATGGAGGCTCTGCATCTGCAAGTGGCCCCCTAAAGACAGCTGACTTCCCGTTATATGCAGGATTTTACATTTCAAAGGTCTCAGTCCATCTGAAGCTGTCACAGTTACCTGTTTGAATTTTATGACTGGAATTAGGATCTGCACTGGATACTGGATTTGTATCTGGAAAGGCAGGGCGGATAAATGCCTGCCCTGGGTCAGTGTGCCATTGTGTTCCAAGATTTATTATTTTCAAAGTTAGAGAATAAATTTGTTACCTCTCACTGCAGAAGTTTTACCCATTTAGCCTTGTGACTATTATCTGATGGTGTTAAAAGCTGCCAGTTTGCGGTGATGTTTGGAAGAAATATTAGGATTATAGTTATATCAGCGCCAGTGAGTCAGAGTATAATAGACTCCTGTCTGATGTTTTAAATGGAAAACTAATGTATTTTTGAAGCAAGAACATTTACTCTAAATGCCCTCCAGATGTTTAATTAAAATTTTAACGTTGACTGATTTATGATGTCTGAATTATTAATGCTCAAATTTTTCTTCCCTAATATTATTGTCATAGATGATAAAGGCATAAAGTGCTCAAACACCTGACAAATTCAACAACTTGCCAGGATGAGAGCAGGTGAAGAAGAAGCTTCAGCTCCAAAGCAGGCAGTGAAATCATTGATTACAGTATAACTTGATATTGCATTTGTTTCCCTGATTTTGAAGAAATGGAGTTAAGCAGGTTGATAACTGTCATGTTTGAGAGGCAAAAACAGGACAGCTGTGAAAACATCATCTTAAAACACCCTCAGAGAATGCCTGCTGGATAGAGCATTGTCATATGCTCACATGAATTATTAATACATCTTGTAAACAGCATTTCATATCAGTACCTGACAAACACTTTTTTTTTTTTTCTGTACATACAGTGCTGAAGTTTTTGTAGGTGCAGATTTCCCCACGAAACCTGCACTCCAACAGCATGTCCTCCAGCTGATGACCGAGCCGGCCCATCATTTCAGTGGTGTTGATGCGATAATCAGGGGGCGGGGTGTAGTTGTTGAAGTCCAGCAGCCTCAGGAGACCCTGCTTGTGGTTGTCTTTGAGGATGGACAGGCTCCTCTCCATCACTGTGTGATTCGGATACATGAGGTCCATCCAGTAGCCACTGTGATACAGGTCATCCTTGGTCAGGGTGGATACGCGGAAAACATTTTTATTGCAGATCGTGACAGCTGGGAAGGACATGTTGTGAGCCCACACCATGTAGATCTTTGTCACAGCAGGGTAGGACATCAGATAGAGAATTCGATTCAAGGACCAGGTGATGAGGAGACTGACGCAGATAAAGAAGGCCATGATCCAGATGACTTGTTGTGGTTTCGACTTGTCCGGAGAGAAGACAAACTTCAAACCGTGGATTTTGGTCTTCATTATGAAATCCACTGTGATCTTTTTCCATGTTGGTCTTAGTGAGCTGCATTCAGTGTTTTTGAGAGTTGTCTCAAGGGAATCATTCAGTTTGTGTTGCCCCAGGGCAATTGATTCGGAGGTGGATGCTTGAACCATAATTACTTGACTAAAGACAAGTGCTACGTTAGAAATACAGCTTTTTTTCCTTTTTCTTTAATAACCCGGTCTAGACTTCCCCAATTAATACTCAGTGGCTTTCTCCACGACCAACACTAGATTTATTTATTGAAAATTCCAAATAGCAGCGATTGGAGTCCTAATGTACAGCTGTCCCACTGTTCAGGCTTCACAAGATATAAACAAAGGAAGAGGGAGGAGGTAAAATTGATTTACATAATGATTCCTTTCTAAAAAACAAAACAAAAAAACAAAAACAAAAACAAAACAAACGCAAACAAACAGCCGAATCACTCCATTAACAAAACCATCGAGCGTAACCATCAGTCCTCTTCAATAAGTAAATGGACGTGATAATTGCAGATGTAAGCGACGGCTTCATTCCCAGAGGCAATCACTTTGAAAATCCGCTGAAGCTTACCCCTGTTGCTCAGATCTTTCACTCCATCTCCCTCTCCAGTGCCAGACAATACTTGCAGATTTCGGTGGTTTCTTTCTCTGTGCAGTAGCTGCCCAGAATCCAACTCCTCCCTTTATCCACAGATTGAAGAGATGCTTTTTAGACTGTTGTCTTGCAGCCTGCAGAAAGGAATATAAAGCTTGTTGCCCCCCTACACACTCTCTCTACAGTCGAATGGAGAATGAGGTGGAGCCAGTAGATGAAATTGTTTTCCTCCGGTGATGAAGTAGACCTCCAGTGGTATAGAGAGGCGGGGGAAGGTATCAATCAAAGTAGAAATAATGGCTATAAAGAAAATGTGCAGCAGAAAAATGAAGACTTCAATTTAAGAGCCTGCAGCTCGTTATGGATATATAACTATAAAACTGATCACTGAGAAGAGCCAGATATTTGGAGAAAAACCAAGCTGAATTGCTTTAGTATTAGGAATAGCTGTTCTGCCAGATTTTCTAGGTCCTCTTTTTGTTTCAGCTTCAAATAGAATTTCACAAATGCAATGTAATGAGGGCTGACATCCTGCTACATGCAGATGTGGATCTAGCTGATATTACTGCTCTGCTCGTGTGAGACGATCAGACGATTCTGCTTGGCAGAAAGCTCAGCTTCATACTGAGACTTCATACTGAATCTTTTCAGCCGGTAATGTGAGGATTGCCTAGGTAACCTGATCACAAATGTGGTGATGTATGCTTGAAGAAAATTATTCAGAAAAGTGTTAGAAAGAGGACTTGAAGCAGAGTGTTCATGCAAGTTTACACGGCAGAAACAGGACTAAAATGACTGGATTAAGCTCAGATTAACCATAATGCTGAAAGGTGGACAAAGTGGAATGATGCAGAAATGTTAAAAAATTGTTTTACTGTATAGGAAACAAACCCTATTTTTCCGCTGAAAGGGAAATTTGAAGTTTAGTATGACTCGTGTGCATGGTAAACATGAATTTAGAACCAGTAGGATATGACTTTAGCACAAACTGGAAGCAAGAGATAACAATTAGCATTTATCATTCCCACCACAAATGCCCCGTTAAAACTACAATGTAGTGGATTTTGGATGAATTAAACAAAACAGTAATAATGTTTTATCTTTATCTCCAAGCTTTATGAGCTTTAACACTAAACTAATCACCTCCTTTGTACTTCATGTACAGACCTGACACTAGTATCGATCTTCCCATTGAACACAGAACTGAATAAATATCTCTCCAAATATTTCTCCAAGAAAAATAAGTGAAAAGTGGGCTCATAATAAATTTCAAAACACCTTAAAACTATACTTTCAGGTTTATTTCCTTGCAATTATTTCTCTTTTTGGCTTGGCTGTGAAGAAAAATTGCTTTTACTCCATAAAGCATAAAGGTTTATTACTCTGAGGCTTTTCTCAGTTACATGCATTGTTTTAATAAATTGCATTTTAAATGCCATCATCACACTGCCAGAACATGCTTTCCCTTTATCATAACCAGTGATAAGTGAATCTGTTATCTCATCACTGTGATAAATGGACCTGGATGTCATAATAGTCAGCTGGTGCAAATGTTCGATAACCACACATGAACTTTGTCACCACACTGTCATTCAGTACTGGGAAATGAATGTTAAAAAAATGGAACTGATATTTTTCTGCATTTTATACAGTCTAAAGCTCCGGCTGTAGATGTGGTTATACATAAGGAGTTCTCTTTTCCGAGCAGCACATTTCTCTTCTGCCAAAAAAAAAAAAAAAAAAAAAAAAAAAAAAAAAACTTACACAATACAAGGATTATCTAGAAAATATTACATTTCTTTCCAGCCAACTTAACTTTAGCAAAAACCATTCCCACATTAAAAAAAAACAAAAAAAAAAACACACCATGTGGGACAATTTTCTCTCTGCCCAATCGTTATGGTAAAAAAAGAGTCTGATAACATTAATGAAGGGTATCAGAGTGTTTTTTGGATACCCAAAGATAAAGTGAAGCCAAAGCATGAGCTTCAGTACTCTGGTAACAGTTATGTTCTCCCTGTGTGCTTTCAGGACTTCCCAGCAGCAAAGCAACTAAATTAATTGCCTGAATACTTCTTTAAGACTTTTGAATGGGAACATCTGTAACTGAAGGCAATTTCCCCTCTGGGATCAATAAAGCATTTCTAATTCTGATTCTGATTCTGAATATAGCTCCCCAAAGAGCTACTGTATGTCATGTCTGCACCATGACTACTTTTCCTGGCTTCCTTTTAGCCCAGAGCTCAAACCTCTTTATTCTTAGAAACACCTGCATAAGGGTTTTGTTTTTAAATGCAAAAGTAAGAATCCTCTTTTTGTTGTAAGGAGTGTTAGAATGAAATCAAATTAGGCAAAGCATAATGATCATTAACTGAGTGTCACACCCAGTAAGAAAGAGGAAGAGAAAAAGAAGAGAAACACTAATGCTGCATAATTGGCAGGCAAGTATATAAGTGCTACACCACCTTATCAGGGTTATAGCTGGCTGACTGGTTTCTCCTCCTATTGACCAGATGCATTGATTTTCTCTATTCTTAGTGTCTTTGGGAAATATGTCAATAAATATGCAGCACATTTAAGTTGTGAGTTAATTGCTTGAACTAATGGAAGTGGGAGGGAGATAGCTTTCCAGGTCTCTGAATCATTCTTCATCAGCAGTTTGAACCAAAGCGCAATTTCATTATTCCCTGCTCCAGAGGTCAAACACTGGCAATGCAGGAGGACCATTGTTAGCCTTTTGAATGTACGCTTGCTGTTTTGACAGCTTGAGCTTCCATCCTCAGCCTTTTACTGGATGGTGCATTCAGGCAGATATGCAATATTTAATTATTTCATTTTACATTTTAAACTTTCATTAACAGGTCTTACGAAAAACCTTGAATGCGCTAGATAAAATATATTGTTTCCTAGATTATATTACTTAGAGTTTTGAAACATTGATTTAAGAGCTGATGTTCCTTTTTATTACCTGGCCACTATTTTACGTGCATTTTTTATTTTTATCCCCCCCCCCCCCCCCCCCAGCAACAGGGAGATACCATCAACTCATGAGGCTGTTATGGCCAATATAGCGGAATTCCTAATTACAAACTTCTTAACTTGGATAAACTTTTTTTTTTTTTTAATTCAAGCTCTGTTTTGCTCAGATAAATGCTTCACAATGCTCACTGGCTAGTTGTACTTTGTAAAGTCTTACCAGTATTTTTAGTGTGAACGACACTCACACCAACATAATTCACAAACCATCCTGAAAGCTTCCAAATGACACGAACATTCATTCATTCATTCATTCATTCACACGAAACTTCATGTCTCCAGTGGGGGCAGGTGGCATGCAATGCGTGTGTGTGTGTGTGTGTGTGTGTGTGTGTGTGTGTGTGTGTGAGTGTGAGAGAGGGACAGAGGCACACTTTCTTGAGTCCGGTTATTGCAATACAATTCATATCTAATGCAAGTTCCTAAGAAGCCAAACACATCATCATATCATTAGGGTTTGAGGCTGCACTTCAGTGAAATTAAACCCCAGCCTTTACGTATGTTAGAAGGTCTCACTGCCTCCAATTCATTCTGTGAAATAACAAAGATTTGCAGTCTGGTGCAACACTGTGCAATCACCTTTCTGCACTGCAACATTTAAAGCGTCTACTATGACATATACGTTTGTCTCACTTTTTGAAAACCCTCTATATTTATGAAATCATTTAAGAAAAACATGAATTTAATTAAACTGTCCTATGTGATGACTCAAGAATATAAAGCACTGTTGGAAAAAGTTAATCATTTTTACTCCTTCCTTATTAAAAAACAAATTTTGGCTGCTCACACATTGCCATTGATATACTCCTGGAAATGGAAAAGCATCTTATCTTTGTCTCAGTCTTCCAAAATGTAATTAGAGGGTCACGGTGTAACAGCATTTTCCAACACTAAACAGGTAGCTGATTGCTGGTTGATGGAAAAGGAGAGTACTACTGTCTGAAATATTTATTTTTCTTCTTCTTCTTTTTTTATTTAGTACATGTTCTGACCAGCTTCTAGAGCTGCTCGGTGATCCCTGTCAGAGAATGACACTAACCAGCCCCTTTCATGTCAAAGCCAAGTTGAACCCCCGAGGTCTCATTAGAGGAGGAGGAGAGTTTTTTCCTGAATAAAAGGAAGGGCTCCTTCAAGGCCCAGTGAGAATGTTCAACAGCAAATGAAACTCTGGCAGCAATTAGATGCACATCAGAAGCACACCAGCGCAGAGAGAGCAGAGACAAAGAGTCTATATATATATATATATATATATATAGTCACTGCAGAGCTGAACTAAGCAGTCAACTATCAATTAGCAGATAAACAGAAAATTGGAATTAATTCAACTGTTGAAGCAAAACAGACAAAAATTTACCGTTTCCATTTCTTCAATTAAATTCAATATGTGGCAGTGAAAATGAATGTTTTCAGGTTAATTAATGATGAAATTATGATCATGTCCAAATTATCTGCAGCTCTAAATGAATATTTGAAGAAAAGGACCTGCAAATAGTTTTCATTCTTGATGAATTGACCATTTACTGTCTTGCTTAATGAGAGACTTGTCTTCGTGATATAATTAAAGAGAATATTTAAATATATCTAATATCTTCTCACAGTGCCCAAAACAGAAGAGTGGCAGTGAAATGTTTTGTTTTTCCTTTTAAATCAGAAAATCTTTTCAGTGTAAGGAATCATTCAGGGACGTATTGTGAAGAAAAGCTATGAGACACAAAACTTCCAGAGCCTTTGAGCTGAAATCAGAGAATATTTGGCATATTTGTTCAAACTTTGGTTATCTAAAAAGCTAATCATTGCAGCTGTAAGCAGAAAGCTTACTTCCTTTTTACAAAAGATTTCCACACCATAACCAAGGCCAGATTGCATTGAGGTTCTATGATTTAACATGACCGAGGAGTCTCAGACTATTTACAGTCAGGTCTGTCATTCTCGTGGACGGGCAGCTTTTTTAGTGGAGGGAGACATCTTGTGGCCTTCCTCAAAATTAAACTGTGAAAACAGCCACTCTGTATGCTGCATGAGAAATGCAAGGGAAGCAAAACTGTATTTTTAGCTAAGAAAACATGTCCTCATATAAAATTCATCAAAAAAAGAGAGAAATGTTTGCATGTACGTTGTCTGAAAATGTAAATAGATAAAACACGACGTAAAGCTGTGTGAAGGGGCGGCATTATTGGTCAGTAAAGTAATGTTTTGTTTGTGGAAAGTGTTTAGAAGAAGTGGGATTTTATCCTGCCACAGCATACTTTTCAGATCCTGCAGTGGATTAAGACAGGACTTACTGAAATCTGCAGTAATTGTAAACATTTCTGGCACAGCATTCACATGTATATCCCCCTTGGCAGATTGGGCTGAGGGCAGATGTATCAATATGAAAACGGATGCTGCTGGTTACACCTGCCACCTTTTTCTCTTGTTCCATTCCAGGCAGAATCCAACAAATAAAAAAAAAAAACATGAGTGAAGTGTCACTCAAGCTTTCAGGCTGCAGCCTGCAGTCACACTTTGATAAACTCACTGCTCAAATTTCCTCACCAGGACTTTCATTTTCATTTGCCAGGATAATCTTGCTTACTTTCTGTTCTTTCTTCTTTTTTTTTTTGCATGTTCTCAGCTTGTTTGCTCAGCTGGAGACTTGGTATCTCTTCCTAAATAAATTTTGCCTGCTCGTGAAGAAATTAAGCAAAGTAAGCACTTGCAAGCCTGAAAGAAAAATTACATTCCATGCAGCATTTACCACTGTCAGGTGAACATAATTAATTCAAATCATATGCTTAAACATCTGCAAGGCTACACAGGGTATCCCTCGTTCCAACATTCAAACAAACTTCATCACAGAATATACAAAAAACACTTTCCAACAATGCCGTATCCAACGAAGGGTCATGTCTGGCTACCCCTGCACAGTAATACGCGGTGTCGAGGGAAATCTCAGTTTACTCGAAAGAAGATAACGATACATTACTTTGCAAGGTGCAAAGCTTTGCTTTTATTGGCTGAGAGACCAGGTTATAGATCCCAGAGGCCATTAGTAGAAACAAAAGCTAAATATGGGTATGACAGGTAATCTAAGACCACAAGGACATGTGGTATGAAACCATGAATCATTTTTGCCTTGTAATCTTCAAGGAAAATATGAAAATGCAGATATTAACTGATACAAAACTTGCATTTGCTTTGACATCAGAGCATGCCAGAAGGCTAGTTATCTACAACATAATTGCACTATTGGTTTTGGACAGTCACACTTGCTCTGTGTCTCCACCTAACAAGCCAATTAACTTAAGAGGTTTTGTCAACTGGCACCGACATTATCTGAAGCTGGCAAGATGCAGCCTGATGTGCAAGTCAGCGAATAGCATGGCCGAACAGCAGCCCTCTTATGAATTCAGTGACTATTCCTCTTCAGTGCCATTGATTGGACTGCCAATACTGCACTTACAGTAACCGTGGCCCCCACACTGGCCTTTACCGACACTGAGTAATGGAACAAACACATTACGTTTCTGCTATTTGGCCTGATGTCTACACTCACTGCCTAAGATTTGTTTATTTTGTTGTTTGCACTGAGGAGCTTTATTTCATCTCTCCCTTCCTTCTTCATGCTCTAGGCAGCACTGTAATTTTGTGCTCCTTCACACACCTCTTCCCTTCATCTCTGCAAATGCTTCCAGTTGTGCATTGCTGTGCTGGCTCAGTTCCAAAGCAGGCTGAATCACAATGATGTGTCAGTCCTCAGCCGAGTCCCAGTCCCACCTCAATCTAGACTCAGTAAAGCCTCCTTTTCCTTATTCTCTCCTCTTTTCTCTTTTCTCTTTTGTTTCCACTCGTCTTAGCTCTCTGCCTCAACTGTTTTCTTTTTCATTCTCTCGCTCTCTTTTATAAGCTTCTTCTCTTCAATCTTTTTTCTACATCTCCCACATTGCCAATTTTCTGTCCTTGTCTGCGGTCAGACTTATTGTTTCTAAACAGTTCTGACACTCAATGCTGACTTCTGCTTCCTTTACTCACTTTTTCCTTAGCCCCCAAAAGCCACCTGCAGCTTTAAGATTAATACAGCAGTGGGTGAGTTTTGATTTGGGAGACCTTGGAACAAATCTCATAACACCACAGACAGACCATAATGTAATATTAAAAAGGTATCCAGCTTTGGTTTCAACACAAACTGATACCTCAACAGGAAGCTCAATCACACCCCATGAGATCAACAGCAGATGGATAAATGTGTTAAAATTAAGTTACAGCTTAACACAGATTCACTAAAGCACTGAGCTAGCAATCGATTGAAATAATATAGATCAACTTAAGCATGCACCCAGCATATACTATTTGCTGACAAATGATTTACTTGGCAGGAGCCAGGCTTCCAGGTTTAATCCACAGCAGTGAACTGGGCTGTGTTAGAGTGCTTTTGAGTATTAATGAGGCACTCGATCACAAACCACTTCACAAACAGTGACTAAAGCAACAAGATGGAGGAATAAGATGAATGTGAAATGAAATTAAAGCCTCTACTAAGAATGTTATTTGACGGATCAGTTGCGTTGAAATCTGAAATGTTTTCTTTGAGACAATGTTATTGTACAAAATGTACGTTTGATACGGATACAAAGCTAATCACCACAGTTCACACACAGATTGATACAGAGACACTCAAGGCTATGCTTCATGTATATATTTATAGTGTGGGGTAAAACTTTGCAGCAACTACCATCTGCTAGTACTTTAAGAAATACTGGCGAGACTCATGAATTACAGAATCGTGCCCCCAAAAAATGTTTCATACCTTATGCAGTGGGGGATAATTACACTTGGGGACCCTGATATTTCTTCTCCATGATTCCTCAGTAACACTGTTCCCATATCTAGCTCATTAGTCGAAACATCTGGTCTTTTCTGTCACTGTAAGCATGAGTTTCATCAGCAAATATTTCTTTGTCTGACTTTGACTGTGAAAATGCACAAATGAGCTTCAACTCATAGTCCACAAATGGTATCCTGCATGTAAAGTTCAACTGCTTCAAATCAGAAACAATACCAGTCTATCTATTCTAATGTTGTTTAATCAAAACACACAGCTCAGATAAAATGAATCAGCAGCGGTATTTGAGGGATTTTATGCGCGTTTTCTCCCATTTTTCAACATGCACAGAACTAGTGGTCAGGGGTTGTCTAGACCTTATGTCACTGTGCAGTGATGTTGCTGAAATACATAATGGCTAATCTCAAATCCATCACATCTCATCTCATCTGCAAGAGGACCAGCATCTGAGCCTCCCACAGTAAGATCTACAAGCTGAGGAGGGGAAATTAAGGCAGCTCCATGAATCTTTAATTACTCCCCTCTATACTTAGGCCCTCAGAGCATCTCTGGTTTCTGACATTTAGCTGAAATTTGCCCTTTGTGTGCAGGGATGTGAAAGATCCAAGGTCACATGATCTGTCTTTATCAGCGAACATGTGCCATTTTGTTTTTCAGCTGTGAGTCAACTCTGGTGCTGCATATTTAGGTACATGTCTTTGTACAGTGGAAGTCCGGTTTGATGTGGACTTAAGGGCCGAATCTCATCTTTCAAATTAAACCAATGTCTCACATGCAAAATAATAGTATCGCCACCATATAACGACTAAGCAATTATTATAAATCATTTGACCTGGTTTCACTACTGCTGGTTTTCAAAGAAATGGTACAGCATGACAAGCCCATCTTGGTGCTAGGCTTTCATCATTCAAATCAATGGCCCATTTCATCGAAATACAATCCCTCCCCTGTCTCTGCAGCTAGGTGATTAAATTCCATTCAGATTCTGCTGACATGATTTTATCTCTTTGGTTGAAGCCTGGAGATTGAGAGAGAGAGAAACATGGACTCAACAAAAACCTGAGCGTTGAGGAAAAATTGCCTTTTCATGACAAACATGACACTGTTTTGTTTTGGTGACATGCCTTTTTGATTTCACAAGATGAGACAAAACAACAAAGCATTTGGTGCCACTGAAGATGCACAACATTTTGCTGAGGTGTTTCCAAAGAAAAACAATACTGCATTGAAAACGCTACGGCTCCTGAAAACAACATATGTCTGCTTCATAATGCATGAAACATGTCTGCAGAGATTTGCTGAACCATATGGCCATTCAGTAATTTACACATTTCTGAGGACACTTTTAAGGAGGTAAGTCACGTTCCTACACAAGAAAAAATATCTATTAATAGTTGTCACAAAAGAGGAATTGGACAGTGTACACATTGGCATCACCATAAAAATACAGGAGATGTCTTGTCTTTTTATTTCCTGTTCTTTTAAACAGAACTACAGCATTGTTTTATTGGTATTCTTCAGAAATGTTTCATATCTTTTCCCATTATACCATTTGTTTACCTAGCGTGTCCCGATGATTCCAAAAACATGCCATCAACTATCTCAAAAATGTAGCATTAGAGAGTGATTGATGATGATATTACTCCATTTGAAAGAAAGTGGCATATCTGATGTGGACGGGCTTTTCTCACCCCAACAATGTCAATTTTATGAGATGAAGCATTCTTCTTATTAAGTTAGTATTTTGCAGTGATGTCTGGCATTCATAAATTTAAACTGAGTCTATCATTAATTCTCCTCATGAGTTTATCATGAGGAGAATTAATGCAACCTTGGTCCATTGCTTTGAGAGGGCTCACAGTTTTTGGAGGCTGAGAAAGGTTTGTACAAAAAAAAAAAAAATCATTTTTTAGGAATGCTTTGTCTATATATGCAGCAGGTTAGCTATTGTGCTACAGCTATATCGGAAATATTGAAGAAAGGACTTATTCACCCTCTCCAAACTCACCACCTACTGATCAGTGCTTTTCCAATCATGATTCTGACAAAGTTTACCCTCTTTTCAGGCTTGACAGACAGATGGAACTGTACTCACTGTGGTAAAGTTCTCCGGACCACAGTCCTTCCCTCTATATTTGCAGTCAAGTAACATCTCCTCAATGTTGTGGCTAGTCCTCTGCACAAACTCCAGCATGTTGAAAGTCTTGCTGGGGAAAAACTTGCTGTTGTCTGTGGGCTGCCCTAAAGCAGCCATGAAGTCATCAAAATCCCCTTGCTCCACACCCAGGAGTCCCGCCATCCAGAATATGTCATTCCTACGGATCTGTGACTTTCGAAAGCTGTTGTAGTTGCAGAGGGTGATGGCGGGGAAGTACATGACAGGACTGTCCATTTCATCCAGGATGGTGACATAGGGGTACCGGTAATACTCGATTACTCGGTCAGCCACTTGGTAGAGGAAGATGGAGAGGGAGCTGCTGAACGCTGCGGCCCAAAGCAACCGTCGGAGAGTCACTCCACCAGGCAGGAAGATATGGCTCAGGCCATGGAGGGTACAGTTGGCCCCAAAGACAGTGATGTCTGAGGGCGGGCGTTCCTGCTCCTCTGGGGCTCCCATTTTCTCTAAAAATTTTAACTATGCAATTGTTGGATGTGGTCTTGTTGCAGTGGCGACCCGCGACCTGGTCCGAGCAGTGAGGTTTACTCGAATGATATGTACAATGGAAACCGGATGAGAAAGTGTCAAGTCTTCTCTTTTCACCCAGAGGGCGGGGGTTGGATATCTAGAGTAGGGAAGTAGTGATGGACCTTTATGTCGACCAATCCTCATGAAGAGGGCACATTGAATTCAAGGGATACTGTTACATTTGGGAAGTAAGACCTCATCCCACCGCGGCAGTGTTGAATGGATCAGGGAGAGATGCACCAGAGAGGTAAAGAAGAAAGCTGAAGAATATTTTATTCAGCAACCTCCACTGCACCTAAATTATTTTTGTTGTAATGTTAGACTATCCAGGGAAAAATCCTAGACACACGTCCATAAAAAGGGGCTTCAAGGTGGATGTGCTAGTGAACACAGAAGAGGTTTAAACAATCAACCAGTCAAAACAATTATTGACCTCACAAATGTGTGCTGAAAACTAGGCAGCTTTTTTGGGAGTAAAAATCTTCAAATTGCTGCTGCCTTCCTTCATGAAAACTAAATTGAAGTTGCTGTGAAAGGCCGGAGTATTACACATTCGTGGTTGCCATCAAGGTTATTACAGCTGATGACAAGATTCAAACTTATCTTCCCTCATAGAGACAGACTTTCATCATAATCGTTCACCACTATCCCTCCTGTATATATACACATTTTGATCAGGATTACACATAATACAGTGACATAAATCACACAAAAGACTTAAATCTGGTTCTACTGATACACATACTGTACTTTCTCTCATTAACGTCTTTGTATAACGTCTATAACAAGAATCAAAAAGCACACTGAGCTCACAGCACACATCATCTTCTGTCTTGCTGCAGCCTCCACATCATGAGTTTTGTAACAGCATCAATTATTAATACATTCTCCTGCATACATTTCAACTCATGGACTGAGGTGTATAGTCACACAACACAAGCCTGAGGTTATTTTCAGTCTATCCTGATAAGGATCTGTCTTGAATGAAATAGATTTTGTCAGAGCAGCATTCATTTAGAGTTAAGTTAAGAAGTTAACTGATGTTAAAAGAGCTAAGTAAAGACCTCAGCCACACATCTCATCACCTGTCAGGACCGCTTTGAATATGCAGTCCCAGGTTAATCAGCCTCCACTCTTTATCTCAGCATTGTCCCCTCACCTCCTGCCTCCTCTTGTATTCCCTTACGTGTCCATCTTCTCATATTAAATTCTCGCTCTGTCCTTCCCCTCCTAAATTCAGTCCTGTGAATACATCTTCCTTGGCAGGCTTCCTTCTGTCACTGTGTGCCAGGTGAGTATTACAATTGACTGATTTTTCTTGTGTTGCATTTGTGACTTTTGATCTGTAAACCATTTTAAGTCTGAACAGAGAACAGAGGTCCTCTTCAGAGTTATTGATATGCACTGCATTTCATTCTAAAAGTAAAGATATGATGGACATTGAACATACAGCGATTGATGTGTTGGCCACTTGGGGGACACAGCCATCTATAAACCAGCTTCAAACATAACACTGACATGAGGACATCTTATAAAAAGGTAATATAGAGAGCGTAACTCTAACCCCCACAGTTACCTATTAACACATGCAGCAGACTCAACATTAGCAGCATAAGCATTCATTGGCGATTATTTTTCATCAAGCTGTTGAACATCAATCTAATAATGGCTCCACTGTTCACTCCATTTGGTTTTCAACCAATTCCTGAGGGAAACACATGTATCTGTGGGTGCTGAATGCTCACCAACAATTAGCAATTAGCACCGGGCGGGCAGTGTGAGGTTTTAAATAAGAACTCCTTCAGTTAAAACAGCTGCCTGCTGCTGCCAGAAACAATGCTGGGGAGACGTGAGAGTGAAAATTACAATAATGACTTAATCGTCAGCCTAAAAGTATTGATTTATGAAGGCTTAATAATTAATTTAACACTTCAGTTGTCATTGTGTGTCTGCACTGAAAATGACTCCATGATGTAATGCATGCCAGCCAGCAAAGTAATGTATAGGAAACTGATTTCTCTGCCAAAGCTACTCGGTTTCCTCAGTGATAGGGATGAAGTGTGTAATCAACATATTTTCCATTAATATAAAGTTTGTGATTTCATGAGAAAGAAATGAAACTGTTCAAAAATGCTAAATCTCACATTAAACCTACAACAAGAGCATATTTCTTATTGCTGGCTGATGTCCTACTGTAAGTTTCCATCAAATGCTTTTAAAATGTGTTTACTATTTGCAATAACTAAAAGAATTGCCAGAAAAATATGCAGAGGAACGCACAAGATGGAAAACATACATTAATAACTTCTAATACATGTTCAGAAACTACAAAAACCTTGTGCTAAAGCTGCAGTGTAGGTAAACTCAAGAATACAAAGGCAACCAACTCGATGTTTGAGAGAGAAAAGTAATGTGGATGATTTTAAGAGAATCACAGACATCAGGTTTCAGTAGTTCTCAGACACAGCACATTAAAAATTGTGCAGCATTCTTCAGTTTCATGCTGAGTTTGTGGAATCTGTGAGTACTTTGGTTACACTTGCAAGTGATTCATTCAAATGCTCTCCATTACACTCACACGTAACTCAGCACTGATGCTCTGTGAGTCCTGTCTTGATCACCTTTGGACTAATCTCCCCACCAACATGGAAAATGGGAAAGCGATGAAAGCATATTTCTGGGACCGACAGGTAAATGCTGAGCAAAGTGCAAGCTACCACTCAATCAATATGCTGGTGTTTTTCCAGCTACTTTAAGTTGGGTGTAGCGGTTAATGTTCAGCCTGAAGAAATCAGCAATTCAGTACATTGTGGTCCATCTGTGGCCTGAAAACATTTCTTTCGTTCTCCAGTGAGAAGAAGCAGCGGCCGCATTCATACGTGTCAAGATTACTGATGTTGTCAGAGGCTAAGTGCTCTTTCTCATCAGCCATCTTTGTATCCTGACTGTGTCAGAAATGGTCTGGTAGAGCTGACCGAGGACATGCTACACATGTCATTTTCATAATCCTGAAAGGCAATTTAAATACCTGGAAAGAGTTTCAACCTGCCCTGCTACTCAAATTTTAATTACCTTCCCTCCTCTTTGATTATTCAGTGTATCTCTGCAACAAGCCAATATCCAAATGTTGAGTTTACAAGAATGCTGACACGATCTTAATAAATTTTCAGGTGAATACTCCTTTGGCACCATCACAGTAACTGCTTAGCCTCCACAGGGAAGTCAGAGAAGTCCTTTTAGCTTCTAGTCACAGAGACTTTATCCAGCTTAACTCGTTTTATGTACTTCTAAAATCAAAATGGAGAGAAGAGCCAAGTTTGAAAATGCTGAGCTCACATATTAATTTCCCATCAAAGAGCCCTACTGTGTTAATGATGAACAAGTATGCAAATAAAAACTCATTAAAATTTCAGTACAAAACAGGATGTTGATTTCAAGAGGTTTCAAACTGCACATGCCATGCTCCAGACTGTGAAGCTTGGAGCTTCAACTTTTTTTTTTTTTTTTTTTTAACTGCCCTAAGAAGACAAATGCTTAAAAGTTAATCACTGAGAATTAAAAGTCACTAATTCTCTGCTAAATTCAAAGTCCTCTAGATATATTAAACTGTGTAACCTTAAGGACAATGAGATACATTATTATTATTATTATTATTATTATTATTATTATTATTATTATTATTATTATTATTATTATTATAATACATTGTATATACTATTACTTTTCAGCTTAGTTTGTTTTAACACTGTAAATGTAAAAATGTCTAACATATAGTATTGAAAAATTTTGCCAATTTCAGATTTATAAACTTTTTAATTCTCTCATTCATGCAAAAATTAACCAAATCACTGACCAGCTTTTGCCACCTGGACCACCAGGATACCCCAGCACATTTATAAAACTATATCCGCCGTGCTCCATCCACTACTCGGCTTTCACTTCAGAGCAGATTTGAAATGCCAATAATCAGAATCTGGGACCTCTCTGAATGTTGACTGCAGCTGGTTTCTCTTATGGCAAGCAGGAAATGGGCAATGACTAATGAGGAAATTCAATATTTCAGTATTGATCCTAACACGAGAGTTCTAGATAAATTGGCTTTCGTGACAGTAAAGGGAATTCTGCTGTTTGCCAAGCAGTGGTGCAGACTGTGGATATGCTTCACAGGGAGCATGTTCTATGGCTTCTTATGGCTTTGTGCTTTGTGACAGACTCCTTCCCTGGTTTGATTTTATGCCTAATTCCATGCAGGCAGTTATTCATCAGACACAAGCAACTGACTTCATAGAGCTGCCAAAGTAATCATGAATATAAAAGGCAGAAAAGCTTCACTGTGGGTACTTCAAAGGACCTTTCAAAAATTAATTTCTGTCCATCTAAGACAGCAATTAGCTATGAGCACAGTCAAGGGGAATAAAAGGTGACTTTTCCGCCAGTCCATTTAAGAGTGCTATTTGGAAACAACACTCTTGAGAGGAAAATCTTATCTGAAATGACATTCACATGGCCGTACAGACTGCAGGAGCCACAAATCCTCAGAGTGAACTTTTCAGAAACTGCTTGTACAGGTCTGTCTTGGTGTCAGGGGCCATGTCTGAAACTCTGACCACAGAAGAACCAATATGATATGATTCATCAATGTACCATATTGTCTTACATCTGCATTGGAGATAGAGACAGGCCCGTCTGATCTCTGATAGTATTAGGAATCAAAATTACTTAAGGCTAAGGAATGTCCGCCAACTCAAAGGAAAAAACGGCCCTTAAAATTGAATTAATGGCAGCAGATCCCGGTGCCTTGGACAATCTTTGACTTATGCGATAATGAATACTATTCTCTTGGGTGATCCGGATAATAAAGGCTCATCTTTGTGTGAGCTGATTTAGTAGAATTTGTCTTGTTAGAGCTTTTGCTGTCAAATCAATTCAGTTTTGGGATAGTGCTGCTGGCGCTGTGCTGAGGTAAGAGCTCCCAAGAAATGACAGTGTCAGTGAGCACCACTGTCCACAAGTTCTCCTGCTCACTGAACAGAGGAGTTTCCACTTGATAAACACTGGAGATAAGAGTGTCTGTGTTTCTCCACGTTTGATAAAGAAGCCTAAATATAGCACCATAAGCTTGGCTGAGTTAACCAAGGTAACAGAAGCAACATGTGTGAATGCTGACAGAAAGCCAGCAAGCTCTGCGCTGGATTCCCAGGGGCTGGACTGTAATGTAACATTAGCTCCAAGTGTTGTATTTCTTGCACATAAATGCTAAAGAATCATGTCCAACATTGCAGCAGAAAGAATCGAGGCTCTGGTGTCTCATAAACCACCATGGCTGATTTTACATTATTATGATCCCCTCTTGGTAGCCAACTGAAGATTGACCCACTGCTTACCCTCAATTGTTAACAATTAGAAGATACAGCATCAACCCACCAAAATGTCAAAAGTGCATTCAACTTAACATCTTGAAGCTGGTGAGCTCATATTCAATACCAATGGAAACAAGAATCTCCAGCTTTATCTTTGGACAGAACGCTGCTAATGTATTTAGAAAAATACTACTGAATCTTCCACTTCTTGTGGCTGAAAAACTATTGTTAATAACAAACAGACAAACCTCTTCTCCGTAGGGTCCTGGTTCATGCAAGTACCAGAAGTCTCAATGTACTGTCTTTGTTTTATTTTATCCTTTTTGATATGTTTAATCCGTAAAGCAACAAATAATTCACTCAAATAAAGTGTGATGAGCTCTTGACTGCAGCCACATTCATCAGCAGCAGTTGTCATGGAGATGGTTCAGCTCTCATCACATGACCTAAGTCACATGGTCATATGATTAAAAAGGTTGCAGAGACGGCCACTGAGTAGACCTTGAGTTCAGATTATTCTGTCAAAACAGTTTTGTTTTTTTGTTTTTTTTCTGAAAAAAAGAGTGACAGCGTTTTTTTCTGGAAGACATCCAAATGTGCTTGTTGTGAATCCCTTAAATAATCTGTCACTGACTATCACAGTACTTTGATATATTTGGTCATCATGAAATATTTTACAGTGATGCTGACAGTATCAACAGACTGGAATATTGAGGTAGCTTTACAGCTTAATGTCTACATTGGACTGCTGTATGTCAGCTAACTGGATTAGTAATTACAGTCAAGAAGGAACTGGACAGTTCTCGTCAATAAAGAATTACCCCCTTTTTTCAAGTTTTGCACAGAGAACACAGGCTTACTTCTACCAGACTCCCACAGCCATTAATCATAGTGGCTATAAACTACTTAGGACCAATTACAGGACGTAGCTTGATTGTTTTGATAGCTGTCTGAAAGGCGTCAGCAAAAGGAAACTGAGGAAAAAGACTGAATAACTGAGAGCTTTGACAGTCCTTCAGTCTGCCTGGTCCTATCTGCTGCTGCTTTTCTCCCTCAGGGAGAATGGCAGGGTGTCCTTCAGAGGGATGGGAGACACCTGTGCTGGCTGGATCCTCAGCTTTGGAAAATGATGGAGCCAGTCAGTTTCTCCCTCATTCCCCTGCCATTTGGTTTGTCATTCTGGGTGGTGCAGACTTGTGTGAAAGTCATAAACAACTGGGCATGACAACATTTTCTTCAGTTCTGCAAAGACGAGATGGAGATAAATTTTTGGCAACAGAGAGGAAGGCTTAAATTTAATGTTCAACTTGATTCCAAGCCATAAAGACTAAAGGTCGAGATAGAAATCTTCAGGTTTTAATGAACCTCAGCTACTAAACCATACTGAGGCAACTAAATCATCCTTTTATCATCTAAAGCATAAAGGAAGAATTATAGATTTGGTGTTCATATAAGATTAAAATATCTTTATTGATGACTTCATACCAGGCATGATGGAGTGCTTTAGAGGTATTTAAACTGTTTTCCCAATTGAGAGTGGTAGTTTGGATGGACGATTGTACAGTGTCTACCGTCCTTTGTAGTTTTGGCTATACACACAGGAAAACGTAAAAAAAAAAAAAACAAACAAACAAAACTACTGGTTGTCATATGGCCAGACTGTTTATGTATGTATGTATTTATGTATTATCTGCTGAGACAACAATCTTTCCACACGCTTAAGAAACTTGAATGATCTAAACAGGCCATAATTTTATCTAGTGCGCAAAAATATTTTGTATTGTATCGAATACGGGTCATTTTTTTCCCTGGTAAGTTAGGCATAAATGCTTCATTGTAAGACAAAGAAAAACATAATTACAGCTGCAAATTTGTTGAGTTAATGTATAATTTAGGAAATGGTAATTATTTCTTTGGTTACAAAAGAGCCAGGAGAACCGAGTCCATTAGCCCTCTTCTTAATTCTTTACATTGGAAGTCATAAATTACACATTTATGATAGTACAGTGATTTTCAGCCCAGAAGGACACTGGCAAGAGGAGAGTATTAAGAGCCAGACAGTCAGGTTCAGTTTAACTGCTCCTGTGGGCTTCAGATGTAAATGGAAAGCTTCTCTCTTTTTTGGTCCATTTGATTTACCGTCTCTATAACACTCGTATTTCCTGATTTACGCTCTAAACCATTCATTACTGGATTTGCATTGTAAATCTAGCATAATTTTTTCATAGTTTCTTCATCAATCTTTGGTTCAACATCTCATTTTAATCCATTTAATCCACATGTCTTACTTCCCTTTTAAAATCTTCCTCTCTTCAAAGTTTGACATGTCCCACGCAAACAGATTTGCCTAGGCCAGTCCAAACACTGCATACACTGATGTTCCTCATTTACATGGAGATTATCTTTCTGTTTGGTTAATAAACCTTTGTAAACGCATATGTGGTGTCCTCTGTTCGTTGCTCCTCTGAGCTGGGCTGTGACAGGGACCTCGGGTGTGAACAACATACTGAAAACAATTACCTCGTTTCAGTGTAGCCAGCAGGCAACTTTAAACGGAGACAAAATAAATGAGCGCACAACTCAGCTCTGGAATCAATGGCATTAAAGTCTGAATTTTTACTGATTGCAAGAATCTTTCCTGATTACATCTAATTGTTTGGTGTGGCAAAGAACTGACATCGTGCTCGAGGCTTGAGTTAACTAATCAGGCGGTCTTCGGCCTGTAATGGCTGTGTATAAAGCATGGGAAATTCAATTAAATTGGGCAAGTAAACATTCACTCAGCTACAACCTGTGACATTAATCCATGGGAACACTCAGCTCAACCCTACTTCCCTTTTCCATTTGGGATTAACAAAATCAGTCTGATGATTAGCTAAGCAGGACAGCAGCAAGGACATGTTTATACACATGAAACATTTATAGGCCACAGCAATTTGAAATTAAAAAGTAGCTTCTGAAGCCTCCTTTGCAGTTGTTATAAATGGCCCACAACAGAGAAAATTTGCCATTGTTCTGACAAAATAAGCACCACTATCAGACCTCTCCTCCTATACTGTGGCTGAGATATTACTTAAACTTGTTTACAGCTTTTTCTGACTTCCAACTCTCTGGGCGATGCGTACATCAGAAACTGTCTGCTGCAGTAATGTAAACTAAACTGTGAGGACCAACTTTTCATTTCAGCCGTGCAGAAGTGCCGTGTCTTCACATATGGCAGGTCCATAGGATTTTTTTATTTTTGGGGGCTTACATACAGCACCAAATGTTACAGTGTTGGGTATATATCTGAGTCTTTTCTTCTTCTCAGACTTTTTTTGCAGACACTGAAGTGAGAATCTTCTATTATTCTTTTCAGCTACCTCCTTAACAAGCTCTCCTGTGTGCCTCAAAGCTATCTGCTATGCAACTGCAGTGTTCATCCGCCAAGTACTGACACAGTCCCTTCAAACTGTCTGCACCCCCCCCCCCCCGTAACAGTCCTCAACACCATGTCCCTGTTTCTGCAACAGGGAGTTTCAACCTTCAAATGGGTATATTGCTTGTGTCTATCTGTGAAACACATACTGACAGATCCTTGAGCTATGATACTAAATGCTTGTTAATTTTTCTAAAGAAATATTTCAAAAAGATTTACGCTCACAAGGCTCCATGTTTGACATTTCTCCCAGTCAATTAAGTGATCTGTTTGGTTGTGACAGCAGGATGAAATGTCAGTCAGTGCACTGACAGACAGAAGTACTCCAAATATTCTTTCTGCAGCCTTGTTTCATTAACAGAGGCTGGCAGCAGGTGGCAATGTTTATTTAGTCAGAGATACACCATTGGGGGAAAAAGTGCATTTGTATCTGAAATTGTGAAAGTGAATTCTTTAATTACTTACTAATCCCCATACTATAGTCAGAGGCCAGGTTTTAAAGAGAAACCTAAAAAAAAGAGCAATCTAATACAGAGGTTTGCCCATTAATTTAACCATTATAAAGATGGCAATGTTCATCTTGACTGACAGTCAGAGAGGTTTAATTTAATATGTTTGTTGCTGAGGTTGTTGTTTGGTTCCTGATGAGAGCTGTTTCTGACTGCATTTCTAAAATGATTCAGTCTAACACATCCTAATCTCCCACTATGACCTCAGTAATAAGCATAAAACTGAATTGATACTCATAAAGGGAGAAGATGAGGCTCAGCCGTTGCACTGGATTGATTCAGACTGGATCTCTTAGGTTTACATAATTAAGTGGCCTGGGAAAGTGATGTTTTTAACTGCTGCTAAAAATGATTCAGTGTGATGCAGTACGGGTAAAAACTACACCATACCTCACAGCTACAGCTGGCAGATCGACTTAAGGGTATTGAAAACAGAATAATAGATACTGTGGCTCAGCTGTATAACATACCAAAATGTTATACCCTAACCCATGTTAAGCTCAGACCTGGGAAACAGAAGGCGAATAAAGACATGAACTTTGTGCCGGTAAATCCTAATAACATGTGAATATGAGAGACATGCACACAAATAGAAACAGTTTATATTCCATCACTTAGAAACTGCTGAGCAACAAATCATTCTTTTAGCGTCGACAAACAAGCTATTTATCTATCCTGGTCCAGATCTGCTCCTGTCAGCCGAGGCGAGCCTCCACATTAAGTCTCAGAGACTTGTGACATCTGCGTTCTTTGAAATGTGATTTTTTTTTTTTTAACCTTTCTTTTTTTACTCTCATGGAAGTCACATTCACTCACTTTCATTTCAAAATGACTCAAGCCACCAAATTAAAAAAAAGAAATAAAATAAAAAAAAAACTCCTATTGAAAAGCTGAACATTAATAAAGGATCACATGTTTGCCATCTGACAGATCTTATTTATCTGTGATACTTCCATTTGGGGTTGCAGAGGAAGCATCCACATATTTCTGACACCTGATTTCTATTTTCTATTTCTATTTAATTAAAATTTACTTGGTACATGGTAGTGGAAGAGGACTTGGCTTTCCACCCATTACTTTTAAGTCTCCATGACCAATAGCATACAGGAAGGCGTACAAGTCTGTCTGCCCGTGATAAATGCTGTTACAACAAGTCAGTGTGTGGCAAAAAAGCTGGTGCTGTGTGATGCCATTTGTCCTTTTCAACACAGTCTACAATTTCAAAAGGACAATAGCTTCCTTTTGCCAATATGATGATAATTTGTGAGAGAGGCAGGTGGGGGAGAGGTCTCACCTGTTTTTTTTTTTTTTTTTTTTTTTTTAAGTTCATCACTCCAAATTTACATAATTTTACTGGTGTAGTCAGGACAGACAATTACATAGATAATTGCTGGTATCTCTTCAATAAAATAACTCTTTCAAAAACAGATGCTCAATCAGAAGTCAGAACTTACAGAGAGCTTGTTATTTACAGTCATCAGTTGGTCTTTAGGTTTCTTTGTTCCCTCACACTGATTACGCAGTGTGTGTGTGCAGCCGTGTATCATCATGGTGTGAAAAGAGAAACACAAGATTAGGTCTATTTCAATACGAGCTGCTTCAATGATGGGCAAGGTCTGATGGATGGGAGGAGATGGCTTTGGTTTCAGGGCTACAGCTTTTTAATTTGTGAAGGATCATTAGCTCGAGAAGGCGCCTGCTTGTAGCTCTAAAAGGGGAGGGGTTGAATAGATGCAGCACAAACCAGTAGCTCTTCATCCATCTAGTAGCTGCTCTGGCTTGGATATTCTTCTTGCATTACAATGCAACGTGAACTGGAGACTATAAGCTGCATGTGGTTCACTTTGACATGATAACTACCTTTATGTGTGAATTATGTGGCTTTTGAAAAACACAGGAATACCAAGTGAGCTTGAGTAAAGCACTATATATCCTGGATTTGTCATCCAATCCCCCTCCTACACACGCAGCAATGTGTGTGGGCATGGAGTGTCAGGCTGGGGTCTCACTTACTGCCGCAGTCAGTAAAGTAGATTCATAAATGCAAACACTGTACACAACTGATTCCGATTCGTCCACAGGGGAAAAATAAATGTTTCCAACTTGTCGACTTTCCACCATAAAAACGGATATAATTTAGAGTTTGGCTCCAGCTTCAGGTTCATTTCATTAATGACGATTTGACTAAGATGCTCAGACAGTGCAACGGCTAAAGATGATGCCCAGTATGTTTTCTTTGGTTTTTGCAATCCGCTACTCAGCCCAATTCAGAGAAAGCTGCATTTTGAGGTTGTGAAAACTGTATAAAAAATAAAACACCTGGGTCTGAGGTTAAATAGGCATTTTCTTTATGCCTCCTGTATTTTCAAAAATAAGCGCTCTGCTGCAGTGGGTTTTTTTTTCCTGTTACTCTTATTTATTTATTTTAAATCTGTGAGTGCATTCACATAGTAGCTTTTGATCCCACCCCCAAATCAATAGGAAGGAAACAATACAATCAAGTGCCAAAGGCAAACCACTTACTCTACTGAACATGTCTACATTGTGATAGCCCCGGGAGATTGAGCATAATCACAGTGCACCCAATATTTTCTGGTTGTCTTTCTTCTTTTTAGGACATATGGACATTGAAAAGGAAAAAATGAAAGAATTGAAAATAATTTAAGTATAAATATGGCGCAGTTTAAAATGTCTTTGATTATCTAGCAGAAACAAACACTTTTGTTTTTAAATCAAAATTGATTTTACTGTTCAAACAAAAATTGACAACTGAGAAATGTTGCTAGCATCACAAAGGAAAATTGTGCTAATGTTCTTCTGTGATTTAACACAAATCTCATTCTGACCAAATGCAATGGATATTTATGCACGACTGATCTCATTTACTGTGTACATCTCCTCCACTGGAAAGGGCGATTAGGCAGTTAGCTAATTTGCATGAAGTGTTTCTTGTTATTAATTGTAAGGGAGGAGTGCACTCATGTCATGTAGTTATGCCATCCTGCCATCACTCTAAAGCCCCAGTTATAAAACCCAGCAGGCTATTTATAGAAACACATCGATGGGCAGGTTGTGTGATTTAAAGCAGCATAGTGCATGAGCCCTAAGAGAAGATTTACTACAGCTGTTCTTAAAGGATTTTCTCTGCAGAGGGGAAAGGGAGCGTTTTCCTGTGTCAGTCAAATTAGATGTAAATTGAAAGTACGATTGCCAGGCATAAAGGTGCTAAAGTGAAAGGATGCACAGATGAATAATAATCTTTGATGGTTTTGACCTCTATGACCAATTTTTATTGGATGAGGAAGCTATATAAGATGGTATGGAGAGGTTTTTGAATGAGAGGGTTCACCCGCTCCCAAGTACATCACACTGTTTTTCTCTGCGTTATTAAAGAAAGCACAACCCATGTCACATCTGTTGCTGTGGGAAACTCAGATGGTTGACACTAAATCTATAAAGCTTTTCAGTTTGTTTCAAACAATTAACAATTTTAAATCTTTTCAGGAATGATTTGGTTCGTGACCTATTAATTCTTACAACAACAAGGTCAATTAGATATTCATGAAGAGGAATGTTCCCTCTTGCTGATAACGCTTCCATCACTAAGTGATTATGCAAAATTTATGATTCATTTAATTGACACCACCATTGCATTGATCTCTGTCTTTGCTATAAACTGCCAGTTCCCATCTCTTCATCTTTTTAACCTATCAAGTTTATGCCATTATCTCTCATTTCTTCCAGCATCTATTTAATGAGAGGTTCATCTTGTCGTCATTATCTTAATTTCTGTTCAAAAGTACAATCTGGCCCACCTGGAAAAGGATAGATTGTTTCAAGCTGGTAAATAATTACTCACAATTGTGTATTCGCATAACAGTAAGAACACTCACAAGACCAACAATTAACTTCTGGTTGTTGATTAATTATCCAGGACAAGGCTTCCATCTCCCTGAATCTATATTTAGTGAAACCAGTCACTCATATTTCATTCCTCACAGGATGCTGTGGATGCCGAACATTTGTATAGCATAGAGAAATTGTGTTTCTACAGAGGCTCAACACAGCGCCAAAAGATCACCATGCAGTTAACCATCCTCCCACTTAGCTGAGCAAGGAAGCAGGGAGATTATATACTTCCTCTGCATGCAGATGCCACCTCATAGCTGCTCTCTGACTTGTGGTTTGCCATGACTCCTCATCCATCAACTGATTTCTCACTCTCACACAACTTTAAAATTGAGGTTATTTATTATATAGGTTATTAGACATGCCACAAAACAGTCCAACGGCAACTGGCAAAGGACAACAGATAATATACGTAATGGACAGTAAAACTACAATCCTTCATGTTACTCCATCATGAAAGAGCTAATTGGCATCCTTTTTATTTTTAAACATCTTTCTCACTTGAAAAACAAAGCAAACTTCAGAGCGTTCCCAACTCTCACTACAAAAAAAAATAAAAACCTCATGTTCTAACTCTCTTCAAATTAAAATGACAACGAAACTCAAACCAAATGCAGTTCACAGATGTCAGTGAGTGAGTGATAAAGTCATAGCATTAGTTGGAGTATGCAGTTGCAGCACTTTCAAATTGATTTTGAGCTTCACTTATATCATATTTGGGCTTTTACGCTACATTCAAAGCAGTTTTCAACTACAATATTTCCTCTAATAGTGGCTAGGGGCTTTTCTTTTTAACATCAACAGGCCTTTATTTGAGGCGGTCTAGTATTATAATTCCCTCAGTTTCATATACATAATTGATCAGACTGGTATTTTAGCCTTGTTTTGATCCAGTCCCATATGGCCTGTTAATGTTATTGCATTACTGTAACTGAGGTTGCCCAATGGGATTTTTCTGAAATGTGATGTATAATAAAACAACAAGACAACAGCCCCACCCAAAAAATTAATAAATAAACAAAAACCAAAAAACCCAAAAACAAACAAACAAAAAAACTGAATTGTCAATCACAGTTAGGGAGGAAGAAACATTTTCCTTGGATTGAGTGCAATAGGTTGGCTGGAATATACTGCAAGATATATTATAACTACAATTCATGATTTATGGCCTCCTCACATAACTTTTCTGTTATGCTATTTGCCTGGATATCAAAATACACATGTAATATTTGAGGCATATTGTTTAAAAACTGTTTTGGTTATGGTATTAAATCAGGTAGCACACAGTGCTCTCTCTGTTTTCCCTGCAGTACAAATAAAACAATTATAGCTCAGCATAACACTTCTCTCATCTCCACACATTATCCTTTTAAAAATTGCTAAAATTGTCCCAAGTCATATGATTTTACATTTCAAACATACCAAGAAAATTCTGCCTTACATCCTTTTTTTTTTTTTAATTACACAAAAACTAATGTAGAGATAGATGTGAACATTGTATCCTGCTGAAAATAGTTTGAATAACACACACCCAGACATTCACCTGACCGTGTCCTGGGCAGTGCTGTGTACCTGGCTAATCCCTGCCTGTCTAAATAGTTTTGTCAGATAAACCTGCCCCACTCTGGCACCTAATGGAAGGACATTTTGGCTGCTTTCACTTCCCATCTACCCTTTTGTTGCATCTCTTTGTACTCTCTTGTGGGGATAATGTTTTGTGCTTTAGAACGTTTGTAATACTGCCAGCATATCATTACACATTTTAGTGAAGTACTTCAAAATGCATGACATTTTTTCCCCATACTGGCTGTCTAGCTAAATCTGTCTGAATTTCTCACAAAGACTGTAATAGTTGGCTGTACCTTCGATGCTGTCAAGAGCAAGAAGGTCATTACAATCACCACCAACGAAGGATTACAGGGTAGACAATCAGAGATTACATTTCATGTAAATCAACAAGGATCAACTGGCAAATTAATGAATCCTCTAGTGAGAACTGTAGCTGCCAGCTGTTCTTTTAAAATGTCCACATATTTAGCAATAAGATTGACTCTTCAAATCCAAAACCAGCTTTGAGCTGTCACTTCTTAATGAACGTTAGAGCGTTTTCTCTCTCCTGATTTTGGCCTTTGCCAACACAAACTGAATACATATCAGTACGTACCTGTGAATAAATGTATTCAGGGAAATACTATGGAGGCCATAGCTATTATCTCATTACAGTCATTATTATTATTTAGTGAAATTGTTTTTTGAACCCTTCCTAATTATGAAGCTGGTCTCGTCATGTGTTGCCAACTCTCTCAGGATTCATGATTAAAGCTTCAGCAAAGAATGGAAACACATTTTCTGATACAGCCCAATATGATGCACCCATTTGCTCCTTGTAAGGAGGGGGGAGCTGTGGTTTAATCAGGTCAGATGTAATTAAATGTGGGAATTTAACATTCAGAGTCAGTCAAAAAAAAATTATACATTTCATTTGTGCTTCTTTTGGCTCGAATCAAATCCATTATGGTGTGCCTTAAGAAAAACACATGCCTGCTTTGGTGGAGTAAAAACTTATGAAGCCAGGAAATTCTTTCAATTACTGCTGTGGACACATATTTCTGAAATTTCAAGTCAACTTATGTTTGATGACAATTTAATATTGGGCACTTCAAATAAGTTATCAGTGTTAACATGACCTTGCCTGAAGTATATAACTGTATCTAATGTATGTCGAGTTAAAAGGTGAAATATCACAGGCAATGCTTTTGATTTGGTTGTGGTGAATCGAAGCGTTTCAAATGAGCACCAAAATGAAAAATCATACACTTGAATTTGGAGGATTTTTGCTGAAAAAGAAATCAGCTAAACCAATGTCAAAACACAAAGTGGAGCTGAGAAAAAGATTGTGGTCACAATCCTTTAATTTCTCTGTAAGAACAATTGCTTTCCCACTACACAGTCATTTGTACAAGTAAAAATCACAGATTTGCACCAACTCAAGGTAATTTATTAAGGACGGAGTTATTCAAGAGTATGATTTAAAATTAAGTTTGGAGTAACAAAACAACCGATTCTTAGTGCTTTTAAAGAATTTGGAAAGCTATTTTATATGATTTGATAAATCGATTGCATTAATTATATTGATTAATGATTCAAGTTGCAGCTTCAGGTATTATATGGAAAACCTTTTGGTTGGCTCTCTGAGTAATGAAAAGTCGTTTTGAACTGGGTCTATTGATTCCCTGTGATCAAGTGCACCTGTATTGTGCTATATCCTGTAGCCAACTTGATGATGTATAACTCTGAAAATTGAATCACAAACCATACTTTGACCAGAAAAATCTAATGAAAATTTCGTACAAGACAAACAATCACTCAGTGAAGCCTTGGGTTTAACCCACAGACAGTAATTGTCATGTGTGAATAAGTAACAAGAAGATACTTTGATGGTAATGAACTACACAATAAAGAATTACAGGTGGGCAACTTGGTTTCACAAGTGATTTTTCTCGCAACAACATGACTAACCAGCTCTTTTCAGAGGCAGTCAGTCCACAGAGAGCTGATTTACAGTCAGTCTCCTTGTTTTCCGGGCAGATGAGTGCTGAATCATACAGTATGCTACGTATAAGGTAGTCTCTAAAGCTGTTGAACACAAGTCTGTTGATCAGGTGTTTGGGTTAAATTATGCTGAGGGAAAAAATATCATTGAGGAGGTGGATGACTCAACGCACCTACTGGGATAATGAAGCGGATACACAAATACAGGTCTTGACATGCAAATGAAGATGATACTGAACATTATGTATGATTATAAATTTCCATTTTTCCCTTCACCGTTATGGATTCTCCTGAAACAAACCAATTGATTTTCATGTTCTACATTCAGGCATCTCAGCCCGAGGCACCATCTTGATCTCTGCTGCTCTGCAGTCGGGTTGCCTTGATGCCTTCAATTCAAAGTTGAATGTTTCATGTATTGTAAGGCTGAGAAACTAATAAATTATTTTCACATGTATATTATAAATCAACTTTTGTTGTCTTTAGTTGGAAACTGCAATATTCTGCTTAGTCACAAGTTTCTTTGATTTTGTTTGTTTTGATAAACTCTGCTCCTGGTGCTTTCCATCAGTCAACCCCACCCACTTTCCTTTGGTCCCTGCCAGATTGTCTTTGTTATGCCTCATGTATTCATGGCTCTCCTGCATCGCTTTTGTGTTTGATTCCATGGTTTGTGACTTTGTTGTGTTTTCTCTGACTTGGATTTTTGCCCACTCCCTGCCAGGTACTGTTTGCCTGTATAATCAAACTTGTTACCCAGCGAAGACCTTGGCTTTTTGAACATTTCTCAGTCATATACTGACTTGTTACGAAAGCAAAAAGTTGGGGTTGTTTACACTTAACATTCTTATTTGTTTTTAATTCCTTCTTTTCTTATCAACTGTTTACCCAGACCAGTATGAAGCACTGACAAAATATCTTGTTGCATTAGATGCACTGATGAGTCAGAGGACGGGGTGAATTAATGTACAACATATGAAAACACACCATTTCTTCTAAAGAGACCAAAATGTTTTTATATTAAACTTTCTCCCTCAACAAACCAATAATACACAGCTAACTTCAGGCAAGCATCAAAATACTGGAAACAGGCCAGCTGCTCAGTAAGTTGAAAACACTGCACATATCGACAGTAATGCTGCAAGTTTTGTTTCAAGAAATTCTTTCCCAACATTTCAAGCTGAATGTCTGAACTTCCTCAATACATATATGTATTTTAACACATTACACCTGTTCTTAAATCACTACACTGGCTTCCTGTGAGTCAAAGGATCGATTTTAAAATCCTACTGCTGGTCTTTAAAGCACTTCATGGTCTTGAGCCTAAATACCTAAGAGACTTCCTAGTCCCCTGTGAGGCATCCAGACTCCTCAGGTTCACCGGGACAGGTTTACTCACTGTTCCTAGAACTAGAACCAAGCAGGGTGAAGGGGCTTTTAGTGTTTTTGCCCCTCACCTGTGGAACAAACTGCCAGAAAACCTGAAGTTTTGGACACAAGTCTGGACACATTCTTATTTACCACTGCTCCTTTTTAATCACTGCTTTATAATTCCTTTTTTAAAAATTGTATTATTATAACTTTTAATGTTTTGTAATGCTTTCAATGTTTTGTTTTAACTGCTGAATATATGAATGGTCCTATGCAAATAAAGTTGCCATGCAAAAAAGGATTAAGTACTGAAAATAACAACACAGACATTAGACATTGGCTTTCATGTCTCTGCAGTCTCTGCAGTGTTGCAATATCCAATTGAATAACAGCATTCAGTAAATATTGATGAATTGGGGATAAACACAACCTAGGAGGATTTGAGTGTTCTGGGTAGATTTTCTCTTAAAAAAAAACAAAACAAAACAAAACAAAACAAAAAAAACTAATAAAAAACATGGCATACAGTTAATTTAGATGAAAATAATAATACAAAAAAAATGAGTGGCCAAGTCTTCAAAGTAATTTTCTAATGCTGAAACAATATTTTCACATTCCAGAAAAGATTTTCCGGGATGTTCGTGGTCATAGTGTCTGAGCCATTGTCAGTGTCTGAGCCTGAGTCATTGTGAGGCTCCACTGAAACTAATAAGTTAATGAGCTCCATAGTGGACACAGTTTCAAGTATTAAATAATCACTGAACAGAAACATTGGGACAAACATACCTTTTCCACCTACAAAATTATACATTTTCCAATATTACTTGAAGCAAAACATATTTATGAGCTCATGCTATTAAAATAATTAATAAATATATACATAAACAACCACAACTTGACTGTATAAATATGACCTTGTCAGCCAAGGCAATATTAATTTTCCTTAAGATCCTGGATGCTTTCAAACTTTATTCCTATATATAAAAAAACTGCCATTAAGGAGCAGAGTAAAAGCACTGTTTCAGAGGTACCTGACCATAAACTCACTCAGGTTATGGTCACAGGGTTTTGCTGACCGTTTCTCCTTAAAATAAGTTGCTGTATCTCCTGTAGACAGATGTCAGTAAAGCGTGAAATGAGCCATCCCTTCAGAGGTGTCACTACAGCCGTGTACAGCATGCATCTCCATTTTCTCACTGCACAATGTCAGCCGACTCATAGTGGCTCCAGAGACAGAGCAGAAGGCTTGTGTTTAATGGACGATTATCCAAGTGATCAATGATAGCTTATGACTGGATTACTATTAAGTTTACTTTCCCTCCCCATAGTTTGAAGTATACGACTTCATATGATGGATTGCTTGCGACAGCAACGCACACAGACACACACACACACACACACTCCAAATAGCTGATCATATGATGTGCTGATTGCTGTGTCCATCTGTGAATTAATCAGGTTGACAGAATGTGTCACTTTGCTTTCTTTGCTGCTGCTTTTGATGGTTGAAAGAACAGTCAACTCAAAAGACTGTCCCACCCCAGTCTTCAGCTACACTGGAAATTTCATTGGGTGGCAATAAGATGATCTGCATACACCTTTACATGTGGGAAAAAAAAAAAAAGGTTGGTTGTTTATTATCGTCAAAAATAACAGTAATCACAGCCATATGAGTACTGTTTTATCAAAACTGAATACCATATCAAATGATTTTAGCATCTCTTCAAAAATATAACTTAGTTTCACTTTCAACACTTGCTAAAGCTTCTCAATAAATACAACTAAACCAATTTCACCTTTTGTGTACTCAGAATACAGAAGAAAACACTGCAGCTTTTATTGGCAGCCTTATTAATGTCTATAACCTTTAGTAACAGCCTGAAGATGTGAGAAACGGCATTGAATATCACACTGATTAATTACACATCCAACACTGGGGGAGTCTAATATTTTTAAACCTTACATTAAACTACTGGAGGTCCCTACGGAGCAGGCAAGTATTGATATAAAAGACAATTGATTGGCTGATTGTCCTGAATTTGATACGACTTAGGAGATAAACGTTTCCTGTTCTTTTGTCATGAACTATGGTAAACACACAGTCTGCTTTTGGTTGAATAGCAGTGTGACAAAGCAATGTTTCCTTTCTCTCACAAATAATCTCTGGCTACAGCAAAAAACTATTATCATGGATAAAATTAAATTAACTGTAATGAACAGCCGCCAATAATAATGTCCCATCACTGATGTTTGTCATTTTAATCGGCAAAAGCGATGGTCAGTGCTGGCTGAAAATGAGAGACCTGCTATGTAAATGTTTTTCCACATTACATTGCATTACATTACTTGTAAAAGACAGATGACAGAAAATAGGTTCAATAAAAGGTTATTTAGCTTTGGCACAAGACAATTTGCTTTTTCTTTTTTCCCCAGGTCTTCTGCTACACACCAAATTACACAAAATTGATCTTACTGTTCAAAATCCAAAAACTGCCATTTGTGAACAATCATGTCAAATCCAGTAATAATGATGGCTGCTGAAATTTTTTACATTTTCTTTGTTAAATGTGAATCTTTACACCAACAGACAAAAAGAGTAACCTGAAGGGGAAAAAGACTAAATCCCACTATTTCCCTTAAATTAAGCCACTAAAAATAACCCTCTTCAAGCCATAATGAGGATTAAAAATGAGATGGGGAAACAACTGAAGCTGCTATGTGAGGAACATGGGCCAGCTGCTCACTAGATCAGCTTCAGGAGGGGTATCTCACTCCATCACCACTGGATCAGCAAACACATCATATGGATGGAGAGAAGGTGCATCAATCAAACACCACACCACAGGGCACTCCAGCTTTGAGCCCCTAGGGAGCTAGTATCAGAATGCAACAGAATATCAAACAAATGAGCCTTGGGTTAAAGCACATTTTGAGTGCAGGAATAAAAAATTAAATCTCCAGAGTCCCTACTAATACCACTGGGTGCACTTCCTTCCCATGCTCAAACCATGCTTAAACCGCTAGGTACACTCTGCAGAGAAAAACAAAATGTCCATCGAGGGATGGGGATGAAAAGGAGGAGAGGAAGAGAGTAGCTGGTCTGCCTCCAACAGGCTTCAGTGCACTGAACCGAGAAGATTTCTACTGATCTACCCCTGCAACAAATGGCTGATGAGGAATAAGCACAGATAAGCAGAAGTAGGAACTACAGCTGGCAATGGGAATGTCAATGTGAGGGTCAGATGATGCAACAAAATAATGTGCAGTCTACAGTTTCAAATAAAATGTAAAACAAAATAAGACTATGTAGGCTACTTGGACCTAGTTTAGATGGGAAATTATGGGGCAGCAGCAGACAGCAGCGGCTGTTTACACTGATTTGGGGAAAAGGAGAGTTGAGGGCTTTATGCCAAATGTGGATGATAGACTGTTTAAGGGTTAGAGCTGCATTCGTTGCAGGGAGCTGGAGGTAAAATGTAAAGCCAAAATATGTCCAATCAAAGAACCAGTCTAGAGGGTCCCTTTCCTGGAGGTCACAGTGCTGCAGAACAAATTTACTCTCCAAAGTGCTGCCTCCTTTTTAAATGTTGTCCCAAAGTGCAGGATTGTATATTTAGTGCTGACAAAATCAAACATGTTTGAAAAGGTCAAAATGTCTAAGGGCCTTCGCTCTGATCAAGGTATAACAGTTTCAAAGTGATTTCAGATTTTACGTAGTTTATTTACTCATTTGTTCCTGACTGCAGCCTAAAAAAAAAAAAAACATACAGTGTCTATAACATTCAAAGTTTGCCAGGTGACTGATAATTTTCCACCACCTCTGAGAATGATTTAGTCAGAAATGATATTCACTATTTTCATCAAGAAAAAAAAAAAAAAAAAGACAAAATCTCTAATTCATCAACACCCAGATTCTGTCAGTGCATAGCACAGGAAGCAAAATGATGACTGAGGGAGAATTAGAATAAGATAAAATAAGATGCCAGCTGGCCGATGTGCAGTACTCAGTGTGGTACTCATTCAGGGAGCTAGGAGTTATTTAAGACCATTTAGCAAATCCACTAAATGAAGACATCGGGATTTTTCTAGTTTATGGATCTTAGGGTTAGGATCAGGGTCCTGAGGACCCTGAGCACTAAAAATGTTTTCAAAGCATTCTAATAATAATTGCAATTTACCAGATGCCCTGTTTTACCAGACTAAACAATCAGCATCATCTTCTACCAACTGTACATACATGAACACCAGCACAGCCCCATAAAATAATTGAAGGGGATAATGACAGTACAGACAGTACAGACTTGAATTTTAAAGGCCTATCCTCTTTGTAAGACCAGAAAAGATTCCTTTCAGCTCTCAGAGGGAAATTGCAGGTTCAAAATGCTCTCTGACGCAGACTTAACAGACATTTTGGATTTAAGACAAATGCTCAGAATGTGACATGGTACATGGTTTGTGTGTGCATGTGTGAGATGTTTTCTATGCAGAATGCATATGTGTGTGGGAGGCTGCATTGCGTTGTGTATTTGTGTGCATCTCTGTGTGTACAAATGAGTGGGTGGATTAGTGCATGCATGGGAATGTGTTTCTGTGTGTCACTATCAGTCTGTGTATACACACAAACATTTATTTGCTCTTCCAGGTCTAGTTTCAAATATCCAGCAGCTGAATTTGACATGTCAACATTGTCCAAAGCCTCAAACACCCAAAAGATCATGACACCGTCTCGAGAAAAAAATGATAATTTCTCAATTTTCCCCTTATGCTCCCCTGGATTTTCTGCTTGGTCTTTTTCTGGCGTGAACAGAGTTAGTTGACCTCATGCACTATGAAACATCTGTGGTGATATTTTTCATTTGTGAATGATAGTTAATTCATGCCGTCCTCAGCCTTGAATGACATCTCTCTCTCACATCTCTATCTGTATGAGGATGCCATGTCCCACTGCTTGTTATACAGTCCAGAAGAAACAGCAGGTGACTGTTTGGCAGAAACAGAGCACAACTGGCGTAAATAAATCACAAGCAGCAGAATTCTGCAGTCCTCCCCCTCCACTGCTGCACTCCCACACCACAAGGATATCAAGCCAACAATAATTAATTAAAAAAAAAAATCTAATGTACTATATGGAACATTTTAAACAGGCTCATGAAGTGAAAAGCAAGAAGCAATTATTTTACAACTGAAATTATTAATCCCTGAGTCTATCAACAAATACTTAATCTGCAACCACCAGTTTAACTTTCCCCAATGGTTTCTTAGTTTTAGAAGATGGTGCACCGAACAATTTCTGGGCTGTTTGAACAAGAAAATCAATTCTAAAAATCACCTTGGGCTGTGGGACTTTACAATGGGAGTTGTATGGACAATTAATTGAAATAATAAATAAATAGGTCGATACATGAAAAGTTTTTTCTTTTTTTTCCCTTTTTGCTGTGACATAAATTTAATCCTAACAGCTGCATTGTTGCTGTGTGCAGCAGAATATTGATTGGCAGTTGACCAGTTCTTGAAACTGGATTGTGATCAAATAAACTATAGCATTGCACTATATTATTAGTGCAGCACTTAGTAATGCCCAGGAAAGTCCATTAAGTATGATGAATATTCAAAATACTATTATATAGTAATATCCAATGTTTTGGTTTTAAACCAGGACAACAAAGAAATTGTTTAGCAAGCAAATTGTTGTGTCACTGCTAAAAACAGTATCCATTAAGCAGACAAAACTATATACTGTTTTTGAATTTTCCCTGGCTATGATTGTTAATGATGCCCCTCTGAAACCTGTATGCATCCATAATGAGCCCAGTGCAGCAGCCCTCCTCCCTATCAGCTGCTCATTTCATTAGAAAGCATAAACAAACTTCAGTGAGACTGGAGCACCTTGGTGTCAGCTCAACTATAATTCTATCTCAATGAACACTGGGTGGTATTTCCAAAGACCAGAAAATCTGTCATCTAGGGAGACATTTAAAGTGTCAACACAAGTGTTTTAATACCTTTGACGTTTGCAGCAGCTCAGCCAATATTCCACTTGGTTTTGTCTAAACCAGCTGAATGCCTCAGGCTAATTAATAGTCCCATTATATGTACTGAAAGTTATTCCAGGCACCCCAAGTAGCAGAATGTGGACTCAAGGACGGACATGGAAACAAAATTACAACAGATTTTCCAGGATTTAGGTCTCAAAATAATGTGCATAATCAACAACGGTCAGAAGGTGTAATAATCCATCACACTGATCAAAGTCAGCTTCATAGATCCCCACACACATGAAGACAAATCTCTTTTAGCTGTTATTCTGGTGCAGGGAGGAGAAAAGTAATAAGAACAAAATATATATATATAATGTATTACTTATTAAGCTTTTTTTTATTATTTTATTTCCACACACCATGGCAAATCGAATAACAACAGAACCTCTGCATTTCCACGGTCTGCTAGGCTGCAGCTGATAACTTTAGAGTACCATCCTAAACAAAAACGTTAAAGCTCCCCTCTCAGCAGCTTTATCTGCAAGAGCCGAAGATGGACCTGCCAGAAAAGAAAGGGATTGTAAGAAGGTACAAGTGGCAACGAAATTGGCTTCCACAAGACAACAGTTTTCTGTTGTGTTTCAAACCACCAGCAGAGAATAAATACATTACTATCACAGAAACTTCTGAGAGAATGATGCAGCGAGAGGCTTCTTGTTTGATGGCACGCCTGTGAATCCTCTGAAAAACAAAAAACATGCTTTTTAAGAGATGAAAGGAGTACAGTCACATCATTGCGCAAATATGGATCTCACTGCCATCCATCTTAGAAGTATAATCTATTTTGGTTATATTACAAAAATGTTACAGAATAAAAGAGAGCAAAAGCTTTTAAGTTACAGACATTTGTAGCAGCAGTAAAAGAGCTGCTTTCAATTCAGGGAGTTTAATAAATGCAGGCGTGATCCAAACAGCAGCAGAGAAAATTGTATTCTTTAGTTGGTACTCTGAATTCTCACATATGTCTTTCTCCTGCACTGCTTTGTTAAAATTATATTATTGTGCAATAAAGCCTATGCTTTTTTTTTTTTTTTAAGAAATGGTGCAATCATTGTCGAAAAATCTACCTGTCAAGTATTCAGTTGGCAAAGAAATTACCCTGAACTTTCCTTACTCTTACTCTGTGTCCCATGTTTCCACTCTCATAAAGCCTCATCAACAGATCTTAGATATGTATGTATGTGTGTGTGTGTGTGTGTGTGTGTGTGTGTGTTTATATATATATATATATATATATATATATATATATATATAGGGGAGTTTTGTGCAATCTCTTTGTTAACAAACTGCTTCAATACTAAGAGTGTGCCAAAAAAAAAAAAAAAAAAAAGATTAATAAAAGAATCACGATTCTCATTTACTATGACCAGATTTAAAATGCACCAAAATTGATTAAAACAAAAAAAACAAAACAAAAAAACAAATCTGTAGACTGTCTGCCTCCATTTTGTATGCGGGATGTCGCGACGTCACCACGGAGCCGATTCTGAAACATATGCATGCTGTAAGCACCAAAGCAAGGAGGAAAGACAGATTCAACCTCCCCCCCATCCTCATTGAAGGCAAAGATTTGGACTCATTTTAGTTTTTACCTAGAGTCCTATAAAATCCGTTTTATTTTTTCCCAAATTCCATTTTAATTTTTCTTTCTCGGTTTTTAATTTTTGATAATTGCGTTTTTAGCATTTTACGCAAATTTAACCCCGAGACAGTGTTTTAAGTAATGAAATGTGTTTCATTAAATGCAAAAATTCATTTTTACTTTTTATTTTTACTTTTAAAGTACATTTCAGAGCCTCTCTTACTTTTACTTGAGTAAAGGACTCAGTACTGAGTACTGAGTATTTTTTTTTTTTTTTTTTTACACATGTATCTCTACTTCTAATTAAAATACAGAATATGAGTACTTTTGCCAACTCTGCCCATTTACCGAATGCCCGGGAAGACCAAGCTTGACATGAGCTTCACAGTGGCAAGGTTTGCAAAATGAGGATGAGGAACCCATGTTTAAGTGCACTATTTTTTTTATTTTTTTATTATTATTTTTTTTTATAAAGAGACATTTGTTTTTGTTCATTAAGCAATATGTGATATTGCTTTTATGCAACAGTTGCAACAATTCCATCTAAGGATCCTTTGCACACCTATAGATTGAAGCAGAAATCATGATGAATCAAATCGATTTTAAATCAAATTGTAGCCCCAACAATCTGAATCGAATCGAATCGTGAGATAGTAAAAGATTCCCACCCCTATTCAATACCATCGACTGGTTTGGGTTAAAATATTTTCATAAACTCTGCGGCCGCAGCAATGAGCTTCCTCTTGAATAATAGCTTCTGTACATTTGTCTGTGTCTGCCCATCTGTTTGTCTCGTTGTGTTTACCGTACCACTCTTTAACCATCCATTCACATCTAAGTGTTCACAGCACAAGTGAGTTATTCCACTACTATGTGGTCATGCATTACCACTTCATCTAGTAAGAACTTTAGCTGCAATTAGCTGAGTACCCTGTTGAGTTAACTGCTTTTCACGTCCACCCATAAAGACTGCTGGCAAAATGTTTTGCCACATGAAAAACAAAGTTCAACAATGACTTTTGGTTTACAGCTGCAAAAGTTAGAACCATTAATTGGCAAAATAATTCTTAGAGTACTTAAAAAAAAAAAAAAAAAATCAAAGTGCTCTTTAAAAAAAAAAAAAAAAAAAAAAGGCAAACTCTGAAGTGTAATATTCATTCATCCTTTGTCTGTACACAAAGTATTTTAGCAAGCAAAAGCAAACAATTCGTCATCAACCTACAAAAGGTCAAATGTCCGTTCACTTTCCTGCCAAAAAGCTGGCAGCCCAAAACAATGCTGTATTGTGGTGTAGTAATAAACTTAGAAAAATAACTTGCTGAATGTCCAATAGACTTGACTGCTTCTCCCTAATATACACTGATTGTCCCCTTGAGTGGGTTTGCAAGAGTTTTCACGTCCTTGAAGGCATCATATCCACCAATGCAGCCTCAAGGCAACAACTACATCAGTATAATGTAATTCAAACAATCCACACACAAACACATTTTGTCCTTGCGCTTTACACTGAATCATATAATGTAAAAATAATACCGGAAAAATTTAAAAGCTTTTAAAACAGTATATCTTGTACATCAACTGTTTATCAGATCTTAGTTTTTCCAAAACCTTGACTTCAGAAAGCAGTAAGTGGAAATACACTGAGGAAGATTTGGCCTCAGAGGAGAAGGGAACCTATTCTAAATACTAAAGTTGTTATTTGACTATGAAAAGTAATTTGGTAAGTTAATATTCAAAAAGCTTGACTCTTAAACCAAGTGTAAATCTGTGACTGATGCTGTGGAAATGTTTGATTATACACTTGCAAATTATATTGATAAAAAGGCTTATGGGAAGCTAAATCCCTTTACTCATCCATCACCAACTGAGGCAGCTACACTCTGCCCGTTTGGACCCTGTGAAACTTTCATCATGCAGAATGTAACGCTTCAATTGAACTGTACGCTGACAGCCATCCTGTCTTTAACCAGTGTCAATATGTGCAGGTGCTGTCATACGCAAATACTGTATTATTTAAAATCATCTCTTTGCAAATGTCCATGAAATATTATTACTTGACCATGTGAAGCTCCTCACCCATGAGGCAGCCCTGGTCAGTTGGAGGGTTGTTTCTGATAGCAAAACAAAACGGCTCTTGACACAGTCAGGTCACTGACTCAGTGTGCCTTGTTGCTGTGTAAACAGACTGAACCTCTGGGTCAGGCTGAGAGAACAGACGCACCCATTACTGCATCTGGGTGTGTCACAACCTCACATAAATATCCCCAGTGCACCGCAGCCGGATCAGTGTGTGCCAAAAACAGACTGCTTTAACAGAAAGATTCAGCTTTTCATTTCTCTAAATCCATACCGCCACACAGACAGAGTGGTGCTGCAAACACAACTGTTCTCAATGTAATCACTTATACTTCCTTCTCTCTGCTCTTGTATTCCCTTTTGCCGTCCACGCTATTTTGATTCTGCTCCTAATCCCACCTACAGAGGCGCAGGTAATTACATATGTTCCAACACCAGTCCACACTGCAATATAGCAAGCGACGATAGCTCCACCAGTCCCTGTGCACTGTGTTTGTGCCTCAGTAGGGAACAAAGGAAGGATGCAGCCGCCTCATCACTCGCTCACTCATGTTGCTTTCTGGCTCACATTGGTCGTGAACAACGACAGTATGCCAGTATGCAGATCCAATGAGGAGCTGTGGGATTCTTTGGACGTAGTCTGAGGTTGATCTTTGATTATTGAATACATGGCAGAGGTTTGTTGTACAATGAGTAAAAACAGTAAAATGTTAAAATGCAGATGTATTTATTTACATTTTGGGCTAAAAATTAAATCATTATTAATAGATTAATGGGTCGGATAAAAGGTATAAGAAGAATAAGCTTTAAGTCCAGCCTGTGTAAAAACTTTGACGCTATGAAACAGATATTGATATGACAATTTGTTCTCTGAGAAAGGAAAAAGGAACTGTCATGTCTACAGACTCTGATGTGATGCGATGTTTTTGAGATGTCAGGCGCATAAAGACAATTATTGGGCACCCAGCTACTTCATTAATCAAGGAAGTGTGCTTCCACCACTCAGATCCAGCTGAGGCTGGCTGGATGGCTGCTCACAGTGACTCTGTGACGGATTATGTGTATTCTTTGTTCCCTCAGTGAGATGTTGTGCTCCCTGGGTCGGGCCAACCCCGTGGCACATAGCCATGGGGAATTAGCTGAGAGTGTCCTACATTTTTCTGGCTTGAATGAATCTGCAGATGGACACCGGTCAAAATAGCATACACGGTCTGGGCTGGGAGGAGCAGTTAATGATGTGACACATCATGCTGTCTTGTGAGGAAGCTTGGCGGATCGAAGCTATAGACTAACGTACACATTAATATTTGACTGACTGACTGGGCAGCTTTAGATTTCTCTTGAAGAAAAATGCAATATGACATCTCTGAAGATGAACTTATTGAACACAACTAGAGCTCTGATCAGTAAACTGGTTAGATAGTTAAAATGTTTCATTTGAACAGACCTGGACCAGTATTTCAAAGACTGGTTGTTTTTGTTTTTTTTTTTCTTTTATAGAACTAGCACTGCTGAAAGCAAATATTAGTAAGTCAATAATGGCAGAACTACCCGTTCTTTTACTTAAAGAAAACTAACTATACAATATTGTATAAAAACTGTTACAGATAAAAAGGTCATAGATTAAAACAATAATACAGTACAGATTATAATTATTGATATTTTAATGCAGAAGTGATGATGAAAATCAAAAGTTATCACAAGATTAACAGAGATTTCTATCCCTACTCCTTCCACTGTCAGTGTTATTTTAAAAGGAATTCCTGTCAGGTTTACTGTGACATGACTGATTGACTGCGGATGGGCGATTTCATTAGGGTAATTAATGACAACTTTGATTACTAAGTTATTAGACACTTGCTGACTTCAGTCACAACAAGTTCAAAACTCAAATTTTGATTTAAATTAGATTCTCAGTAATAAATTGGAAGAAAATCTCAGCAACAGTTGGCAGGACTGAATCGGCACTGCAGCCCCTGACAGCAGCCCTGTCACCCTTAAGCATATGGATAATGTGCTGTATTTTCACCAAAGACAGCAGGGCAGATCACAAACACTAATCAACAGCACGGTTTTAACAGGCTGCCGTTGAAGGAAGCATGCTTTGGGCAATGACTGTTTAAATATCACATACAATTTGTATTCAACATTCACAACCCCCAGCCCACCCCCCCAAAAAAAAAAAAAAAAAGTAGGCTGAGGGGAAGTCAGCAGGGACAAGACAATTTGTTTGTAAGACCCTGATGCTTGATGTTTGCTGAGTCAGTGAGATAAACGTTGGTACTCTGAATGTCAGAGTTTACATCTACAAGACTGAAGACTGAAATTTGGTCACTGGCGACTGCTCTTAGAGAAAATTCTATTTAAAAAGGTCAGACTCAATCCTGCTTATGCTGAATAACTAAGCGTCTGGGTCCCTGTGTGGCTGTAGCCTTCCGTATTAAAAGCATGTGACTGAACTGAGTGCCCTTGCCTTTGTGTAATAAAAACACCAATATCTGGAAACAGTGGGAGGTTGTTTTGCTGTTATGCCTTCAATTTCCAATCATTATATATTTTTTTAAACTATTAGACCTTGGAATCCAGAATTGTGACAGTTTTTGATTTAAAATGTTGTCTTTGTCAGTAAGTCCAACATTCTCCATCAGAATAATTTAATTGGCTGACACATTGGTGAGGTCATTATTAAGAATCAACAATTAATTTTCTGCTTATTCGATCCAGTAATATAATAACGCCCAAACAAAGAAGATTAGTTAAACACTTGGCAATGGTGTGCAGTTATCCATAAGAGTTGTTGCCAGGGTCCTTACTGAGGTCTGATGGCAGGACAGCAGCTTCATAAGGAAACCTGGCTGGCTTATGATGGGTCTCTGGCTGGGATTAGACTGACAACAGAAGACCAGGTGGCAGTGCAGTAGGAGGCTCCTGGCAGGAGGCAGTTTTATGAGACTGGATGGGAGGAGAATGTTATCCTGCTGGCTGTGGGAGCTATTTCTCACCCCCCCCCAGTACAAGCCGAGCAGCATTCTGCCAGAACAGGCCCATGGTGAATGGGACTCTCACCAAGTCTGGAAGGGAGAAACTCAACTTCCAAATTGTGAAGTTCAGTACTACGATTTTAGAGTTTTGGCAGGACTCATCTATTTACTATTTATTTTAGATAGGTGTGATGTTATTGATAAATACACCTCTGTTAATATCTGTGAGTATGAGCTTGTTGATCATTCACATTGGTGACAAAACCAAGTTTTGAAACAAGTAGGTGTTCCAGTGGAGAGTGCTCTGTTGCACCGCATGTGACAGATGTTGCTCGACTAACAACTGTTTGATGTGCATTATAAGAAGCACTCAGCACGTAGCAAAACTGCAATAACCACCAACAGATTCACAAAGGGAAAACCACACCACATTGTCATCCATATTTTTTAGGAAACAGAGAGAAAAAGTGCTCAGCTGTGTGTTCTGAAGCACATCAAAGGCTTAACCACGATAAAGCATCTCCAGAACCAGATTTAAACACACAGTACAGAGACGCTCAACACAGTTTTAGAATGAAGAAGCCAGGATTAATGTTCTTGCAACATTATCACATGCAGTATTCACAGCGATGGTTTGGTATGAGTCCAGGCACTGCCTCCATGTGCCAAACATGTGAGAGTACAGGACTTACATTCACAAGAGAGAAGAGCATGCATTTCTCACATTGGCACTGGTTTACAGACAAGATAGGAAATTGGTCTGGTAAATGAGATTGGGTGTAGGCTGTGGGCAAAGGAGATGGAGTGAAATCCTCTTTGACCAGACCAACTAGACCAAAGATAGGCTGTGACAAGCCTAAATGAAGACAGACCTAACCTGGCAAAGTACAGGGAACAGAAAGCCTAAGTGAGCATTGCCCCTTAACAGACACCAACTCAAGCAGAAGCACGTCTGATAATTCATGAACAAACAACTTAGGTCTTCAAAGAAAGGCACACCAGTGAGTAATAAAGCAGAAGAAACAGTATTTAAGCACTGCCTGTCTGCAGCGTCTAGTTGACTGTCTTTCCATCCACAGAAACCTATTCCTCTCCGATTTCAAAGCCAGTGGAGTTTTTTTTCCCTTCAAGAGTTTATTTAGCGTACAAGTCTGTCCAAACCAGAGTGAAGTACTCTTAATCCTTCCATGTGCCTTGTGCCCTGAAAATCCCCAATTTGAATCACCAACACAACTGTTGCTCTCAAAGTCACACTGCCCTGGCTGATCTTGCCAATTTGCTGTGGTACAACTGCTTTCATCACCGTGCTTTACTGCTTTAATAATTCATGTTGAGAGCAGGGAAGATTATTTAACATATGAAATCTGTTATGAAACTGTAATCACAGCAGCGTCTACAACTACAAGATGGCAAATAAATTGTTTGGGAATTAGACTCTGTGTCAATAAGAGCGGCTCTGTGGTTACAGAATGCTGTGGTGTTTCGTGTATTAACACATAACTGAAAAATAAAGAATAAACTAATGGTGCAATACCATTTGCCAAAGGCCACCAATCAGTTGTGCCAACATAGGACAATTATCAGACTCATAATGAGTTCATCAGGATAACGAAAGAGCCAAGGCTGTTTTTCTATTCTGCATCTTAAACCCTTGTATTAGCTTCCCCACTAGCAATTTAGATTAGCAAACCCGAACACAGACTCAAGAAAGGCACTAAGCACATAAGATGCTGCTGTTGATGAACACACAGAGGTCAAAAAACACTTGGATCAAAACAACTGTTGTTCAGAATTTTGATAAATATAAAAGAATGAGCTACATGAGTAGAGCAACGCCTCATCAGAAAGTCACATTTTATTATACTGACTCAGGTCCCCGAAGGTTGAATTTACAAAGCATCTTTATTTTTGAGGCTGCCATTGATATTGATACTTGTGTGTAAATTGACAAACAATCTACCCTGGCATAAATATCGCTGGAGATAAAACAAAGGGGGTTCACATCTGAAAGAAAACTTGTCAGCATTCTTTGGTGTAACAGGGACACTGGTTGGAGGTAATTTATATAAAGAGATATTACATGACAAAGCGATAGATTAGAAATATACACGAGAACATCATCTGTTCAGACCCAAAAGCAGGAGCAGAAAAAGGAAAAAAATGAAGCTGTAGCATTTAAACTCTGTTGTACATGCAGGAAGTCCCTGCAACTGAAGTCTTCCAGAAGGAAAACATGTTCTGTTGGATTGAAAGATCATGAAATATGATGTAGCTAATTGATTAACAATGTTTAATTTTTAAAATCCACATTTAGTCAGAATTCATTGCGAATCAAATCTTAAGTCAGACTTAAGAGTCAGGAAATAAACAGCTTTGTGCAACAGATGGATTTATACCTCTGTTTGTTAGATCTAAGCCTCCTTGTTGATATGAATCAAACAATGACTGAAGTGGTGTTCAAGTCTTGGCTTTGCTTTAATTACTCTGCTTTAATTTTTTTCTTTTAATGTGTATAAAACATTATTTAATTACTGACTAAGGTTGTATGGCCTTAGGTCGTCAGGGTTGAGGTAACAAAATTGAACTGGCTTTTAAATTGGCTTTAAACATTGGTGCTGAAAAATCCTTTTGTCTGTTTTAGCTGAAAGTTTAGGGTCACTGTCCTGCTGCATCACCCTAAAATCAAGGCACATCGTTTTTAGAAAGGCCAACTGTTCCTACACTGTTCTCATATTGCAGAGATTAACATTTTCAAACGCTGAGACCTGAACACTAGCATTTTTATCTCATGGTGATCATGTTATTTTAAATCCAGTATGCAGGAGTAGATGGAAGAAGAGCTGAGGATGTGTCACCATTCAAATACATATGGCCACATAGTGCATATACACATTCTATGTGATAATAACAAAATGACTAAGCCAGCATTCCTGCCGTCCTCCTCCTAGAAAAATCTTGTTAGGTGAGAGTAATGAAGCAACGTGAGTCACAATTTGTTCAGTCTTTTCAAAGTCTTTTCATGGCACCCACATGTACCAACTGTAAACAAAAGTGTTGCTTCAGTAGAAAAGTGTGAGGAAACAGAATGGCAATGAATCACTGATCATTCATTTGCACCGCTTCTTGTATATTCATGACGGTGGTCATCACTCATCCTCAGCTCAGCAAGGATACAAATGAGGTCAAAGCTCTCGTCATTAGAATCTTTTAAATAAGCACCAACTCAGTGAGAAGTTTGAAACAGCACTCAGCAGCAAAGCAGATAATATAGCATGGACAAGGCTATCTACTTTAATTTATATGCAGGCAGGGAGTGATCTGCCTCAGGCGTGTTAGGCCTGACTAAGCAGAGTGAGTGAGACATTGACTCGTATGCAGAGATCCTTCCCACGACCCACTGCGTTTCTCTTCAGTGGGTCGGCTCTGGGCAGTGGTGTTTCATTGGCATATGGAGACTCAATAACCACAGAAGCACAACCAGGCAAAGTCTTGACTGGACTTCACAGTTGGAATATGGAGTTTATAGGCAGAGTAAACAGCGAGACAAGGAGTCTCTTTTGAAAGAATCACAACAATTGAGGTATTATCAAGAGACAGCTGGTGAACATATAGTATAGCCTAAAACCAGCCATTAGGGAACACAAGTTCAGTGACCGAGCCATCAGTTTCACAAAGACTCCTAATAGACTTTATCGGACGATATGAAAGAGAGAAGGATGGAGATAAAAAAGGGGGAGATGAAGTATATACAAGGACAGAGAAAGAGAGATTCCCTTAGCTTTCTGGGGTTCATAAATTATCAGACTGCTGCATTTGTAAAATGCAAAGAGGAGATTGTAAGAGCAACGCCACATTATTTTAATAATTACTGCATTCTGAGGCACCCGATAATCACTGACAATACAGCTCTTTTATGAAGGGAATTTTCAAAACAAGGCTATTGAAAGCAGCTTTGAGGGGTGAGTTTCCGCTAAAACTGATACAACAGCGGGGGAAAAAAACAAACACCAAACACAGATAATGTAATGGAGTACAGGTATTAAATGTGCACTTGTGGCAGAAAATGTGCCATTATTCTGTATGATTAACATCAGACCAGGAAATTACCATTCTCTGACCAAAATAGTCTGAACTTTGTCGTACTGGGCAAAGTATGAATCAGCAGCAGCAAAGGTTTACTCATCTGTAGATACTGAGGCAAAGACGAGAGACAGCAATGTACAAACTATGCTACAGAACAGAGACACTTTGAGATAAGCTGTTACAGAAAATGCTAAACTAGATGAGTCACCATTCCTCCTTGCACATATCAGGACAACACATTTCAGGTAAGGTCATTACAATTACAGATAACAATACAGTGCCAGCATTCAGTACTGTGCTAACTGTGTGATTATTTTCCTCTATCTCTTGCAGGTTTTGCAGTCCTTGTCATTGTCCTCCCAATAACTCACTTCATTGGTGCTATCTGAGCATTTCTGTAGCTGAATCCATGGTCAGACTTAGGAATGACGCTTCTGCTGCTACATACATGGCACATGTGGATATTAAGTCTACTGTTCCAATAATAAATAGTTTAAAATCCCAAACATACAAACACTTTCATCACATTAAATGGATCTTCTCAATACAGTGAACTCCAAATACACAGTGCCACACTTTAGTTTGAACTTAGCAAGTAAAGGGAGCAGCTTAGCTCTGCACTATATATTAAACTTATGACTATACCTGATCGTACTGACTTATTTTCTTTGCAGAAAATTTTCATGTGAAATTATGAAGCAAACGAATCCACTGAAGAAGTTCTTTTGTTCAAACTAGTCAACCATTGCATGTATTTCTTCTGCATTGAGCTTCATCTTGACTAGGGATCCAATATACTTTAACACTTGGGTTAAATTTCCTCCTCCACAAGTGACCTTACCACATATCAAACACTACTGAAAACAAAGTCAGTTATAAATTACCAAAGGGCTTTCAAAGACAAAACATTTCTCCTCTCATCTCTGAAAAATAGGCATTATTTGTATCAACTGACCTCTTATTTAAAATATAATTCATTACTCTCTGAAAACATTACAAAAGTGAAACCCTAAGTCAAGTTAACAGCCCTCGGCTGAACCTTGTTACAGCTTTCAGTCAAACTGTTTCCCAAAATGTTGCTGATTATCATTCAGTGCCAGTCTATACAAGTCAGCTCCCGATGTATCCTTGCCCTTGGTAAAATGACTAGTGTGAGAAGACCTCTAGTTGTTTGAATAGCACTTGGCTAAATGTGCACTTCAAATTGGAACATGTGCTGTGATTGACTAAGTACTGAGAAAAGCAGAGTGAAAAAGATATTTAGTTTTTAACACAAACTCTTCACAAGATTAACTTTGTTGGATGCCTACATGGTAGAATAACTAAAAATGAAGACTTATGAATCGCCTTCAAATTCACCTTTGGGCCTTCGCTGTTCCCAGTGGGAGTAAACACACTTTTAATCAAGCTGTTTGATCAAGAGCAAAGCAATAGGTGTGTACACTGAGCTGAATGGATGACACATATCCATTTTCAGAGGGTTGACGTGACAGAGGTGAAGGCGAAGAGGTGAGATAGCCGTTAAGGAAGATTAATGCATGCAGCAGTCATCGCCACGCATGACAAACAGCTGTTGTTATGAAATGCAGTGATGCGCATAAACACCCGGCCATACTAAATCATGCTCCGTGTGTTTCAGTCGACCCGAAATCCTCAGAGTGGTTTCAATCAACACATGACTTTTTAGGCTCTGATCCATGGTGCTTTCTTAGTACTAGCAGGAGCGAGAGCACAGTCAACACACCTACTGTGAATTTCTGGCTGCATTCTCAAATAACAACACTCTTTTTCAAATGTCCTCTATAAACATTCAGGTGACATTCAGGCCTCCAATCAAACCTATTGATAAATGAGTCATTTTAATTTTGAATTAAATGATACAATGAAATCAGCCTGAGTCACATTTGGATTACAGTCTAAGAAAGCACTTTTGAGGGGTGTGACCACAAAGACACAGTTTATCATTGCAGTGTCCACACTGCAACAGCCCAGTACCTGTACAAAACAATACACACACCGGCTGATGCTTTACGTTCCAAAAATGTGTTTTTGGTGAGAATCCTTTCCCCAGACACCATTATTTTATATCCTCCAGTTCCTAATGAGTCTCAAGGTGCGTTCCAATACATGCATTCCTCTCAAACCACAAAGGAAGACCAGAAAGGCTAATAAACTTGAATTTGTTAGAGCCATCATTATTTGGGTTGATCACCAAACAAGTGTAGACAGGAAACCTTATACAGGTGCAGTGTTGTTATAACAAAGTTTAAAAGGTTCACACTTCCAACAGACACTTAAATTTGAAAAACCAAAAACACAGTTGGAATTTATCTGGTCTCTTAAAGTAATCTGGCAAAAATCTAATTGTGATCGTGCTCACATATTAATTACCTTGAGGGAAAAAAAAGGGTTTAGTATGTTAGTATTAGTATGTTTTAACGTTCACCAAACCAGTACACTGATCAGAGCACTAATGAGATGTCATTTTGTTGTTAGGTCACAATGTATGATTTGCATAGATTGACACAAGCAAACACAGAAAGGGAGAGAAAACGTGAGATACAGGGCTGATGTATGCGCTGCACCCCATGTTAACCACAGGAAGAGTGCTATTTTACCTTAACAGCTGGTTAGATGAGTCGGGTAATTGTGCTGAACGTAGAGTAATGTAATTCGGGATAACAGCATAGGAGCATGCCTCACAGATGACTACCATGGCAACAGACTGGCCCAAGGTGGCAAGGGGCTAGATTTCATTTCAGTTCACGCTGAAATGAGAAAACAGATCTATCACTGACCATTACATCCAACTTTCATGTTTTTCAGGAGCTAAGGGTCAGAGACTTAACGCTTTATAAAGACAGGTTCTCTCTTGTGTTTAGACAGGTTAGATTTTTTTTTTTTTTTTTTTAAAGCAATCTAATAGCCAATTATGCACAGGTCGGTCAGGACAAAGAGCATGGGAAATTAATGTTTTGCTTTTGTAACTTGAGGCTGAGAAATCCTTAAAAAAAAAAAAAAAAAAATCCTGAAAAGTTACAGAACTCACCCATTAATTCATCAGAAATTCTGTGTAGTTTGATTAACTATTTAAATCTAGTATTCAAATGGCAGGCAGTTTTATGCCTCATCGCAGATACAAAAGTATATTTGACAGTGAGGAAAATTAGTTGTTTAACTGGAAACAGAAGAGGAAGACAAAAGTAATTACGATCCAGTATGTTTTCAAAGGGCAGGCACTGTACTCTCTTGTCAGTGGAACAATTTTCCCTTTGGCTGCAGCCTTTGAAATCTTTTAGTCACCAGAATGTAGAGAGATAGAAAAAAAGAAAAAAAAAAAATACAACTATGAGATAATATTCAAATACATGCTTTCATGTTTAGTCAGGAGCTTTAAAAAAAAAAAAATAAACTACTGGTCTGTTTCAGCAACATGACAGAAGATTGATCTGGAACTATTTTTATAATCAAATATTTAAGAAATGTATCTACCAACAAGTACAATAACTACACTCATGAACATTTTCTGTTTGGTTGTGTAGCTTCTCCCACATTCAAATAAATTGTTTTGGGTTTTGAATGAGCTTTGCAAATTATGAAGACTATTTTCTTATTTTAGTTCTACATCCTTGGATGTTTTATAGAAGTCTGATGATACAAACTGCTAAGAAAACTTTGTACTCAAATTATGAATGTTCAAACAGGATGAAGATGTGATTACATATTACTGAAAAAGAGCATGCCACTTTCACTGTACATACAAGGTTAACAAGAAAAAAAATACAGGCCAAACATTTACTGAAAACCTCTCTATGCATCAATGAAAAAGATAAAAATTCAAATGTCAGCTTAGATTGTTACATACAGAGGAAAGGCTGAAGAATGTCGAGGTGGTCTGTTACTCTAATAGCCGAGCTGTGACCTTCTGTCTGGTCATTGACTGTGGGCTATCACATCATCGAACAGTTATGCATCCGTAACTGCACCATGTTCTGCAACCTCAGACTATAGAAATAAAATGTTTGCAAAGTCTGTTTGTGAGTGCGTCTCTATTTCTGTCCACCACACTGAGATTGGATTTTTTTGTACAGACGAGTTTGACCTCCTGTGCATTATTCAACATATCCCTGTGGATGTTGTCAAAAGCAGCACAGATGATGCTATACAATTTGTAACACAGGTACTGTAGGATAGGTAGTAAAATTACATAATGCTGCCATACTTGTTAAATTTCTGTGTGAAGTAAACGGATATTCAAGGTTTAGCATTAACCTCAAATTAAAGGATTTTGAAACATAATAGTATTGGCCATGGTTGTTGCATGACAAATGAAAGGAACAAATCATAATGATGAGTACATTATGTACCAACAGCAAACTAAATGGGTATAATGAGAAAAAAAAAAAAAAGAAAAAAAAAAAAAAAAGCAGCCAGTGTAGCGCTCGGAGGCACACACCAATCTCCCTGATTAATTTCATTAAGAATAGTCATTGAAAACTTAAAGCTATCTCATATGAAAACAAAAGTGCAGCAGAATAACTTGAGAAGTGCAGAAATTCGATTATTCAAATGTATTCATTATTCCTACAAGACTAGTGTGAGTGGAAACATTTTGTTCCCCATAAACAAACTTTAGCAGTGTTACTCTGCCATGAACCGGGCTTGTACGATCCAGGGGGACATGTTGACAATTTGGCCTTCACATAAAGTAATCCAGTCATGGTGAAGATAAACAAACCACCACACCCCCAGAATGTAAATCAGGAAAGCACTGCAGCCCTATTTATGATTATGCCATGCAGGTCACAATCAAGGTAATGACAGGTGAAATTATTTTCTAGCCTACTTCTGTCTCTGATTAGTGGTTGGAGGAAGTTAAATGTAGGGGGGACTGTTTTCAAGCTCAAGGCAAGATTTGGTGAAAATTAAACATTCTGAACATGTAGGAGGCAAAATCACTTCACTCAGACATTTATTTGTGCTTCCTCATTGGGTTGCTGTACTTTAATAGAAAACGCACTCATGCAAATACAATGTGCAAAATGCTTATTGTGCCCAGGCAATGCCACAAAATGTAGAGGTGCTTGTTTGGCGAATGCAACATCCTCTGTTTATCTGTTGTTGTGTATTTGCAAGCCACGGATGTAAATCAAAATAATTTACCTTTGCATAGTAACAGTAAAAATAAATGTGCTTTCCACAAAGACAATGCAAAGCTCCAAAAATAGTTTTATCGAGCAATATTAGTTTACCTTAGGTCACACAGACCACAACTCATGGGTGCACCAGGCTCAAGCAAACTGCTCTTTCCTGCTGACATGGAGTCAATGCACCAAAGCATATGGCTTCTAATGTATGGCACTATGGAACCATTTAACAGCCATTAAAAAGGTCGGTGTGTATCATCAAATGCCCCCCCTCAAAAAAAAAAAAAAAAAAAATTGTGTTAAGGAGCTGCATTCTCATTACTCCTTAGTTCAGTGTGTACGTTATACTTCGACACATGATTTATTCAGACTGTTGACAATTTTGTTCTAGCATCTGTTTCTACCTGACAAATCAACAATGTCAGCGATTTGTTTCACACATCACTCCTCTTCTCACTATATCCTGTTAAAAAAAAAATAAATAAAAAAGACAACTCAGTGAGATGTGACTCCAGGGACCATGCTGTATGGTTTTCCTTTGTTTTATCTACATTCTTTCCCCATTTTCCTCCACTCTTACCTTCATTATCCAAACTTTCAAGTAGTGAACCTGTAGTACGTTTATTGTACATTTTCCAGGGTTTTAATGGAAATACATTTTTTGGCATCTGACAGATTGATAGAAGAATAACACACAAAAATTGAGATTTTAATGAGCGACTTATTGACAAATGCCATTCAGTGAAAAGAATTTTGGGCATTCCAACTATCATCTATCATCCCATATATATATATATATATATATATATTTATTTATTTATTTATTTATTTATTTATTTTTTCCACTAAATATTGATGGTAAGATTGCTTTAGTAGTACTGTGCAGCTTGATAATTAGTACAATCTTAATTTGGTCAATACCACCCAGCTAACCACTATGCCATCATGCTGCCCAGCTGTAAAAGGATAATAAACTTTGTATTCTAGTTGTGATAATATCTTTATGAACAAAGCTTTATTATCATGACCATTTGAAAAAAAAATGCACTAGACAGTCATGTACTAATCATCACCAGAAAAATAATGCTTTCTGTCAGGTATTGCTTTTTGTGTGATCTAACACTACATTAAACTAACTTTGATTACTGCAGGGCAGCAACAGCCCCAATTTCAGAGATATTACTACTGCTGCAACCAGCAATCCTTGGTGATAACTAATGTTATTTGCTGATGTCAAAAATAAGTAGTGACATCTCAGAGATTTAGCCCATTCAAGACACCCCGACTGGAAGGCAGACAGAAGTCACCGGCTTAGATTGAGGGAAATGACAAAAGCTGCAGTTATATTGGACAATTTCAACCTTGCTTAGATAGTGTTCAAATATTGGTCATACTGCAGAAAGGTTATTGCTGGAATTCTGAGTATCTTATAAGTCAGTGCCATATTCATGAAACAGAATATCAAGCAGCTTGTCGGTCTTAACTCTGTTTAATATAGATTTGTTGATTTGTGCTTTCATCCAATAAAATATTTTAATGTGATTGGGCACCATGTTGCAAACTTTTAATTTATAACCAGCAAGCTTGTTAAGTCAAAATCATAAGATAAATATTCAGTGATTATGACAAAACAAAGCATAAAAATAATTACACTCATGCACTCTAATCTTTCATTACTTGATCCCCCCCAACACCGATAACTTACTTTCTAAGGAAATGCTGACAAAAATCCCTGGGTTAATTCACCTATAGCCAGTAATACAGTAGTGATGATATATGGCTATTCTGTCTGCTTCAGTTTTGCTGTTGGACATTTGCGCTGCTAGTAGTGTTACAGTACGCCCATACGTGTGTGTGTGTGTGTGTGTGTGTGTGTGTGTGTGTCTCTCTCTCCCCCCCTCTCGCTTTATCAATGGATAGATAGACGTCCCTAAATGTTTTGGATAAGTTTAATGTGTATGTTAAGTGACTATTACTGTTTGTCCAAATATATTTCTGTGTTTTAATATTGCTGACATTCCACATAAAGACATAACTCTTAATATATTTCCTTTGTGTACTTCTAGGTGGAATCTATTTAGCAAACTGAACGTAATATTAGATTTTTTTGATGGAAACAATCTGTGTTTCTATTTGCTTGTCCCAAAAAAAAAAAAAAAAAAAAAACAACATTTAAATTCTATAGTTTTATCTGCTCTGAATTATGGTGATAACGAATGCATGCCTGCTCCTCCCACCTCTTGTCTCACATCACCGTTGTGTCTTATATAAAAGGTGGGACGTACATCCTTAAACAAAAGGGAGCAGCATAGTATGTTGTGTATTTACAAATCTCGACTTCAAAAACTGCCTAGTTTATTCTCTGCTTACATTAAATATAGTACTCTTAATGTCAGGTCAGAGGAGGTTTTCTAATTTATAGGTCTATTTTCACATACTATGAAAATTATAGAGAATGGTCAAGAGTTTTCCATTATAAATAAATAAATAAATAAATAAATAAATAAATAAATAAATAAATAAATGCACCTTAGCTGTATTTTCAGTATACTTTGGAAGAACCTTACTTTCCTGTTCTGTGCAACTCCATTTGTTTTAAAGTTTACACAGGGTACATCTGCTACACTCTTCTCACAACTCATCACCTCTTGAAAAAGTCAAGCAACACTAAGAAAGCATCTTGTTTTATTCCTCCCTGACAGTTTTCTGGTGTCACGTCCCTTCACCATGTTCACATATCAATGGCTGTTCCCAAGCAGCTGGCAGGACAGTGTGAATATACGAATTCTGTTTTTATAGACTGAAATTGATCATCTTAATGACGCAGATTGAAGGAGCATTTGATTGTGAGCATAGTTTAATTCCACAAAGTCAGCCCACATATCCACTTAACAAAACCAAATGAATACAGTGAGTTGATGCGGTGGCTGCTAGAGCAGTTCACTGCTGCAAATTCCATTTCATGGTAAGTAGCTTTGTGAAGTGTTGCTACGTGGTCTCACTGTGTATCCCTGCGAGTGTACACAGGGCTCCGTGTGTCAGCGTCAGTTGCCAGGTTCCTGACTGCAATCGTACGTTTTTGTGCACACACGCAAGAAGTAACAAAAGTTTGAGCATGTGCATTAGGGAGGTCATGAGTGAACTTTGGCAGCCAATATTAATAAAGTCAGAACACTACCACATGCTATAGACTTTTAACCCAAAACATTCAATTGCAATTGCTAACTACAAGTCTATACAGTGAAGTATGACATGACTAAGTAATAGGATTTATTTAGCTACAATTAAATAATGAATAGCAGTGTTGTTATGGCACAACATAATTGAGCATTTAGCCAGGTAGAATAATAGCCAGCAACAAAAATGTGAATTCTAATGTAGAAACAATATGCTGTGGAAAATGTAATGTGGCTTACTCATGATCTTATTTTAAAATAGATGTGTGTATGAAATAAATGTCAAAGTCAGCTGCACAGTTAAATTGTGTTTATGCTGGAGTGCAAATATGGAGTTATTTACATCTTTTTTTTTTTCTGCATTTGTTCTCATAGTTTAACACCACACAGCGTCAACATTAAGCTAAATATTTTATTATTTCAGTGCGTGTATGTGACCATCACTGGCCCTCCCTGAAGCTAGTTTGTTGATGTTTATTGAGTAGAATGACCTTTGGGTGGCAGGGAGGGAAGTGCTACACCTCAGTGAATACAGGGGAGAATAAAGGACAGAGAAGATGCATAAGGATGGACAGGGGAAGGGAAGCAGGTGGTGCTGGTAGGAACTGGTGGAGTGAAGGATGCTGTGCGTTTCCTCTCACCTCACTCAGGACTAAGAGAGTCCAGAGGGTTTCTGTGTAGATCTCTGGAGAGTTGGGAGTCCAGGTAGGTGGAGGTGTTCCAAAAGAGGAGCCGAGTCGAACATGGGGTACATAGTGATGGAATGAAAGAGCAGCTCAGCCAGTTTTAGGCAGGAAGCATGAATTCTTCATAATGTGACCCACAAGTAACCAAGTGACACTACACATGCATGGGGGCATTTCCTAAATACAGGTGAGACCATCACCAGGGCCCAGAGTCAGGTCAGGGGTTCCAGCTCCCCATGCCCACCACCCCTTGTGTGGAACCACATGAGGTACCAAGCCCAGAGAGCCCCTACTGCCATGAGGCACATCGCAGCTTTGTTACAGGCGTGCAACTGCAAGCACCACCAGAATGCCCAAGCAAGCACGTTAGAGCAGGCAGGGCAAGGCAGGGCAGGGCAGGGCAGGGCAGGGCAGGGCAGGGGGGTCCCTTGCCCCACCCCTCATCCGCCGAGGCACCCCACCAACTGAAGAAACCCACATGGGAGCCCCAGTAATGCCCCGCAGGCAGACGCTGGCAAAGCATCCTAAGGGGGAAGGGCTGCTATGGCGGGGAACCACTGCGCTGGACCCACGCCCCCGATGCACATAGATCAAGGTGACCGTAGGAGTGGGAAACCTTCCAATCATTGGGAGGAACCCTCGGCCCCCCAAGGAAGGGAGCGAGGAAGCGGCAAACCATCACACACCGGCCAGCGTCAGACTGACAGAGGCCAGGGAGCTGCTATGGACGCAGCAGCACACAGCGCAGGAGACAAAGCCCAGCCACAAGGACACAAAAGAGCCTGGGTACCCGACCAAAACATCAACCATAGGACCCAATGCTGCCAGCCCCATGTGCCACCCAACTGCAGAGGACCAGGCCCCCTGAGGCATGCCATGATTAATGACAAGTGAATGTGTGCCCTTTTCCTGTGCTTCTTCAATCCCCGTCGAGGAAGCACTGCCCTGCACCGTGACCCTGTGACCCTGGATGTGGTGTGATGCATTAAGATTGGGGGAAAGGAGAGGAGGGTGGAGGTAATTTAGAGGACTGCAGCACACCTCTGTCCTGCAGCCTGCCCTGATGGAGTGCCCCCTGAACCCACCCCAGCCCATCCCCCAAGGTGTGGGGCATTAAGATCTCGTGTGTATGTGGTGTACCTAACTGTGGCTGAGAGAAGTAAAGGAGTGGAAAGTGTGTGAAGCGTGATGTAAGTGCAGTTTAGAAGGCAGGTAAGTGAGGGCCCGTACCCCAACCAGAACCCGCCCCTGAGCGCAGCAATGCAACAGAAATGAGACAACACTGGCCAGCTGTCGAAGGGCACCACCAGCCTCCTCCCCCCATACAAGATGCAGAATGGGGACTCCATCCACTGCAAGCCCCCCCCAGTCTCAGCATGCCGGAGACACAGGACACAGACATGGCGACACCGGAAAGGAGGAGTGGCCCCTTCTACCCCACAGCCGTCAGCAGCAAACAGGGAATGCCACCAAAGAGTTATTTACATCTCTTTTGGACAAGTTAATGTGTCTTCCTGCTCTGCTGGCTGATATTTCTGAACTGATACATAGACTTCTTCCTTTGGTCAATCATTTGGGACAAAGATAGATTTCTTACAGCTGATCATCATGATACTTCATTAGCAGAATCTGTGTCACCATCTGCTTATATTGTGATATTTTACTCTGCCAACTCAGCTGATGCAGAATCTTGTAAACAAAAGAATCTGCTTGACAGACAATGAATTATGATGATTGTAAAATTACTTTGGGCATGCTTTACTGCACTATGTTCTCTATCTGTGCAAATCAGCCAACATGTACACCACTGATGACATACAGTATCTGTGATAAGCCAATGATATGGTGGCCTGCCTCAGAGCAGATATAAGCCTCCAAATGTTAAGAACCTCAGACAAATTACTGAAATCTCCTGCAAGTACATTCACAAGTCACATTGTGTCAGTCAGCCTCATCTCAGCTATAGCAATGTCTCAAACCCTTGGTGCCTGCTGTCATCTGGATAAGATGAAAGACAACTCCAGCTAAAAGTGATGATGAATACTGATTTTACACATTCCATAAGAAATGGACAGAAATGTAGCAGAGAGACGCTTCACGTGGCCTGTCAAGATTTGAGAATAAACCGCTACGTCCAATCTATAAGATTATGATAATCAACCTCCACTCCTGAGCTGTAGTTTATCATCGACTGAGGTGCAATTTACATACAGCGTTAGTCATACACTACTCATGTGGTCTGTCAGAGTCACAACAACTCAATAAATACATTACGCTAAAGGTCATTTCATCCACAGGAATCTTTAAACCTCATAAATGGATGTAATCCGAACAAAGTAAAGTTAAAATGTTTCAGTAGATTATTGTTGGTAAAGTGGCAAAAGTTTAAAATCTGGTGGATGAACTTTCATTTGAAGAGACCTTGGTGGAGTTTTTAGTATTACCAGTATAATGTGGATGGACAGCAGCAGCAGATTTGAACTTGGGCTCAATGCAGATTATGAGTTTTAAACTTCACCAAAGAAATTGTTAAATCTTGTTTTATCAGCCCACGGAGGAAAGATCTGGAGAATAGGGATCTGGAGACTAAGGAGCAGGGACTTAGAGAATTCTCTTCTAAAGACCTAAAAGAAATAAAATAATTTAAAAAAAAAAAAAAAAAAAAAAAAAAAAAAGCTACTGAAGGGATGCTGGAGACCTTCTTTTCAACAAGGCTTTCATGTTTCGACAAGCTCTGTTTTGAATTTCAACTGATGGCACACAATCTTCTCAAATTTTGGCCACAAATAAATTCAAGTTTTATCAGGATACTGGGAACATGTACCCCATAAAATCATTATGAGGGATTAAAGTGGTTAATAGCATTGGAAATACAAATTGGCATTCACCCCTTACTCACCTGCCCATTACAATGCAAAACATTTTAATGCTTTGTTTCCCAACTGCATCATAACCCAGACTTAATGGAATTCTTCCTTCATTTATTCAAGGTCAACGCTCATCACTCCCACAGTCCTTTGCATTATAAATCTTCCTCTCAACACGTCTTTGGGGAATTTGAATAATTGAAAATTTCCTGTAGTCATCACCTAAATATCAGCATATTAACAGTGAATATTGATTCTGGGATTGAAAGGAAATAAATAAAAATTTTAAAAAAGTATGTATTTGTAGGTAACAGCAACCAAATACAACCTGGTATATCAGGTACATGTTTTGATTTTTGTGTTTTCCTGCCCAAGATTTCCAATAAACAGTAGCCGAGATGTTTTTTACTCCAACTGAAGTAGGTTATGAACTCAGTTATTCCATTAGTGAGCAGGCTACAAAGCTTTCAGTTAGTTGTGTGAGATTATCATCAGATACAGCAGCAAACACTCAGCTAGATGGGTATAGTATACTGGCACTCACCCAAGTCCTGACAAACACATTTCTGCCTACTGAGTGCATAACAGTCTGGTGAGGGACTGCTTTAACCACTTCATCCGAACGGCACACCACAGTGATGGATGGCCATCAGCAAGCCTGCTCAAGTGTGACACCATCAATTCTTGGCCAAGTGAAAGTTCAGTGTGTTGGCCAACCAGATTTGTCCAATAAAAACGAGGCAACATATACTGTAGCTTAACTTAGGGACTTTGTTCCACATGAATGATTTCTTCCTCTTGCCACTCGAGTGCCGTTTGGAAATTGACATTTTCAATTTACAATATTTGTGACATCGATTGAAAAAAAAATAAAAAAATAAATAAATATGTTATCTTCTCTTACAACAAAGACGATAAAACACAGCTTTGATCAACTGTGAAAACTAATGTAAATCACTTCTTTCAGGGTTGATTAAAGATACCAAAAAAAAAAAAGAAGGAGAAATCAGATATTTGAGAGTGGAGCCATTTTGAGAGATGAGTAAGTTAGGTGTTACTCTATGAAACCTGTACTTTAAGATAGAATATAGGCGCTGACACTGTAAGAATAATAAAATTGTATTATTAAAGGCTGCATCTTTATGGTTTTTCCCCAACGTACTGTATTCAAGTTTAAATAGTACACTTGACAAGCCAGACAGTTTCATTTTAGGTCTGCTCTTCATACTAACAATCCCAGCCTCTACATTAAGAACTGTACTCTCTTTTTAATTGCCACTTTTTAAGCATATGCAGCCCAATTTCTCAGTCTCCATTATAATGCAGGTGCAGTTAAGATCCTTAAGAGGATATAATGGACCCACAACTTGACTCACATTTCTGTTTCAACAAACTTATTCCATCGCTTCTAATTAGCACATGCAACAAATGAGGGAATAAGTTCATATTACTGTGTGGCTTGGTTAAATATTATAAGCCATGTTCACTGTCTTGAAATGAATGACGATTTACTATTGATGCATCCAAAAGGAGACCATTAACAGTTCGGTTCATTCATACTGTACAGTGAATGAGGAGTTGTGTTTGATTGGAAGGATAGACAAGTAGAGTGCAGAATTAAAGTCAAATCAAAATGAGAACTCAGTGATAACTCTGTACCATTTCACCTTCTCTGAAAGATTTCCAAAATTAAAATCAGCAGCAGTTATTGGTTTTGTTTAGACATTACCCTTATTACAGGTTTAATGCACTACCTGCTTTTAACATAGCATGAGCATCCAACTACAATACAGACTGCAACACCTCCAACAACAGTTGTTTATAACCACTAACACACTTGAACACTTTGGAAGACAGTCCCACTGCATGAACAACGGTCTGTTATTGTAGCAACTCAGACATCTGGTTGAGACACACAACATGTATTCTCTTACTTGAACATACTGTAAGAAAAGGACAGACTGTCAGATCTGGCAGGAAACAGAACAGCAGATATACTGTGAAGAATTGCAGCACATTAGGATAGAAATGAATTCTTACTGTGGTGAAGTTCACTGGGTAGCAATCCTCCCCTCGAAAGGTGCACTGCAGTAGCATATCACTGATGTCATGACCTGTACGGTTATAGAAATCAGTCATGTTGAACAGCTTGGGCTTGAAGTTCTGGAAGTTTGCTTTATCCTTTAGGGCAGCCAGAACCTCAGGCTCAGCCAAGTGTGGGTTGGCTATTTGGTAGTTATTATTAAGGAGGGCTAGAAGCTCCCCCACATGATAGAGGTCATTTCTGGTGATTTTGGAAAAGCGAAACTCATTGAGGTTACAGAAGGTAACTGCGGGGAAGGTGAGGTTCGTCGCCGCCACCTCGTCCAGCTTGGTGACGTGAGGGTACTCCAGGTAATATGACACTCGATCCATGCAGACCAGCATCAATAAGCCTAGTGACCCCAAGAATGAGAGCGTCCAAAGGAACCGACGGAATGTCATGTGCCCATAGGCGAATATGTGACTCATGCCATGTAGGGTGGATATGTTAGCAAAAGCTTGCAGGTTGGAGGGCCTGACGCTTTCAATGCTTTCCTCTGAGCTTCCTTTCATGGCTGTAGGGTGATGCTCAAGACTGTTTCCCCAAGAACTTCAGGTTCAAGACTTTGCTTAGCAACAGCAATAGAAGAATCCAACTGGCAATGTTGGTTTGGCACACTGCTTCTTTTTTCCTTCAAGAAGTGGTAATGGTCTCAGTAAATAGCTACCTTAAAATGGTTGTCAGTCTTTGTAATAGTTTTCTTTTCATCACAATTCACTGTCCAGTGGTTTTCAGCTGTTCCTGGAGCCCCCGGTCCCCCCCCTTGTCTTTCAGGCTGCTATTTTATTATCTCCGAAGCTGTCCCTCTCACTCCCTGCTCAGCTGTCCTTTGTAGCGGCACCAAACACAATGACAGCTCCAGGAACACCCACTTCTACCAAAACGCAGTGCCTCCTGATTCCTGAGTGGTGTGAAAAAGGACAAGAATACAAGGGACGAGAAAAGAAAGAAGAACAGAGAAACCAGCAGACGAATAGATAGACGCGAGAAATGAGGGGGAGAACTGCAATGAAAAGGGCTAGCGTTGGGAGAGAGGTGCTAAGCTTAAGCAGTCAATGGGACCCTTCCTCCTCCAATCTGAGAGAATGCCTCTACATCGCTGTGATAATGGGATGCAATGGTTTTGTGAATGGAGGTAATAAAGAGAGAAATGGCTCACTGGTCCCTCGCTGCCACCTTCCTTTTTCTCGTGTCTCTCTTTTGCTCTTCTTTTTTCTTCCAGAAATGAAAATGAGAGGGTCAGAGACCTCCGACCAACCGATCACAGTGCTCCACGGGTCCCAATTCTTTATTTGCACAGATCCTCAGTTAATAGGGAAGACCACCTCTTGATGCTTTACGGCCACCCCCGCCAGCACAAACACTATAGCCGCTTCGAGACCTCCAGCTTTAGTCCTGTTAACATACAGATATATATTCTGCTGTGTGGAGCCTTTCACTCTCTTTTTTGCTTCCTCTCTCTCTGCCACCACTCCCCCATTTCTTGCTCTCGCTCTCCCTTTCACTCTCCCTCTCTTTCCCTCTTCCTCTTTAGTAGTCAGGATCCATCCCACTGCTGAATGGCTGCTTTGCTTGTGTGTCTGCGCTCACAGGGGTAGTCTCTCAATCTGGACACAACCTTCACTGTTATTATTCTCATATCTGCCTTGCCATCAACATGGTTGCTTGCATACAAGGATGCCACAGGTTGCATGTTTATTGCACCCACATACATAATGAAGTAACAGATTAATCTTTTGTCCGTTGTTACTGCATAGGTAAAATATTTTAATTCTTTTGTAGTTCTGAGTGAGGGACCAATCCCAAAAGCATTTCAGTGTTGTTATAGCAGAGGTAGGTCGTCATGTGTGTGTTTCAAGCTTGCCAAGTAATGGAGTCGGTGATTATATTGGGGTTAAAAGTTCACTACACCATCCTGAAAAACCTTTTCATTTCTACAAGGACCAAACAGGATTATCACTCATTGGCTACAGAGGGATGTCTTATTATCATAACAATAGGTGCACCGATATGACCATAGCCCTTGAGGACTAAATCAATATGCTGCCCTTGTAACCAAGCACAGGCACCATAGCAACCGATACCCACAATACTATAGAGGTATGCATTGTTAAAAACAATAAAAAAAAAAAATTATAAAAATCAATCCACAAACTTCTAAGAAACCGTGTCAACGACGCATGTCACAGTCAAGCTGTGGGGGGGGAGATTGGAGATTGTTTATTGTGGTTTTGAATCCACTTAGTCTTTTTACCCGACAGGAAATGCTAACAGATGGAATAGGTCTTTGACCAGAACAATGTCTGTGGTATTGCAATTTCAAAATAACATGACAGCAGCTGTTTTTTGCTCTTTCCCACCAAGAGCAGTCCAAGAAAAATAGGATTGAGTCACCCTAATGATTCATCAACATCATGACATCTTAAGTATATCCAATATGAAACACTGTCAAAATGTCTTTGACTTAAATAACATGTTTGAATTTACAAGTCACTGATGCTTCATTCAAGGCTGGCTAATCTCTTCAGATACTTTCAAACGTAATGAAATTCTACTTGACTCCTTTGTGTTCACAGTAATGACCGATAATGATTACTGTGATGGATGATACTGTGCCCATTTAACATATGAGGCCTTCCCTAGGTTTTTAATGTATCCTCAATCAAAAACAATGGCAGGTGAGTCAGGCTTGCTGACAAATACTGACAAAGTATAAATTCTCACCAAGGTGAATGAACTGCTTGTAGTAAACATCAAATATTGTTTTGATACTTCAAACATGACTGTACTAAGAACATAAAGTGCAATACATATGCCTAATGAGTATTAGGGAACATTAGAAAATGCATCAGATGCTGGTTAAACCAAGGCAGCTGTTTTTTTGTTGTCTTTGCTGCAAAACACACAGTAGGCAAGCAAACAGCAGCATTCATTTCTCATCTCTAGAGACTGGGCGAGTTTCGTCAGTGAGGGGTTTGTGCAAAAGCACCAGAACCAAGTACTAACCAGGAAACAGTGATGATTTCACAGTAATTTAACAATAAAATAGCACATACTTTATGAATTTGTGTTTACTTATACAAACAGTTATTCACATCTTGATGAATTTTGTGTTTGGTATTTACACTGGACATGGTGGTTTCATCACTGTGAAAGTAAAGACTAAATTCCAATTCCAATTTCCTACTTGCAGGCATGTCTGTTGTTGCAGATTGCAGGATGAGAGGAGTGGACTTCACTACAGTAAATGGCTTTCAAGTGGATGGCGGAATTCACATTAATATGCAGGGAATATTAATGGGGGTGTATATGTGTGTACGAGTTGTTGCAAAGAATTTGACTTTTTTTTTTTTTTGGGCGGGGGGCTTAGAATTTGAGTTTTCACACCCACTGTTTCCTGATTGACACAGTGTCACAGCTGCTCATTAACCAGTCCAGATAAAGCATGCAAACATCATTTCAACATTCAAATGCCTTATTCTAATAATTGGTGCAGCTGATGAAATACATTTTGTAGGATCAGAATGCAGTATAGACCCGAGTTAGGCCTTGTTAAATTACAACTTAGATAAAAGGTTTGATCCATGTGCCTACCCGATACAGCACTACGTGTAATGGTTAAAATCAGTCTTAAGTGCTTCTGCTAGGTAAGGAAATGGAAATGTCTAACATTTATTTTAATTATAATCTAATATATTGGGGTCTGGATGTGCCTTTTTTATTAATTTACAAATAGCTTTTTGGGACACTACACATTCAAATATTCAGTTCAGGCATAAATGGCCAAATATGATGAAAAGCAAAAGCACAAATTAACCAACTCTAGCATTCATGATACATGAAGGTCAGAGAATGCATATTATAGCCACTGTCAACAGAAATATGTCACTAAAACTTTACACATGACCTGACAAGTCATCTGAACAACATGAAAACAGTACAGGACTAATGTTGCCACTCTGACAATGTGATTAAAAATAATTCTGGATATTAAGAAATGTAGCCTGCTATAATAATTGCTATATAGCTCAGCAAAATTTCCTATGACAAGCAAACCATCCTGATATGATGTAGAGGTACAAGGAGCAATTACGGTGAGTCATTCTTTGTGATGTCCATGTTATGCAGATTTGGCAAGCACCTCAAAGGACATATTATCCCATTTGTAACTAAATCTAGCTATATAGCAGTCAACATTTAAAAGCACATACATCACAAAGTTAAAAAGAGACAGCAGAGATGCAATGCTGCACTGAGTAGAGCAGTGCCAGGAAGAAAGAAAGACCACCACCCTGAGATTTACACTTTTACTTTAATCTTATATAAATATCTCAGCCACTAAGCACTTTGTTTCCTGAATACAATATCAAGATACAAGAAACAGCATATTTGCAACTGTACAATCATAATTACTAAGAAAACACCATTGACTTGAAGAACTTGAACAATTACAAATACAAACATCATTTTGTTTGGAGTGGTAATTTGTTTGTAGCGCAGCAAATAATGTCTCCAACTTTTTTTGACAGACATTTCTACTCATGACATTTCTATGTTGAACTACTCATTCAACAAAGAGCTTAAAAAGAAAAAAAAAACCCAAATCTTACATTAGCTTTAGTCTGTGTCTATGTTCACAAGAATGCAAAACCTGCATATTTGTATACAACTTTTGCAACTGGTAACTCCAATATAATCACTGCAGGAATGAAGCCAAAATTTATTCTATTAATCTACAAATCCTTCTGAAATAATACAACAAACACACCTCAGAGCCTCACCCCCAAATCTTGTCTTCATAGATTAAACAGCCAAACAGAAGAAATCTGCCAGACAACAGAGAAAAAGATGGCCTTCGCAATACAATCAACCAATGGCTGCTATTCAGTATCTGTGGCAGTGGCTGCAAATGGTCTTGCATAAATGCTCAATATCTACTGTGCATTTATGTAGAGGAAAATTGAGATGGGAACAAAAAGCCTAAGACCTTGAATACAAATTGCACTGTTCTACATGGAGATCTCAAATGGCAGCTCTACTTTGTCACTGGCCAACAAAAATCTACCCATTTCCCGTTTCTTTCCTAAATCCAGGTGTGTGTTTGTGTGTGTGTGTGTGTGTATATATATATATATATATATATATATATATATATATATATATATATATATATATATATATATATATATATATATATATATATATATATATATATATATATATATATATATATATATATATATATATATATATATATATATATAGAGAGAGAGAGAGAGAGAGAGAGAGAGAGAGAGAGAGAGAGAGAGAGAGAGAGAGAGAGAGAGAGAGAGAGAGAGAGTAGTGGCAGGTACGTACAGGAGTCTCTGAAATAAAACCTGAAGACAGAGTATTTATGTATTGTTTCAGTCATGCGCTGGAAAATGAGCTGAAATAGCTTGTACTTTTTTTTTTTTTTTGAACACTTAAAAAAATAAGTTTCTCCTTAAAACTTGTTTCAGAAAAATGAAAATAAACACCTTTTAAAACAAATATCTACAACTTTTCAAGAAGAAATTCTGTGGCACTTAAAGTAAAAGTGCCACTGAACCAGAACACTTAAAGCTCTCAGGTGTTTGGTAGAATACTGCTGTCAACCCCCTTCACGCTTTGCAGCCTCGACAGCCTATTTCATAGAGAGTGATGCTGCAGTAACTTTGCCACATTCACCCAAAAAAATTGAATGGAACTTCAGTACCATGTTTATAGAAAATACAACTGTGTCGAGCTTTACAGTCGCAGACTGTAAAGATTGAATTGAATAAACGAAGAGAAGATAAAACGCTTTACCAGATCAGGCGCAAGGCAGAATGTGGCTTTATACGACAAAACGGATACAACAGCCGCACAATTATTGACTTACATGCCTACTGTACATACCAGGAAGCGTCTCATTGATGAAAGATAATGTTCAAATGAAAATCCAAAGAATGCAGCTATACAGCAGGAAATAGGGAGTAAACATGAAAAGGCCTTGCTTTAATGTAGGACTGAATCTGTGCTCAGAGGGTGCAGATGCTTGCATGTTTTATAGTTATAGCAGCTTCTAGTTGCTCCTTTAATATCATGATACTTAAATACGAAAACATTTATTCATTCATCAACACTGCTGATCCAACTTTTTGACCCAAATAAGACAAAAAGAATCTGTGAGAAGAAAAATGCAGACCTGCAGGTGAAAAGTTGTTGCTATCAGCATGGTAGCCATACATTTTCCAGACCATTCTATAAATGAAAGTATCCGAGAATCAAACACAAGATGTACGCAAACAAAAACTGCCATGTCACCACAGTAACAGCTAAAACTGAGACAGTCTGTGGACCCCATTAAGAGGGCAGATACACACTAGGAGGCCCCAGTGTAAAAAAAAAATAAATAAATAAATAAAAAAACACCTACTGAGATCAACCCTGTCTGCAGTAGCAGCTACATCTGCTACCCTGATCCAAAGCTTTGAAAAATACAGTTGGGATACTTCAATCACGTTCTTTTCTAGCGTGACACCGAGTTTAAACATCGTTTGTGCTCGTACACCAAAAACCAGTCAGGGAGTTGGCATTTGCTAAACTCCCGGCAGCAGAAAGCAACACAGCAAACTCCCAAACTTAATCAGCACTTTGTCATTGTCACACATTAAATCAGCCGAAATTCATCCGAGGCTGGCATGTTTTAATCCAGAGTCAAACTCATGAACACCACGGCATTATTTATTTACTCTTGAGCACAGCCGCAATATAAATAAATCAATTTGTTGGCAGTGCGGGCTACAGATACCCCCCCAGGTAATATTGTTCTGGGGGATATTATGGGATATGAAACCCTTCAGTTAATTTGGAGCCTTCGGGCTTCATGGAGGACCGCAGTGGAGCTACTGCAGGCGTCCAACCCCTGCCTGACGGCTTTAAAAGTGGTACAAGCGTGCCACCGAGTGGTCGACACTGTTGCCTGCATCGACACCATTTCTTGATGAATGACTTGTGTGATTTGTCACACGGCTGGAACAGAAAAGCAGCGGTCACTCACCGGACTCATGGCGTCCTCACCGGCACCGGTCGGCCCGCTGCGGTCGCACACAGGTGAATCAAATACGTCACTAATTAGCGCTGCTGCATTTAAAGGCCGCCGGTGAGCGCCGGAAAGCGGAAAGACTGTTCCCGAGCGACTCTCCGGCAGTTTGACCGCTTCCGACATGAGCAACGACGTTTCCAAGAAGAAGGCGAAAAGTTCGAGCGAGAAGAAGGCGAAGAGGAAAGCCAAGAGGAGAGAGACCTACGCCATGTACATCTACAAAGTTTTAAAACAGGTGGGTGGAGGCGAGCGTCTCACTTTTACCTGTCTTTGGGGTGCGCTTGAACCTGCCACCCACAACTCCTGTCCTGTCCTGTCCCCCCCCCCCTCCAAATTAAAAAAAGGTCCACCCGGACACGGGCATCTCCAGCAGGGCCATGAGCATCATGAACTCCTTCGTCAACGACCTGTTTGAGCGGATCGCCACGGAGGCGTCTCGGCTGGCTCAGTACAATAAGCGCTCCACCATCACCAGCCGGGAGGTGCAGACGGCGGTGAGGCTGCTGCTGCCCGGCGAGCTGGCCAAGCACGCCGTGTCCGAGGGCACCAAGGCGGTCACCAAGTACACCAGCTCCAAGTGACCCCCCCCCCCCCCCCCGCCGCTTCGCTCCTGTCACGGCTGTCACGTCTTTCAATAAACGCACGAAAACTGTGTTTCCCTTTTTGTTTGTTTGTTTGTTTGTTTGTTTGTTTGTTTTTTATTTGTTTTTTTTTTTTTGTTTGATGCCCTTTTGAATGTTTATTTAGTCATTTGGCCACTAGATGGAGGGATTGCACATCTCTTACAGATGAACATATTCAAATAGGAATGATCAACTCAGCTGTTCAAAACCAAAAATAGTCTGTATCCACATGGACCGTTTTTCTACTCAAACAGGCTGAATGCAGTAACTTATTTAGTGGGGGGGGGGGGGGCTGTTAACAAAGATTCACTCATTGTTTTGACTGACAAGGTGACTGTGAGCTTAACAGGAAAACACGAGCATCAACTCAATAGTCACAACGTATTTTACAGCCTAGAATATTTATCAGAAGCTTCATACATACAGTGATATATTAGTAGTGTGTTAATGGAAAATATTAATAATGCAATTAATCTGGAATGATTCTCACATACACACACACATTATCAGAAAAATGTGCAATAACCAAAGCATGTGGAGCTGGTTTTAAATACTTGTACTTATTTATTGTTTGGTGTTTTACACACAAAATATACATATGCCTAATTTGTATGCTTTCTGCAGGTTTTGCTGATGTGAAATGGGCAATTTTATTTCCCGGGATATTAAACACAGACTTAGATCAGACCACATGTGGGATGTTTAAAGGGACGTTCAGTTTTGTCAAGATACTCAGCAGCTACACATTACACAGCCCTTAAGGTAGGAAACCACTGGTTTACCCTCACAGATGCTATAAAGTTGATGTGATGCAATGAAGTAGCCTACAGGAGAAACTGTGGCTACATCATTTTTTGCCACAGTTGCCACAGCTTGTCATTATTAAAAAGCTGATATTGCAAAATTGGTGTTTACACCATCTTCTCCATCGTCACTCCATAATCACGTTCACGTGGTTTGGAAGAAAACATCCACAACTGGTTCAAATCACATCCACAAATATTGGCCCAGCTGGATAGACCAGTTTTATGGGGATTTAAAATTTGCGTTCAAAACAGGTTCTCATGGTTCTAAAACAACTGATGGGTCATCAAAGTCCGGTTTTCATGTTTGTAAAAAAGTGAATGACTCAAATGAAATTGTAATATCTCTCAAATATAAAAACTGTGATTATATCAGGGGTACAAGCTATTTAACATACTCATTACTTTTCAAAATACCACAATGGAATTTATTTTTAAATATTCTTTTACGCCTCTGATGAATTTAAACCGAGGCAATCTATTATTCAGTTAGGATTAAAAATGGTGATATTTATAAACTGGCTGAAATAATGCTGTGCTGTGTCCTTGTTATGTATTCTAATCAGGCTTTTAAAAGACTGCACTGCCAACTGAATAGTACTTGATTACAGGATAATGACACCAGCGTTTGTACCAGTTCAATCTGCATAAAATGGAGGAACTGATAAAGGTCTCTCTAATTAGGATGGTGTTTACATCAGGCTTTACATACACCTATTAGGCTACCCTTATCAACATCCTACAAAGCCAAGCTCACTGTGATAATGCCCTTGAATGTGACTCCCACCACTGACTGTTATTGTTGAGATACCCATTTTAGATGTTTCCCAGTTTTCTTGGTAATGATATGAAATCTACAGTTGTTATTATGAGGGTGATACAGCCTCTGATGGCGGTGACTTTGTTCATGATTATCATGGCCATTTAGATTTTGTATCTTGCACCCTTCTCCATATCCCCTTTCATGCCCATGCCTACTGCTAGTCATCGTTCTCTCTCCTTTAGGCAGGCTGCTATGAACATATTATGGATGGGTGCATTAGTGAGTGATGCAGAACCCAGGCTGGCTTGCCTTGTTTTTGTGTGAGAGTGCATCATTAGAAAATGTTCCACTTGGCAGGGAAGCGCGTATTAACTGCAACCGCAATGAAATGAGGTTGTGATAGATGGTTAAAGTTATACAGGACTATTAAGTTGAAATATGAACCTCTCAATTGTCATAATGAAACAGAGGGCTATTTGTGTGTTGATCAGTGCATTGAGAGACAATTGGAATCTGCGAAGACCGATACAATACATTATAGGTAGCGGGCTCAGAGCTGAAAGAGTACAGAAAAAGTAATCATGCTTCCACAAAATGGTGTGGAGCAACTGTTCAGTTCAGAGCTCTATAAATTCATTTAGGTTTTCCACTAAGCATCAAGCATCATGATGAAGCCTGAGGAAGATTTGCAAACAAGGCACCTTTCAAAACCCCTTACCCATTTAGATGGATAGAAACCCGTGTGGATCAGCTGTGGAAGACACTTTAATGGCACTGAAGACTTAAAGCAGATGAGTGTGTCTGCCCTGACTGACCACACAGCCTAATTGTGTCTAGACAATCAGAAGCAGCTGACAATTTTTTTAAACCAGCAACTATGTTCTCTGTCTCTTCTCAAGCCAATTAAACATGCTCATTGTCTCATATTATGCTTCCATGATATCCTCTCAGTTGTCTTGCCATCAGAATGGAAACTTTAGACCTTATTCCTCCTAAACCTACCCAGTGTGTGGTGAGATGTGTGAATTGCATGTTAATTGCCCCCCTCAGTACAGAGTGGCCCATATGTCAGACATAATTTCACTCCCTCTGATTGGAATAACATTAAATGCTACAAAAGTCATTAAAATAAGAAACACCTGATGGATAATTGAGTGTTCTGATGTCATGGTGACACTCTCTAAACTTATACTTTCTTTGGATGCTCCATGTCTTAAACTAACAGGAGAGCCAATTGCAAACCCATTAGCATTTAATATTACTGTAATTACTGTGTACATTTCATTATGTTCTCAGTATATTAAATGAGTGCTCAGTGTGGAGGGAGGGTTGTAGTTTAATCTTTTTCTGTATTACTGTGTGCCACAGTACTCAAAACGGCATTAAGAGGCACATAATCAGAGGGAACTAATTGCCTATGATTGCATAAATGAAGTGCTTCACTCTCATCAGGCCTGTTGCTGATGTCCAGCCTCTTTCCGCCTTGGGAGAGGAAGGTGGTTGACCACAACACAGAAAACCTTGGAGAGACAGTTACTGGTGGGTAATGTGAAGAAACCAAAGATTTAATATGTCCACAGGGAGCTGGGAGGGCAGGGGGTGTTACTACTCCTGATGTTTTTTGTTGCCTCCGCTTCATGGAGGTAAAAAAAAAAAAAAAAAAAAAAAAGGAAAAAAGAAACATGAATGCCCACCATTTGAGAAATGAATTTATCGAAGTCGCTGTCTTTTTCCCCATTAGTAAGTGTTTAGTTCAGCGTTTTAAATAATTGCGTTACCAGGAATGATATTTAAAATACATTTGGGAGTCAATGAGGCGGGAAAGTGCCTACATGTTTTGCTGATGACACCCGGGCCATTTGGAAGACATCAAAGTAGAGAGGAGGTAGCCCAGATGCATATTATAAACTCATTATGTATATCATTTAAAAGGATGTACTCTAGCCGCAAAAACAATATTCCTAGTCTCTCTCTGGTAATGTGTGTTTTCAAAGTTGAAACTCTTACTTGCCTTCAGTTTAATGTGGCATCTATTACCAAACTGTAACATAAAATAAATGACCTTGATTTCCATACTAGAACAGTCGTTAAGGTATAGATGAGATGGAGCTATGCTTCTGTGTTTTGAAATGGAAAAGAAGGTAAAACCTCCACAGAAATATCATGTATTCTACCACCTGTGGTGCAGACCTTGTTTTCCGCAGGGCTTACATGTATCTTCAACACAGAGGCAGATAAACAGACCTTAAAATATGTATTTTTACTAAATTGTCTATTCCACAGATGAGGTTTGAACAGATGGCAATATCAAATCAAATCAACCAGGCTTGCAAAAATATGAAGTAATTCTAAGTTATCCTTGCCTGCCATGAAGACCCATGCTCCAGGTCCATAGATTTGAAAAATGGTGGCTGTTTTTGCAACTGGATAAATTTCTACTAGCACTTGAAAATGGTAGTCCATCAGTCAAAAAACAGGGTTTGTCAGACGTAGGCTTAAAAGGCTTAATTATATGCCGTCCCTGCACCATCAGAACTTTACACGTGGGGCACAGTGACACAGCGGTTGCCAGTCATTCAGCCTAATGTTCTAATGCGGGGAGCCGTGTGGATACATAAAAACCATTAAGGCTGTTCAAAAAAAAATAAATAAAAAATGACTGAATAGAAAAGGAGATTTTGCAAACACATACTCTTGGGGGAGTTAAAAAAAATAGGGCCATTCTTATTTGCTCTTTCTCAAAGAAAAATGTCAAGACAGAATTTGACCTCAAAAGGTGTCAAATACTTTATTTGCTCAACGGTGAAATCCGGACTGGGTGGCCATTTGATCTGAATTCTAATCACTTGGCCCTGATATGGACAGAACATTTAGAGAGATTGACACATTAAATATATCACAATTAAGCGCTACTTTTCAATGTTTCCTATAATTTTACAGGAACAAACCCCACACATTCCGCTTCCTAAAATTTGGCCAGCAGGATATTGTAAGGCTTAGAAAACAGCATCTACTGTGGTTACAAAGCAGGACTTTATTCAACCCATTTGATACTTGCAGCCTGGCAGAGACACTTCATGGGTCTAATTTTGCTGGAGGCAAATAGGAGAGGCTCAAGTGGACACATGTGAGACATAAAAATAGCATTACTTGTCACACTGCAGGGAGGGTCTCATACCAAATATCAAAACAACTCTATGAACCACGCCTGTGAACAGCCAGCAGGCACATAGTGGACATTAGCCAGAGAGAGTGAGACAACAACAGAATCTAAGAGACAAGCTTTTTTAGACAGTCTCCATCACTTTATCAAACACAACTGCTTTTCTCTGCATGAGCCAAGCCATACAGCATGTCGGGAAGGAGCTTTGTCTTCACACCCATGGCCTTGCGTTCTCTTGAACTTGATGAGGACATGCTAGAGAGATACAAGTACAAGAGGCGGCTGGCCTCCCATCACCTCAGCACCTACATGCTGAAGACAGAGGCCAGGAACAGGGAACTGCTGAGGTCCAGCTCTGCCTTCCCACCAACTGTGTGCCAAGATGTGGTCATCCAGAATGCTCTTTATACAGGAAACTTGGAGGCTATGCAGCACCTCTTTCCGAGAGGATCCACAGTAAACCTCATCATTGAGCCACAGGGAGGGGACATGCGATGGGTTGCCAGGGGGGAAGGTAGGACACAACATCTATCTTCATTAGAAATTCATTTAGCCATTGATACAATTTGGCCCAGCAGAGTTAGTAGCTCTATTGTATTTCCTGGAGATTGGCATCTCCAGTTTTTACTTCTACAGAAATGACCGTTTATCTGTTGTGAACAGGAGAAACAGAAAATAAAAAGTACTTTTAAAATCATCATTTTAACATACAACACCAAGCAGCATGTAACAGATGCATTTCACCCTCAGTATTTAAAGACACAATGATACAATATTTTTAGAAACAACACAAGCCAATATCTATAGGAACTCTCATACGTCCATCCCACATCAGACTTAGGATTCATCTGTTTGTTACTTGCAGCTGGATTTCCATCTGTTGCCAAACACTAATTGAGTAGTTTGTGCTTTTATTTTGGAAAGAACAAAAAAATCTGTGTCGACATTCAAAAAGGCCTTTAATGTTACTTAGGAGATCATATTCACAACTACATGTAAAAATTCTGGGATGATGACAGAAAATTAATTTAATAGAGTAACTAGGTCAATTGTCCGGTTACTTCAGTGGATTATCTTAAACTGTGGTCAGCTGACATGTGCTGCACCAGCCTTTGGCTCTCGTGGCAAATCACTGACTGAGGTTCATCAGGTCAAACGAAATATCATGTAACACCTTCTTAAAATAGCCATGTCCGCACAAACAACTTACATAGGTGCTTATTTGTCTGGGGAAACCACATTGCTAAACCATTTTTTAAAGCAGCAAACCAGTGGACTCTAATATGGCTTATGTGGGACCTAAGATCAAGTGGCACAAACCAAAGGCCTATCGCAACGATGTGATCGCCACAGCCAAAGCCTCAGGTTGTGTCCTGCAGTTCTGGAACTCTCTGCTTGTTGGCGACCTGCTAACGGTTCTCAGCATTGTAGACGACGAGGAGTATGACTACCTTATTGATGCCATTTATGACACAAGCAACATAGAGGAATGGAAGAACTACAGGTTTAACTACAGAGGCCTGAGTAGGTCATATTTTCAACGATTTCTTCAAATGTAGTTTACCTCGGGGAGAGGTGGTGACATTGGGATGAGGTTTAATCAGAAACGTTGTGGCTGTCAACACGTGCTCTAATTAATAGAAACAGAGATGTTGTCAGTGACATATCTTTGTGTAAATTGTTGTCTCTGCTTGCAGGACTTTGGTCACTGACTTATGAGCAGGAACTGACCACACCACTTCACATCACAGCTAGTCGGGGTTTCGTGGACTGCCTGCAACTCCTGCTACAGCGTGGGGCCAACGTAGACCTGGCCCCTGGTGGCATCACTGCCCTCCATGAGTCCTGTGAAAACTGCCAGTCAGAGTGCACCAAACTGCTTCTGATCCATGGCGCTAATGCCAATGCGGTCTCTGAAGATGGCATTATGCCTCTGCACATCTGCACAAGCCCAGAATCCCTTGAGTGAGTCGAGCTCACTAAAACTGACACGCCAGTCTAATTAATGAATCCTATTTTGATGAAACAAAAATGATGTCAGTTACAGAAATGTAACTCCCTACATGTGTCCAACATTAGCCAACCTTAGCTCTAATTAGCAGCCAAAAGCCTCTATTCATACCAAGTCAATATTTTATAACTGCAACAACCCAACGTTTATTGAATGTCACAAGACTGACTTTCTAATCAATACCAAAATAAAATTGTGCTTTTCAAAGCACAACATCGACCTGCTTATATTATCTAAGATTAGCCACCATAACCTACTAATCATTCAAGAGTTAAATATATATAACATTCTGCTTTAGTGGAGAGTGCATGAAAACTAGCTGGCAGATAAGCAGAGCAAGTGAAAAGCACCAAAAGTGCATAAAAAATGCGTTGTGTATAGAAACTTTAACCCAAACTAATGACAACAAAAGTCTGTAGGTGTGAAATCACCTCAAGTTTTAATGAACCCAACTGCTACTCTATCGTAAAACAGTGGCCTGTGTTTCACTCTACAGATGTGCTAAATATCTCCTGCAGTACGGGGCAGCCATCAACGGTCGCACTCAGGACGAAAATGACACTCCCTTACACGTGGCAGGGAGGAACGGGCTCCCAGACCACACCGAGCTCTACCTGCGCTATGGAGCTGCTGTGAACAAAAAGAACGATGAAGGCCTCACACCTCTGAACGCTGCTTGTTCTCGGCCCCAGGAGGTGCAGGACCTCCAGCGTTATTTCAAAGTGTGCCAGATGCTGATTGGGGCAGGAGCTGATGTCCACGCTGCAGACCAGGACAAACACACTCCTTTGCACATGGCTTGTAAGAATGCAAATCCGGACATAGTGGATCTGCTCCTGAAGAATGGTGCCTGTGTTAACAACATGGATTATGGTGGTGAAGCTCCCATGCACAACATCCTCAAAGTGGTGTGCTACAAGATTTCACATCATCCTGAGAGGATTGTCCGCGCTCTTCTCAACCACGGTTCTATCCGTGTGTGGCCTGGAGCTCTGCCCAAGGTAGGAAATGCAAAGCTATATGTTAATGTGGTGAAATGTGTTCCACTTTGGTTTATAGCAGTATAACATATTTACAGCGCGAACCATGAAGGTGGCTCATTTTGTATAAATAGCAGGTACTGCACATGCAAAACCTCAAGTAAGAGTCTTGAAATGCTTCACCATTCTTTGCAATATTCTACATTTCACAACTTCACACCCAAATCATCCCCATTTCATGACACAACATGAAATGGTGCACTCTCGGCGGGAAACAGACTACGACTATCAGTGAACCCACGTGCGCTAGACAAAATGCATGGTTGCTAATTAGGCAAGTGTTAATAGGAGATTAATTAGCACTAATTGCATAATTTCCAGTTAAACCCCTGGAGGGAAGACCAATCTGTTCATTTCACAAGTGTTTAATTACTTTAGTTCTATGTTCAGTTGTATGGAGTCACATGCTCACTCATGAACTTAAATGATGGTTATATGAGTCCTCTTGCAGGTTTTGAAGCACTGCTGTGCATCTCCACGCACCATTGAGGTTCTTCTGAACACCTACAGTCACCTCAAAGTCACAGACACCTGGGTTGAGTCAGTTTCTACTGAGATCTTTAAGGCAAGTGCCTCAAATTGGTGAATGATGCGTGGGATTTAACGCGTGTGCCTTAAGCAATTATTTTTATGTTGTAAGTATTATAATATTTCATTTTTTTTAATGGCATGCTCCTCCTCTTATTTATGGTGTGATACTTTTCATAATCTGACTAAGAAAATATCAGAGTCACTATCGATAAAATCAGCTTCACTTTTTCACATAGTTTTTAATGCTTTAACAGTTTGAGGTTGCCCAGCATCTAGCAGTAGAAGAAAGTTTTAAAATGTATTATATCCTAAAACAACAGATTAATGTACTTCATGATCACAGTATATGAATAAACTAAAAGTTCAAAAAGAGTTCGTTTTCCAAGTTGTTCAGAACAAAGTGAAGCACAGCCTTAGTGCTATTTATTATTCCAAAAGGAATCATCTATATCGCCTGCCCAGTAAATGTTTATTTAATTAGTAGGCTTACTTACTGATTCTTAAAACACAATTTGCTTTACTGTAGAGCGAGACAAAAAAAATCAGTGTGCTACTAAAAGAACTCGTGTTAATGTGTATCTTTCCTCTGTCAGGAGCACAAGGAGTTCTATGAGTCGGTCTTCTCCTTGGCCCTGACTCCTCGCTCCCTGCAGCACCTGGCACGTTGCAGACTCAGGAACATCCTGGAGGGCCGAGCGCACAAAGTGGTCTCTAAGCTCAATCTCCCCACCTTCCTCAAGAACTACTTGCTCCTGGAGTACAGAGGCTACATCCACTGAGAGCACTTTGCACAGGCATTAGTGTTGAGCTCCACTGAAGTCTAGAAAGCTGCTAAACGTCAAGAAGAGGAAGTGGCAGTTTATAAGAGAATCATTAAGTCGTATTTAAAATTTGCAGCATTGCACATCAATACTCCTAAATGCCCCTGTTATGCTCTTGAAGAGGAAGAAACTGCTGCTTGTTTCCTGTCACTTTATTGACAAGCTGCCATCCGTTACATATTTGGGTTTTCACCACAAGAGGGAGCTAGAGCCTTGAGTTGACAAAGTATATAGGGCCTATGCAATAGTGTGTTGTGTATTTTGTTTATATTCTTATCCCATTCTTTTTTTTAACTTCTGCATTTGATAGTAAAGATCCTAAACGTGGCTGAATTTTTATACATGCTAATTATCATAGTTTGGCGTTAATGCACATTGTAATGATGAGTTTTTCACTGAAAACTGCCATCAAATATTTGCATAAATAATTATTATTCCCACCGATATGATTGTAATTGCAAAATTAGGCCTGACATGAACCAAAATATTCCACCATGGCCACGTAATGTACACACTGTTCTTTTCCTGTTTGCTGTTGTTACATTTTCTCTCTTCTTCAGTCTGCTGGTTTTTTTTTTTTTTCTTTTTAGAAAAGACGATTTTCTGGGAAGAAAGAAAATAAAATTGATGTAAAATATTTTTTTAATACAATGAGCAATTTAATGTCAGTTTTATGTCGATTTACAATAATATCTAAAATGTTTGAAATTAGAGACAAATTGAGGAAACCATGAAACATGTTGAATAATAATTTTGGACAGATTATTAATGTGAGCTATAAACATGAATTGGCAGTTGATTCCTTTTTTATCTGATCATTTGATTAAAAAAAGTTAATGACAACCTTTTGTACACGCCTAAAAATAAAGAAAATAATAAAGGGGAAAAGTTACACCTGTCAGTCTGTCGTATTTTACATCGATTATTACCCGTTTATGGTTTTATGTATTGGACATTTATCAATGAAAATGATTTTCAGGCACTTAATTTGTAAAGAAAAAAACCCCACTGTCAATAAAATGTTCGTTATCAGATCGATATCTCAGTCGAAAAGCCAGAAAATAGATCCAAATTAATATTAATTGCAATTTATCCATTAAAAAAAAATTGTGACTGATATTTCCAAAATAAAAGAAGCACTGCAACATCAGAGGTCCTCCCATTGAGGAAGGCTGAGGAGCTCGGCAAAAAGCTCCAATAGATCACAAAGAGGTGCTGCTGAAGTCACATGCAATTATAAGAATTAGCCTGTCCTGGCCCTTCACTGCTAATCAGAGTCGGTGGTGATATGTTTATGTCCTCATGCAATCAGACGACCAGTTGGAGAGCCCGGGCACCCAGGACTCAATGGAGCTAATCATCATTAGTTCCCATTGCCATTTAAAAGGTGAAATGATCTGCGATTAAACCTCTGCCGAAAGAAAAAGAGAAAAGTGATTTTTTTTTTTTCTTCACATGCATTTTTGATCAGGGATGAATTACTGCTCTTTAAACGCAAAGTAAAACGCTAGTTAGTATCAAAATGATTTTTTTTTAATGACACATAATCTATAAGAGACGTTAAAGTTTATTATTCCATAAAAAAAAAAAAACTCCTCGAGTTCAAACTGAGTGGAAAGCCACTCAAATATGACTTTGGCCACAGTGTGTCCATGTCCACACTGCAGTTGACCTTTCATAAACGCCTTTTATCTGAATCTAATTTCGCAGAGTATCTCTCTCCAGGGAACAATTGTTGCAGCACTCTCTTTTCTCTTTTTTTTTTTTTTTTTTTACTTCTGGAGTCAAACGTATTGTTTTTATCAGCAGAGACCAAAGACTGAGAGCGGAGGAACATCTGCCTCTCCTCCCTCCTGACTCTGAAGCCCATCGCCCCCAATATTTCAACAAAAGCCACCGTTGTTTTTATGCTGTCCCTTGAATCCAGAGTAATTACTTATCATCAATCAAAATTAATAATAGCTGATTGGGTTGGTGTGGTCAACGATTATAGAAGGGGAAGGGCTGGAGCAGTCTCTCACACCGTTTTTTTTTTTTTTTTTTGCAGTCAATGGTGAACCTGGCAAAAGGGGAGGAGGGCTGAGAGAAGGGGAGGGGGGTTTGGTGTGGAGAGTGGCGGGGGGGGGGGGCGACTCGTCTATTTGGTCTCCACTGGGAAACTACCGCCTCTCAAGACGGCCAAAAAGTCAGAGGCTGAATAAGGAAATGAAGCGTAATTTGAGGAAGATGGATGAGCCCCCAGGGAAACACCCCCTTTTCATTCCTCTTGTATTGCAGATGATAACCAAAGCGCCCTCTCTCTCTCTCTCTCTGCGCGCACACACACGCAGTGTGCCGGAGAGGGGCGGGGGGAGGAGCTGGCGGAAAGGGAAGGAGGGGGGCAGAGATAGATAGTTAGATAGATAGATAGAGAGAGCGTGTGTTTATGTCTCAGTGTGTGACAAATAAAGAGGGAAAAGGTAGCAGCGGGGCTCACAACAAAGCGCCCCGCGGACCGACGCATATAGAGCGCACAGATCCGGAGAAAGTGTCCACTCCCCGGGATGACAGCACGGCAGAGGATCTACGTCCAGCCCACTCTGTCTTCGCACTGAAACTTTCTTTCTTCCTTTAAAAAAAAAAACAAAAACAAAAACATATATATTTTAGCGCATCGCGGAGGAAAAACGGACACCTGCTCTCAAAGTCCCCCGGTCCAATACAAGCGTTCAACCTGCAAAAATGCAGAGACCCGGCGGCCAAGGGACGGCGTTTTCTATCGATTCCCTGATAGGGACCCCCCAGCCCAGACCGGGACACCTGCTCTACACGGGCTACCCCATGTTCATGCCCTACAGACCTTTGGTTATTCCACAAGCTTTATCCCACTCGCCTTTATCGTCTGGTATACCTCCACTGGCGCCTTTGGCTTCTTTTGCGGGACGGCTCACCAACACCTTCTGTGCCAGTTTGGGACAGGGGGTGCCATCCATGGTCGCGCTCACGACGACCATGCCAAGTTTCTCGGATCCACCAGACAGCTTTTACCCGCCCCAAGAACTCCCCGGTCCCCGTCTGAGCGCCGCCGATCCCGGAGCGAGACGGCAGGAGAGTCCGCACTCGGAGGAGCTCCACAGCCGGGACAAAAGCTCCGAGCTGCTCAACTTCTCTGAAACTTTTCAGACAATATCAGGTGAGCTCGGCATTTGGTTTTTAGTGCATTTTTACCACATTGCAGAGCTCCAGACATTTGTGGGCAGCAGTGACAGTTGTGCTTCAGCTCAGTGGCTCATGATGGGAATCTTTACTGACGGTCACTTTAGTTTTTCCTAACAGAAGTATTAATGACTCATCAAGAAAAGTACAAATGCAGGCGTCCACACCCTGAGCTGAAACTTAATGGAAGATTCAATAGTCTCGAATTTGGCCTAACTTGGGTCCTTTGAAATTTATTTTTAAAAATACACATTTAACTCAGAGTTTGAAGGGTTGGGAATAAAGGTTTTCTTGCAGATGAACAAAGTTATATTAGAAATTCAACAACCTGTTATGGTCCAGGATGACTTTCAGTAATTTTGCTACACTTGTGTGTGTGTGTTTGTGTGTGTGTGTGTGTGTGTGTGTGTGAGGTTTTGTTGTATCCCATCTCCACCACAGCAATGACACTAACTGCTGTGTAGAAAAGTGCATTTTTATTTGGAGGGCGGTCAAAGTGACAACGTCTTCTCTCTCCCTCTCTCTTTTTTTTCCTCCTTCTCTGTCCAAATTTCAGGTGAGACCAAACTGTACAGTTCAGATGACGAGAAGCTGGACCTAAAGTCTGCAGACACCGTGTGCAGCGACCGGGAGGACAGCTCTGCGGACAGCGAGAACGAAAGCTTCTCGGACGGGAACAACTGCGGCTCCATGTCCCAGAAGAGCAAACTAAAAACCGGCTCTCAGGAGGCGCTGCCGACCGGCGGCTCGGCGGGGAAGAGCCGCAGGAGACGAACAGCTTTCACCAGCGAGCAGCTGCTCGAACTGGAAAAGGAGTTTCACTGTAAAAAGTACCTTTCTCTGACTGAGCGCTCCCAGATCGCACATGCACTGAAACTGAGCGAGGTGCAGGTGAAGATCTGGTTTCAGAACCGGAGGGCCAAATGGAAACGGATCAAAGCCGGGAACGTCAACAACCGGTCCGGAGAACCGGTGCGAAATCCCAAAATTGTGGTTCCCATCCCCGTGCACGTCAACAGGTTTGCTGTGAGGAGTCAGCATCAACAAATAGAGCAGGGGACCAGGCCATGAACTCAGATGAAACGCAAGAATATTATTATTAATATGAATAATAATAATAATAATGATAATAATAAAACACTTCCATTGACTGTATGTTCCACTGATTTGTTGAACGCATGAAGCACAAAAAGGAGGATTCAGTAACTTTGTCTGAGAGGTGAGACTGAGGGGAGGAGAGGACTTCCTCGCAGACAGATGATTTATTTGGCAATATGCTGTCATTTTTATTTATTCTTCTGTGAATATGTAAATATAAATGAGTAAAAATTGGCACAAATGGGCACTATGAGATGAGACTGTAAAGATTTTTTTTTTTTAGTATTTATATGTAGGGCCAAAATGTTTTGTTTGTCATGTGCATGTCCTCATTTGGCGAAACTTCTCGGATTTTTTTTATTATTATTATTTTGTTTGTTTTGATGTTTTGTTTGTTTGTTTTTTTTTGTTTGTTTGTTTTGTGTTTCGTACAATTTGTTGAGCACATTTGCATGCAACTTAAGACGTTTTACATTTTGTTTGGCAACTGTGGGAACCACCTCTCAAAGGTATTTGTGAAAAATAAGAACAGATGTGAAGGAAAAAATGACCAAACAAGGGACAACTGTAAAGTATATTGACCTAATAAATCGCTTTATACGAAAGTTGGGATCCAGATTGAATCATTATTATTGAAAAGATAGAACATGATAGAACAATGCCTTTTTTATTTATTTAGTTTGTTTTGTTTTTTTTAGTATGTTTGAAAAATGTGTAGGGATTATTTTTATCCTGTTAAAATGACTGTATTGTTGGACCATGACAGCTCATAATGGCCTCATTGGAGCCCCCCCCCTCCCAGCACAAACAGCAGACAGGCGTTTATTTTGATCATATTTAACACATTTAAAAAATATATACATTTTTTTTTTATCCTGAAGAGACAATTTCTTATTTTATAGCACATTGGAAATCAAAACATTTCAAACACATTTAAACTCTAATTATATGAAAAACTATGGAAAGCTCAACATGTTTTTTTCAATGTTGCAGCATCATGTGAGATTTTTTTTCGGCTTGAAAAGTAGATGGGTAGGGGTTTTTTTTTATTTGTTTTGTTTGTTGTTTTTTGTGTTGTTGTTGTTATTGTTGTTTTATAGCATCAGTGATTGATTTATCTACAGGAGGCCATGTGGTCTGAAGTGGACTGATGGATCCTCATTAGACGAGCACATTTAACACACTGTAATGAAGTTCTCTATCAGTCACTAAACCGACAGCAATTCTTTTTAATTTCTGGATAAAAAATTATTTAACTATGCTAAAATAAAAGGAAGCTCTTAAAATGCTGCTACAACACTGACCAAGGAGGATGAACTTATTGTTTCTGTATCACAGTTAATTACTCAATGGATACAAAACCTTTCTTCAATAAGTTGTCATTTGGGACGGTTTCATTATTTATCTACTCAAAAATATTCATGGAATACATATAGAGAAAAAAAAATTAATTTAATCTCCCACTTGAATTTGATATATTTTAAAGATGATTATTTACAGTTTGGGGGTATGAACTTGTAAAAATGACAACAAAGTAGGTATTCAAAACCAATTCATAATAAATAGAATTATTTCTTATGGCTACATTATTTATACAGAGCTCATATGGAAGATAATGACTAAAGTAAATAAATGCCGTGGCCTGCCCCCTCATAGAAACTTACATTACGATGTAAAATGATAGAGCAGGAATATTAAAATCATCTGGAACTCAAATAATGTTTGACCACATAGTTATCCCATGACAGGAAAGGGTTTGATGTTCTTCTGAGAACTTTCACATGCATGATTCTGGCTTTATACGGTTACTTTGAACTGCTTTCAGAAAAGTCTCATGTTGGAATAATTTCACTTCACTTCAAATGGGAGATGATTTGTTTCCTCATTTCCAAAATAGATTTAGGCCTCAAGCCATGTTTAACCTGCTGCAGCAGCACCTGTTGAAGTATGATGATGATAGCGAGAAATTCTTCAAATATTTTATTAGCATTAATATTTGATTGCATTAACCAGCTCTCATTTAACCAAAGTATGGTGCGCTTAGGTGACGACGTAAAGAAAATAAAATTTAAATAAATAAAAAATAAATATATATATATATATATATATATATATATATATATATATATATACTCAAATACATCAGGAAAGGTTATTATCTTACATTTCATTTCCCTCAAGCCGCTCATGGATGAAAACAATTTTATATCTCAGTTTGACCTCAGAGCATAAACAGACACTTCATGACCTGGGCACCCATGAGTAGTAAAGTTTATTTCACCATCCACCTCATACGTCCAGACTGTGACACTTGGATGGGGACTCAAGGAGTGATGATCATGTGAACGAGCAGTGGAAGTTTTATTATGGTCCAAGAGCTGACTAATACAGATGGTCAATTCCACGACGTTGTGCCAGAGTGCAACTGCTATTTTGGTCCCCATGAGCTGCACGGTGGGGATGGCAATATGGAGCCATGGCACAGATCATCCACTAATTTCAATATCGGTTATTATCAAGATGCTGTGATTGGGTTTATTCAAGTCTAGTTTTACTACTAAATTTGTTTAGTTGAAGTAGATCAGTTAATGTTAACTGTGACATTTTGCACTAAAATACGATATACCTAAATGGCTGTAGCAGTATATTTCTGAATGACTCTTCTTGTGAATGTGTTAATCGTATATTAGTTCTAATAATCTCTTTTCCATTAAAGCCACTTTAAATGAACACCTCAGTCTGTATCATTCTGCCACTCTGCTATTTGAATCACAAATTGAAATATCAGAAGTTCTCTCCAGTAAAGACATTAAACCACTTCCACATTCCCACCTGGAGAGAGCGAAAGGGGAGAGAGAGAGAGAGGAAAAGCAAGGGACTTCATTACTTGCTGGTTGTGTGAGTGTGCAGGCTGCTCAGCGCCGACTGGAGGCCTGACTTCTTGGGAGGGTTCGGACAGTCGTGGCTACAGTGATGTATGGGCAGATGCATCAAATCGCACAAGATAAACAAGCGATGAGTTTCATCAGGGCCATCATAGCTTTAATTTGGCTGCCTAATGAGTCAGATCTAGTGGCGGAGATAAGAGTTGTCAGAGGCCCGGCTCTAATGAATTTCTTGCCACTTGTAATCAAGGTTGCCTGTCTGAGGGGGGATGATTAATGGAACCCTGGAGGATTCCCTCGGCCCTCAGCCTTCATTACAGCTAATGCATTCTCAGGCAAATTAACAGAGAAATGCAGGCAAAAGCCAACGGGGAAGTCGAGAAAAAGAGAGAGGAAAGTAGAGAAAGGGCGAATGGGAGACAGTGATGGGAACAGAGCGTTTATGTAAAACAAAGGAGAGAGAGAGGGGAGGATGAAGGGGAAGCTAGCATGGTGGATATATGCAACAGCCAGGTTGGCAGCGGGAGAGAGAATGAGAGGCAGAGATGTGCTGAAATCCCCTGATTAGTGAGAGGTTCAAGGATGTGGAAATGAGAGAAGAGACATTGGTTGGAGGCAGTTAGAAATGGCAGGGTACAACGTGGATGTGCCGGTCGGACATGATGGAGCTGAAATTGATAAATGGATGTGTGGGTCTGGGGGATTGTTGAGAGGAGAGACGGTCAGAGGGAGGGAGCAGAGTGGATATAATTACTGGTTAAAGAGGTTAAAAGGGTGACGGGAGGAGGAAAAAAAAGGAAGTAACAGTAATCGATCCAAATAAAGACAGGAAGGAACAAACACATAAGACAAGCCACTGCTCAACGCCACCTTAAACCAACATTTACGTTATGACCAGTCACGTCACAGACTGCCTGCTAAACAGCCTGTTAAAGTGGCCTGTGGCCAAGCAGCTCCTACATGTTATGGAAATATGGATTTAATGTTTGCAAATATGGTCTCGTCAGGTCTTTGTGTACCCATCCATCAGCCTCAGACCCACCTCTGCAATCTTGGAGGCAATTTGTCTGAGAAGAGGTGGGCGGCAGTGAGCCCTCCTCACTGTTTAGCAGGCCCTGATGAAATATCAAAACACACAGCAGTGCAAGCAAGCGCTCCAGTCTCGCCACGACAAACAGAAGTGGCCAGGGTCTTCCAAGACATGTGGCACGGTAGTAAATGAAGTAATAAATAAAAAAAGGCTGTTGTGTGAACATTTATAACGGATTATAGCTATTGGCCTATAGTTTACAGTCCAAAATCCTTAAGGGGCTATATTTAATATTTCTATTTCAACAAACCATCACATTATTTTATGTGAAATGTGTTCCTTCTACTGAGAAGCAGAAAGAAAAAGTTATTATTATAAATGCCCCAGATCAAATGGCAGTCCACTAAAGGTCACATCGAGCTGGTTAACATAGCTGAGCAGCTGGGTACTTCCTTCAAAAACAGAAACTGAGCTGTATCGTGAGCTGTTAACACAGCTCCAGGTAATTTAAAGGGTGTACAAACAGGTACGTGTTTGCTATATGAATTTTAAGGATGATGCTGTTATTCTTTTGTTTACTGTTAGTTTCTGCTGTGCAAAGGGGGTGGGGGGCAGGGGGGGGTAACTTCAGATTCAAAGCTGATGAAACTTCACATCATCACAATTTCATCAAATTAGGAATCATCCGCAGATTCTGATTCAAATGTTGATAACCATTTGAGTGCTGGAAAGACATGTCCTTATTTTTTTCTGACTTGGTCCCATTCAACAATAAGGCCAGTAAACCACAGAGAATAGAGAACCTACACAATCTCTGCTGTGAGATAACCTAATCTCCTCAAGCTTTGTCAGGAAAGGGCTCATGTCGGCCCAGCGGTAAGCTGTGCAGCGCGGCTCGATGTCGAGGCGGCACCTTGGGAGGAAGAGGAAAAATTAAAGGGAAGGTGATAATGCATAAACAATGGCAGCCAACAAAGAAAGGAAGGGAATGAAGATATGCTGAGACGAGATTAGCAGGAAATAAGAAGTGGATTAGTAAGGGCTTGACTCCTCCGAACACTGAGACCTTTCACTTTTCCCTATGGTGCTGTGATGCCTGACACTAAGCCTGGGTCTTTATCTTAATCCTCTTTGAGCAACTGTTGGAGGTCCTGCAAGCAGGAAGTGGAGAGCTTGCTTTACTTACCTCAGGACAGGCCTGGTTGAGTTCCCTGGGCCACATTAACAGAAGTCTGAATCGGTGATGCTGAGGTTCTCCACAGGTTTGGTTGAGGGAATAAACTGTACATGCAAAAGGGGGAGATCATGAAATGGCAGTGGTTGTTTGTGAGACCTTTAATTTGAAACAGTGCCTCACCTCCTTTGTCAGGCTTCAGACACAGTCGTGATGGATGATGAATGAACGACACATACACAAGACAAATGCGTTGATTTCCCTAAATCCAGGGAAGGCTACATCGTTTTATTTGAGTGTTTATTAATAGGTCAACAGTCAGCCAAGCATCCAAGCGTACAACAAATTACTCTTTAGCTTTTGCTTTGTTTCACGTTCTGAACGTAAAGGAATTACAATATGAAAATTAACTTCAACAAAATAACAAAAAAACAAAACAAAAAACAACAAAAAAGATATTTACATACTGCATTATAAATATGTCAAATGTACATCATTATACACAAGTACCAAATATGGTCAATTAATGTTGTGACCAAATAAAAGTACCTTAAAAATATGCCTAAGGAGAAACAAATACAACATATCAAAACATGGTTCATGGGTCAAGATGACCAAAAATGAGTTTAGTTTGTCTTCAGATAAAAGCATTAAGCTAATATATACACTTCATGTTGTGTTTTAGGGGGAAAAACAGACTGTTTCTAGTGTTTTTCAGGATCTACAGTAAGTAAATAAAGGTTCAGTAATGACTGTATACATCAAACTCCCACAGTCATCTCATCCTACATTGAAATGAGTTTAAAATACATTGGTCAAGTACAGATCAGAGATAAGGCCAGTACCAGAGTACAGTACACGACAATTTGAAGGTAAATGGTTGAATTCGTGGTTGGTTGTGAGTTTGATGAGACTGAAGACTGAAACCATTCTCATGTCTAGCCACAGCCAGAGGCAGTTAGCTTAGCTTAGTTAGCATGAGGACAGGAGGCGTGGAGACATGCTCCTCTAAAGCCATTGCATTAACACAATGTATCTTTTTTGCTTAAGCCACCCAAGTAAAATAGATATCAAAAATGGCAATTTGATGGATTTTTTTGTTTGTTTGTTTTTTTGGAGGGAACTCCTTGGTGCTTGGCTATGCTGGGCAAAGCTAAGCTTGAGTCTACTGACAAATCAAGAGTAGTGTTGGTCGTCTCATACTTATAACTCTCAGAAACTGTGACAATATTTCCCAAAATGTCAAACTTTTCCAACATTTAGCTTTCTTCTGGATTCACAAATTTTTCATTATCTGTGGAAAAGAAAACATTGGAAAGCAACAACATAATAGTATTTAAGGTACCAAGCCAATAACTTGCTCTGTAAACTTACATACTACCTTTGTAAACTTATAAAATCAAGACGGTTTCAAACCTTAAAAATGGCAGTTGAATAAAAGGGGAAATACACCGCAGAAAGTGTGCCAACTCCATCTCAAGTTATTTCTTGCTCAAGTCTGTTTACTGAGTGGATCGGCCCAAATGCTTTACATCTGTATTAATGCAAAGAGCCACGTGAATTATACTTCCATCTATGAACCGCCTTGCTTATTTTAATCCCTAAATGCCACTTTCAATCACTTCAATACAGTCCCTATTTTTAGGCTGACAGGATAGGAAGGGAACACAGAGTTAAGGAAAGGGACTCTTTCTTTTAGCAGACTGGAGAAGTCAGAGTAAATTCTTCTAAGGAATCGGTGAAGGAACAGGAACTACTTTTTACAGAGGTCTGTACATTAAAACACAGTTATGTTCCCACATCTTCACTGTAGGTGTTTGTCTTCTCTCCAGTGTCCTTTCTCCAATGTTTATGAAGAGAAATGCCCGGTCACTCTCTGCTGCACACGGTCACAGACAAAGACGTAAGCACACACGTATTGTACAGTATGTACGGATGTACACACACAGTACCACATATGTATTTCACAGCAACAATAGAGAAAGTGCACTCGAGGGCACACGTTTTACAGCCACAGGAGTTGAATGAATATTCCAGTATGCTCACGGTTCGAAATTGTGTGAATCTATATCAAACAATTATCAATACAATCTAGTCAATCGGAAAATGATTTCTACAAAGACATCACAATGGTACCATTTCACAGTTTCAATCAAAAACCCTTGAATCTGAATGAAATCTGATTGAAGAGGCACGCTTACAAAGCCATGTAGCTCAATGGTCATAAAACATTATGCCCTTTAGTTCCTTTACAGTCATGGACATTTTTACTGGAGGATCATTACAAGGGTGGCAAAAGAAATGACTCACTTTCACCCCACAAGATTTCTGTAATCAGCTCTTTTAAGATGTTCCGAAGCCATTTTCCTGTGAAGTAAGTATTTAAATCATTTGAACTTCTCAGCTATAATTGCTTTGCCTTTGTATATGGATAGTATGTCAAGAGTTTGAGAGCCGTGTTGAAAACATGCATCATTACAAAAGCTCTAACAGCCATTGGTATCGTGGAAGATTTAGAATCTTTGCCACATAAGTGTTTTGTCACTTCTAAAACTATTTCTCACAGTTTTATGTCTTGGCTTGTAAATTTGAAGGAAGTTTCTCATTCACACTCATTATAAAATCAGTTCACACTGCAGAAGGGGGAAGACATAAAAAGGAAATGTTCAAGCATTAAGGAAATGCTTTTCGTAGGGAAGGTATGAATGCCAAAGTAAGTCATTTGTTTGGTTGACGCTTAAAAAACATAGAGCTTAAAGCTGATCATGAACATTTCAGACCAAGACAATGAATTTAACTAAAAAAAACAATAAAAAAAAAAATCATATAAAACAAACAATGTACAATGTCCAAACCCCACACAACTTTCAGCATAGAGGAATATCAACAGAGTCCATCACTCTCCATTGGTACTGAATCTGGGTTACGCAGTGTGTGAAACAGAGGAGGAAGTACTGGGAGAGACAAGGGTGGGTGTTTTTTTTTTTTTTTTTTTTTTTAATATGTCTGTCTGCAGCTGCTCTCTAGCTCCTACATGATACTGATACTGCGGTTGAGCTCACACTGGGCGTTGTTGTTGTTGATGTTGGGGTTGGGGTTGGGGTTGCGGCGGCTCATGTTGGGCGTTGGCACCGAGGTCAAGGTGCTCGTATCGTTGGGGCAACCGTGCTGAAGTAAGATGTCTGCACACTCCTGGCTGCCAGCTCGCCGAGCATAGGACAGCGGTGTCTGTCCACGAGCATCCCGACTCTTTACATCCACGCCGTACTGCAGGAGATGATCAAAGAAACTGATTTAATATCATTCGGAAAATTCAATTCAATTTCAGAGAAGTTATCAGTAAATATTGTGAATATTGATACAGGCAAAAATTTGAAATGTGGTCGAAGTATTTTGGCTTACACATACTTTGACCGTTGGGACCACACGCTTTACATTTTTCTTTAAAAATGTTTCGCTTTCACTATTTCAATTCAATTGTTTATGCCCTTTCCATTCTATTCAGTATCCCAAAGTATTGCCCAAAGAACTCAGTATTTCCGCACAAAACCTAACTTTAATTTCTTTATTTCTTTAATTTCTACAGACTGGGACTATTTCAGTTTGCCAGTCTCTGAGGATGGCTTAGATCTATGACTTCAGTGTTCTGAACACGTTTGTTACAGACATACTATGTTTATTATGACAAGCTGGCACATCTGGTGAAGGAGGTTGGCTGAGTTGAGGGCAATCTTTCCTTTCACTCTCAAATTCCTAGCTCAACAATAAATGGAAACAATGACAACATTCATCCACGTCAGTTCCCCCGCAGAGCCAGAGTAGGCCGCTCACCCAGATGAGCAGCTGCGTGATGACAACGTTCGCCATGGCGCAGGATAGGTGCAGAGCCGTGCGTCCGTCTCCATCCCCGTAGGTCTCATTAACCTCCTCTTTGGTCCCGTGGGCCAGCAACACTACCACCAACCTCAGGTCGTCCTCCACCACTGCCCGAAGCAGCTGCTGTCCCAGGGGCACATCCGACTGGGGCAGCCCTACCAGGAACAGCTTCTGCTCATACTTGGCTCGGATCCAGCGCTCCTTCTCCTCCCTGGAGAGACGAAAGTAACAGAAACAATAAAGTTTAGGTCGGTGCAACATGACTAACATGTTATGTGTCATTTAGCAACTGTGTTAAAAAACTTGCAGTGCATCTGACATAGGCATTGATTTAAAGGTAAAAACAGATACAGAGGAAAGGATGTAGATACACGAGGGAAACATTACAGTAATTGGCCTAAGAGACTCACTGGTGTAAAGTGACATTTCTAAATTATTAGAGCACAGGAAAGCCACTAGCCTCTACTATCGCAGTGGGAAATAATACAGTGAGATGGGCTGGAGAGATGAGAGAATGCCAAAGGGTGTGACGCGTTTGGCAATATTCCACTTTCTAGTGATTACAGTTGACAGCAAGACGGTTAGAGCCTGGCCAGCTTTCTAAAGGTTACATATCTTGAACAGCATGTCTGCTTCAGACAATACAGGAAGGAGGGGGACAGATTTTTTTTTTTTTTTTATCAGTGCTGTCGGCTGTCAGTCTGAACTGATGGATTCCCTCCACAAAAGAGGCAGTGTGTCTCCGGGCTCCAGTCTCCCTTGGGGTGGCTGGGCCCTGAGTCAGATCGATGGGGCTGAATGGCAGCCAGAGAGAGACGGTGGGATGCGGGGCTCCTTCCCTCCAGCTTGCAGCAGTGAATAGAGACTGGAGGAAGACTCCATCCTCTATTGCCAAGCAGAATTCTATCTATTGCTCTACATCTTGACCCCCGTTTCTTTCTCTGTTCACATACAAACTGTCCAAATAAGAAAGAAAAAAAAAAAAAAAATCAATATCAATATGTGAATGAGTGGGCATGCCCAGTGTGGCACTAACCCTGTGACCCTGTCAGTCGGTGCGATAAGGGGAGCAGAGAGAGGCTGTTGTCTGGATTTGTGTGTGAGTGACAGAGAGGAGAAGGTTTGTACGGATAAGTTAAAGCGGTAACGCTCACTGGAGTGACAAGGCTCTCATGGGACTCTATCTCCAGACTGAGGCTCAGCAAGAACCGACTGACACTCTAATCCACATCAACTCTATTTCATCATCATCATCGCAAAAATAAAGAGAAAGCATACAGCTTCATTACCAAAATCGACCCGCAATGGAACACCATTGCTTATTTATCACATGTCGTTAAAGGGTTGGTCACCAACATTTTAAAAGTAGTATCATACTGAGGCTTGGAGCTATTCATCTATGACAGTTTTGTTTCCATTTCATCACGGTGGAAATGAATGAAATATGGTTTGTAAAAAAACTCTTTTAAAGGATAAGGACAATTTTTGGATTTATTGGACTGGATTTATTCAAATTAGTTATATTTTTATTTATTTATGTCAAAATATGTTGTGCCCCTTGTGTGTAAGGTGACACAAGAAAAGAGCTATACATGTAGGTTTATTTGTTCTTTTCATAAGATTTGCTGATATTAAGACAAAAAATGTCCATCCTGACATAACGTCCACACCGTAGACATTACTGGAAACACTTATCTGAATGGGTTGACACCACTAAAGGTAAGTAAATATTTTCAGAAAATTAAGTGTTTTACAGTATCAATGAAATGACCCTTTAAGTATATCCCCAAATAGCTCATTTACAATCAAAGAGAGCAGCTGTTTTAACAACTGTGACCGGTTCAGCATTAGTCACTCTCCCTGATTAGGACCTTCGCGGCGAGGTGTCAGGGCTGCCAACTTGCTACAGACAGCAACCGTTTTCAGACTCATATGTCAGCTGCCAGACTCACTTCACGGAGCAGTTCGTCTTGCACAGAAGAGCTTGGCACTGGCCCTAACTACTGGAGTTAAGGATGTGAAGCCTTTATTAGTGAACCAAGTACAAAGTGATTGACTTGAGCGCAACTAGAATCTCATAAAGCAACTTAAAATTGTCTATTCCATAACTTTAAAGGGGCCATTTATATTTTGACCTGGAAGAAAAGGGAGAAAGTGTTCTACCCGGCTCCACTATAAGCAAATCTTTTCTTAAGGGTGGGGGTATTATGTGGACAACAATACAGTCTTAATAGCAGGCAATTGCAGTGGCTCAGAGTTTTATGGTGTAAGACCTCCATCAATCCCTACTCAGTCATTATGTGCGGACAAGCCTGTTAGCAAATCAATTGGCCTTAGAACCAGCGGACTGCTGAGAGCAGGAAGGGGCTGGCCTCCCCTCCCCTCTTATTTCCGGTGGACCCTTTGATAACCAGGGTCTTTTTCCATTGGCAAAGAGAACAAAGCGTCTGAAATCACTACAACCTTCGAAGTAATCCTCAAATCAAAATCGCCATCCTTTAACCAACCCCCCCCCCCCCCCCCCCAAAAAAAAAAAAAATAAAAAATTAGCCTGGTTGAAAAACAATCGCTTAAAGCTGTTGTCCAAAAGTTTTCTTTCAAAAAAGCTAGGCCACGAATGATGCTGAATCCGTAGAGCCCAGTGAATTGATATGAGCTAAATGAGGCAGAAAGTTAGCACCAAGATGTGAAACAAAAAGGCTGAGGAGAGCCATTAAGAGGACGTCAACATCTCAGAAAGGAGCCCCGAGGACACTTTGTTAGCCTCTGCTACAAAACCAGCCCTGAAGACCTGCAGTGAGAGGCCTCACTCACTGCTGATGCTGAGCTCTAAATTCAACCACATTTCTTTTTACATGGTACACTCTAACAAAAAAAAGGCAGCCAAGCAGCGGTTAAAAAAAAAAAAAAAAAAAAATCCCCAGCTGCTGCCACTTGAAAGAAAGAGTGTGAAAGGAAGTGAAATGGTAATCCCCCCTCTGTCTTTTGTTTGAAATAGAAAAACAATCCAAACAGAGGTAGGGTTTAGACAGTCAGGGGGAAAACTGAGACCCTTGAAAGGGACACTTCCTCACCACAGGAGGAAGAAAAATAAAATCAGCAGATTTAGCATGTCGAAATGCCTGGCCAGAGTGGGAAGGGAGGTAGAGCTGCATGAATTTTCACAGCATGGGGGGGGGGTGTTGGTTACTCTTATATACAGACACATACAGGCATGGGTTTGCAGACGGTACCTCGGCTTGAGTACATAGTTGCTCTAAATTACTCTGTTGCTTAGGGGATGGTGGGGAGCTCAAAGTTCCCAATAAAAATGCCTGAGTCTCTCTCAACTAAAAAACAATCGCTGCTTGCTTTGCTGCAAACCTCCTCAATCATTCAGAGTTATCGCAGCTGACCACCGCTGTTTAACTTTCTTTCACTGAGTTTTATTTGAACAAAATCTTAGGCAAACATCAAAATGCTTACTGAGTCTTAAGTGGAAATGGGATTCCTGGTGTCCCCTTTCATTAGCTTCTGCAGAGCCCACCTAGATAAAGGCAGCCTTAACAGTGGAGAAAGGCCTCTTTTATAATTCTATTAGAGCTCTGTCCCTTCAGCTCTGTTGAGCAATGGATCCTGACCCTGACTTAATTAAGTGGCAAATGGCGGAATGATTCTCCTAAACCCAGCCCACGGAGTCAAGAACACATGACTGAATTCAAATAAAGAGGTACAAACAAGGATAATTAGTCAAGCCTGAAAGACAAAGCCGAACGGGAATTTATAGGAAGGGAAACTGAGACACAGGGGGAGGAGTCAGCTGTGGAGTTGCCACAGAATCACCAATCACCGCCTGCAATAAAGGTGCATTGGTCCATAGGAAGACGAGGATGTCCATCCCACCACCAGCCCATCTTTCAAACACATACTGAGTCCTCCTAAACAATCAAAGCCTCTTGAGCTCCTCCCACTCCTCCCCGAGCAGCCAAATTCACTGCGGACACATCAAATAGATGCAGTGAAGGAGAGAAATGGTGGTGTTGAGGGGTTTTCAAGGGGGTGGGGTGGGGGGCTTGGGGTCTCTGCAGCCTAAACAGACTTCACATTGGGGGGTGGGCAGATTGTATGGGACCAATTCCCATGCAGCCAGCAGCTTCACTTCCACAAACCGAGGGGAGGGAAGAGACAGGGAGTGAAGAAGAGGGACAGCAGCAGAAAGACGGAGAGGGGGCTGAGAAAAAAAATAAAAGGACAGAGATGAAAAAAGCGCACACAACGGGGAAAGAAAACGGGGCCCCAAAGCATCAAAGGTTGCTAAGGGCAAGAAATGAAGGAGCAACACAGTAAACGCCTCAGCAAAAAAGAGGCCAAATAAGGCCCCCTATGGTCCAGCGGGTACAGTGTTGACATGGTATGTTCGGCTCACAGAATAACAGCTGTAAACGAATGAATGTAAATATTTTTACAAGTGGAATAGAAACCTTTTTTTTTTCTTTCAGAGTGGAATCTGAACAGATGACCAGGACTCAAAAGGTTGTTGTGTTGAGCTCTATAGAGACTGAGGCCAGCAGGAGAGCATCTGGGTGCCGTAGGCATGGCGGTGGGATGAGTTGAATATATTGTGACATTAATGAGGTTGTCAGACTCCTCGTGATGGAGTGGCTGTGTTTTTGTGCCAGCAAAACTAATACCTTTAAATGCTCATGCTGTTAACCTCCACTGAACCCTTGTCTCCTATACAAAGCTGAGGGGATGATAACACATGCCCTCACTTATGAATGCAGACCGATGCGTTTCCTTATTCGCATAAAAAAAAAAAAAAAAAAAAAGCCATCTTGGATCCTTTTTTTAATTTCATGTCATCGGGACCTCTTTCTAATGGCTCTGTAACACTAACAATATTGAAACTAAATTGCATGGTTAAGTGGACGGCACCATAATGAATCAGCCACTTCTGCGATATGTACCTGGCTCTGAAACCCGGTGGCATGTGGGCAATTAGTGACCGTGGTACCACTTCTCCCACACAGGGCTAATTACTGACCTGTGGGTTTCATTTACAGAGAGAGAGAAAGTGAGAGACGGAAGGAGGACATGGGAAGACCCAGTCATTCATTTGTCTTAATTAATTACTCTTCCTCCACCAGGGCTCCTGGCAAGGCCAGCTATTCTAAAAAGCTCTTCTGAGAGTTGGCTTTCCAGCACTTCTAACCTGTGAGTAGCCTGGAAGCTTTGCTCTGTGTTTTGAGGCACAACATCGAGGACGCAGGCCAACATGGACAAATCCTAAAACAGGAGTCGTGTGGCCTCAGCGCTGATGTTGTAAATGCAACTAACTGCTCAGGAGCATGAGCCAAAATGCCACGGCTGGAGCAGAAGGGGTTAAAAGAAGCAGCGTGGCCAGGTTTGGAGAGGTTAGCGGTGTGATTCATTTTTATTACCACGCAGCCCCTGCAGGCGGCAGGAGTGGCAAATTATTTCTGAAACAAAGTGGAGGGCTCTCATCAGAGCTATTACCTGCCTGTGGCCGAGGGCGGCATGGAGCCTACAGAGGGTGACAGTGAGAGGCCCACGTCAGTGAGGGATAGCCGTCCACATCCGTCCACGCTTCAGGACATCTCCCCCCAAATGAGAACTGATGTCTGTGTGTGTGTGTGTGTGTGTTACTGTGTTACTGTGTTGGTGCATGTGTGTGTGTATGCTAGTAGAAGATACTGTTAAAGTTACTCGTTGGACCTCCCCCACAGTATCTGTCAAAATAGTCTGTGATGGTTTCTATCACAAGCATGCCAAGCAATTAGAGGTGACGTGCAAAACACAATGACTCCCAGGTGCTAATTAAACAAACTGCTTCCCTCCGATATGCTGACTGCAGAGATCAGTCCAGTTTCCAAAAATGCATTGTCACAGATTTAACAATAGCTGTCCAGATATGATTTCTGCATTTAATGCCGGTAGTATCAGTGTCTAATGAGGCATAAATGAATAATAAAATGGAAGTAATGACTTCATTAATGGTTAAAAACTCATTCATTATGCATAGATATGTTATAAGCCACTAATAGGAACAACTTTTGGTTTGAAAAATGGTTGAGCGGTCTAGAAAAGGGCTGCAGAAAATCTGGACTTAAGTCGGTGTGTTTCTAACGAAATGGGGAATGAGGGTTTCATTAGAAAGGGAAGCCTGTCATCATTTTTTCAAAAATGAAAAACTTTTACAAATACAATATTACCAAATAGTAAGGCTGGCCATCTCAACCCTAGCTTGATGTACAGCTTCCATCAGGAATTTTTCACAAGTGGGAAATGTAAGTTTTCCTGTTAATGGCTTAAAGATCTCAAATGCATTAGATCTTGCACGTATTAGTAACAACATACAATGTTTACTGACAGATTACTCATAGAAAGTGGTACCATGCATTCTTCTGGTGATCAGGTGACAGGCTTGCACATATGCCTGGATACAAACATGTTTCCAATTAAAGTGCCTGTAATCACTTTGATGTACATCGGCAATTTCATTGTCCCTGTGCGGATCTGCGTACGACAAATCTATATATTGTGTTCGTTCGATCCTGAATATCATAAGCTAAACCAATCTTGTGGATGAACGCTTTCAAGTTAAATCTCAAAAATGCAAGGGATAAAACTAGTCTTGCAAGAGACATTCAATCAGACACTGAGTTGATATTCAGGTAGTTACTGAATCGTTTAGATTAGGTGTCACTAATGTTTAGCGGGGAGCTGGGAGCCACATACTGCCTGCCTAGGTGCCGTCACAAAGCTGCTTTTTGTCACCAAAGTGACACAATTAAAATCCTTTCATAGGTGTTGCTCCGAACTTAAGAGCAGCATGCACACAGGCAGAGTCAGGTGAGGATTGATTGTGTGGAAAGTGAGACAAAACGCTGTATCCCATTAAGTTGGTTACAATTCATCTTTCGTAATAAACCAAAAATAACTTGATTATTTATTTACCCCACAAGGCTGCAGTATTCTATCGGTAACAGTATCAGCAGCACTTCAATAACCAGTGGCCACATGTGATATTTACAACAGCTGTTTTTAGTCTGAGGATTAGTTATGCTGCAAATGAGATTTATTGTTTGACAGAGAAAACTAATGGAGATGCCGCCCCTGGATACAATCGGATTTTTAAGACAATGAAGAACCTTCCTGCTCGAGGCGACGTGGCACTGACAGCGGTAGGGAGAGGAATCAACATCAATAATCTTTCATCAAGTCCACAGTGGAGCACTTTAGCACAGATACCATTCAATAAATAACTGTAGGCCATCATTCAGTTCTGAACTGGCTGAAGAGCAGAGGATAGATCCAAGAAGGAGGAGTGGGAGAGTACCAATGGACAGAAAAAACGGAGACCGTTCATTCACAAACTGGATTTTAGTTAACATTTCTGAAAGATGTGTTCAAATGCTCCCACTGTGTCCTCTTATGTAAGAACCACAGGGTCAAACCAGGACATGTACATTAGCTACATTTGAGGGTACTCACTTATTGTACATTGCTTGAACGTCCTTAAAAAAAAGTGAGGAGCTTTGTGTTATTTATCTGTAGTTGTGCTACACGTTTAAAATCATTCATAGTTCCTGGGAAAGATGGTCATTGCTGCCCTTTTCTTTTTCCCCAAATTTCCCGTTCTTTGCGTATGTTACATATTAGATAACTCAAACTTGTTTTGGTGTGTATGCCTGACTGTATGTAGAACCTTTTACATTATATCAGACACCAGTGGGGCTTGACCTTGATGAGTTTCAAATCCTTTAAAGATCTGCTCACATTTTTCTTTTTGGTCTTCAAACTGACACATCCATATGCCATTCAAATCAATAAAGGATCAAGAGTCCTTTAGAGCAAAATTCAGACCAGAAATTTTTTTTTCCCAAGGAAAAAAGCCTCATATTTGGCCTATTGATTGTCTTTAGTATTGATTAAAACGCTGATGACCTTGCACTATTTTTACAGATTGAACTGCTCACCCTACATAAAGTTAGAAAGCAGATCAAAGTGAAATCTTTTCATTTTTACAGCCAACACTGTACAACTCAAAGGTCAACACTTTATAAATACATCATCTCAAGAAAACGTAGATTCAGATAATGTTTTGTCTGATGGTTCCCAAATGGTTTCAATTTAACATATATCAAAAGAACACAGTTAATTCTTCCATGTGGTGCCATTGATCTCATTTGGTAACACCCAACATGGTCCTTTGTATGGCCTTGTTAAATGAACTCTTATAGCAGCATCAGTCAGTTAAAAAAAAGAAAAAAAAAAAGACACCAGCTACATCTCTGTGTTGTTCTATCATTTTTCCTAACAAAGTTATAAAGCTGTGATGTTAAAATAGTCTAAAGCCAGCAGGGAGACCCTTCAGACAGTCTCCGCTGTGACAGACAGAGTGATGACCCAGCCCCGTGTGATGGATATGTGACAGGGTGGCTTGGGGCCCGAGGGCCCGGCTCTTGGGGCGGGGTTTAGCCATAATGGTGTGCTTAATTACCTGCACAGCCACACAGCAGGCCATTAGTCAAACTTGGACGCTAGGTCTCACCTGTCACCAAGAGATAAACAATCCTCCTACCAGGTCTGGGTACCTCAGAGGAGAGGGAGCAGACAGTTGTTGAGGTAAGTGTGAGAGAGGGGAGTTCTGGGGGGGCAGGTGGCAAAATATTTCTTCTTTTAGGAGATGCATTTACAAAACATGGTGAGCTGCTTCAATACATTAAAATAACAAACACAGTTCCATGCGCATTATTAAACTCCCATCTTTATCCACTGAGGTTGCACGGGAACAAAAGGCTTGTGCTCTCATATGCGCTTGAGATTATATGATCGTTTCTTGATTAGTGCTTACATGTCAAGTGACAAATTTGATGGATTTGGAACTAGTCAGGGCATTTATCAGGTAAGTGCAAAATGTCACACACCGCCCTCCTCTTATGAATTATGAGTTTCAAGTCGAGTGAATGCAGGGACACAGATCCCGAGGTGAAAATATTAGACATTGTATCCTAAAATGAGGAGACAGAGGGATAGTGATGCCAGCAAGCTACTAACTCAATAGAACAGAAGCATTGTGATCACTATGTACAGAATCGACTCATACTGAAACATAAAATACTGTGTTCTTGCCTCAATAGACTGACATTTATGGACCCCCGGTGCTTCTTATGGAGCATTTTGTGGAGTGAAGTGCCTGTGCTGAAATGTGGGTGGCTAATAAATGGCAGCTAATGGAGAGAAGACAGTGCTGGCTTCTCGTTCTATAATCTCTGTATGCTCCATTAAGCAGCACCTTTTATTTGCAGAAGGATGCTAACCTGGTGCTGTCGCTTCCCGGCTTGGTGTAGTTCTCCAAAGCGCCCTCCCACACGCTGTTGGCCATTGTATTTCCAATGGCGGTCATCACCATGCTGAGCTCTACAGGCCAGTCATCCAGGTCCAGGGAGCGGACTCGGGACAGGTGGGTGCCCAGGTTCCTGTGGATGCCCGAGCACTCGATGCACATCAAGGCACCCAGGTTCAAACTTGCCCAGTCTGGGTCTGCGAGAGGCGGAACAGAAAATAATTGTGAAGATGGAATAGGAGAGGTTCGAAGAGAAGCTTTACTTAATGTGTACAAACAGGAGCTTATAAACATTTTAACTTATTTAATTTAATTTACTTTCTGCATCTGCAATAATCGTATGAGTTTTCAAGGTTTTGATTTTTAGATTGCGATGTGATAAGGGAAATTACAAGCAAGATCCATTATGACCAAATCACAAAGCCAACAAGGAAATGATCTAAGATGCAGCTCTTGGTCGATAGATGCAGTCTCTGTTTCTCTATGTTTGGCTAATATGTCACTGCCAGTGACGATTGAAGGAGATGTGCCATGGCCGAAAAATGCTGAGTTTGCAGGATAAAATACGGTCTTAGCCAACCTGGCAAAACAAACAAAAAAAGGAAAAGAAAAAAAATTCTGACAAAGATCAAACTATACTGTAATTTACAGTAAACTGCAGTATGAGGAAAATATTAATACTGCAGACAGCTGTCATTTTTAATGCAATTACAATTACTCAAAGTGATCAAATGTTACGAAGCACCTTTGAAAATATTTACAGGAGACCTTCAGAAATTGTTGGTTTCTTCTAATACAGAACCTGATTATATAAATCCATAACTTCTCAAATTACTTACTGGGTGCATCACAGTCCACACAGAAGCTGTTCCCCCTCACGTTTCGTATGGACTGAATGGCCATTGCATCACTTTGGCTCCCTAACCGAGACTGTGAGGAACAGGGGAGAGAACAAGTCAGCAGGAACTAATCACTGAAAGAGTAAGAGAAGGCAAACAATTATAGTTGGACTCAAATCGTGACTAGCCAGTGATGGGTGGGAGGGAAGATGTGTTTCAAAGTCTTGGGAAAAGACTGAGATGGTGAAAATATGAATATGAAAATGAGGCAGTGCCTCCCCAGTATGCTGACACAAGCCGTGCTCAATCTCTGATGCCTGTCACTTCTAATAAGAGATCCCCCCCTACACGGCGGTGCACCTGTCTGACAACCTCCCACATGTGACAGCTTGAAGTGGGTGAGGAGGGGTTGGGTGGGGGGAGGGTGAGCATGAGGACAGTTTGGCCGGTGGGGGTGTAAATGAAGCAGCAGATTTGTAGGATGATGATGCTGTGATTAGACAATATTTGCCCAGTCCTGTCCAGTCCTCCTGCTATTTATTATTTCTCATTTCCTGCTGTACCTTATTTTTTATGCTCTCACAAGACTGCAGGCTGGCAAAGATCTGGCTCTCGATGGCTTGGACCCACAGCTCCCTCTCCTCGTATGTAGACGCTTCGAAGTTCCACGTCTGACCCGTCAATGACACAATGATGAACTCAAAGGAATCCTCTTGCTCTGGAAAAAAAAAGAACCATTAATTAGTATTTAATCATAAAAAAATATATATGTTGCTACGTTTTTGTTGTTCTCTGGGTGAGCCAACACGCCTTTATGCTTCACATCTGCATGGCTGAAAATCACCTGTCAGCACATTGAAGGGGGAACACGTTAGGTGGAGCAACACGCATGTCGGTTGTGCAATCTGACTCTGCAAATCAGCAGCACAGCTCGGTGATTGAGGCCCATCTATGCCCGAATGCACGGTGGAATGGGCTTCTGTGAAACTCAGCAACATTCAAGTGATTTCTTGGCACCTCCTGCGCTCCCTGGCACTGCTGTTTTGTTTGATGATGCTTCAAAAACTCCAACGCACAAATGCCAATACAAATTTTAACACCACTTTAAAGACCTCTACAAGTACCATTCACCAGCCACACTTAATTTTCTTTCCACCACCCTAAATCAGGCTTTTGTGATATAAAATTGTAATTTGGCAAGTTCCTGAACTTGACAGTGTGTTTCAAAAATGGAAAAATTAAGCAAGAAAAAAAAAAAAAAAAAAAAAAAAAGGAAATCAGTTTGTGTTTTAACAAACAGGCTAACAGAGACATAGTTGGACAAGCACACAATCACTGTGTATCTGACCAGCTTTGGTGTCACCCATGTGACAGCCTGGTCAACAGGAAATCTTTTTCTGCTGTTGTTCTTTTAATGTCACTGCGTGTTGATTCAACAGTGTCGGCACTGTTGAATCCAAAAAAAAAAAAAAAAACCTCCAAGACTTCACCCTTTGCTCAGACTCTTGCTACTGGTTACATAATGCGTGTTTGTGTTCAAAATGAGTCATCTCCCCCTCATTCTTTCTCAGATAGACCAAACCAAACACCAGGGGAGGTTTCATCAGACACCATCTCACACCACATGAATGCAGCCAAGACAAAAACAAACAAACAAACATCCAATTTTGGGTTCTGATATCATAGTCATTTCAAAGAATTACTTTTAATAACACCTTAGGGAAGATAGACTATGAGAGCCCATCATTTTAAAAATTGATCTATTTTTCAACCACGAGATTCACAAAACTACATTTAAAGATTTCATGAGAGAATTAGAACAGTAATAGAAACATGTCTTTTGCTGTTCACACTGAAGCTTTTCCAATGTGAACAGCTTTTCATATGTTGTCTTACAACAATAAACAACAAACATTTGGGTATCTGTTTTTAAATCTTTGCCTTAAATTATATTCCATATTTTACTAAATCAATCTAATGACTTCATATTATTCAGTTTTAATTCTCTCATTTATTATCCCCAGCCAAGTGCCTTCCTGGCCATGGTATAGTGGAGCTCTTCGTTATATTACCTTTGTCATTTACCTCTGAGAAAAGACAATAACAAATCTAGTATAGCCTAACTTAATATTCTTTTAAATATATTTTAAAAAATGTATTTGCCATGTTTTGGTGTAGTAAAAATCTATTTTACTCCAGACAGTCTTTGAAAATGAGAGAATCCCATCCCTTCTTTGTGTTTAACTGAGATTTATGAAAATGTCACCTGTCGTTTTCAAACAAGAGGTCTGACACAACATACGTTCCAACACATGTCGTAATGCCTCTGCTGTTCAGAAGCAATTCATTAACTCTGTACTGTACAACGTGACTCGTGTAACATCTCTGGTCTCTGCACATGCTTGAGCTCATAGCCAAATGATTTGTAATTACCTAATTATGTCTATGCAAATAGTCATCTCATTTGCATAAACCATGTTTGGAGGACTGGAGGCAAGCACACACAAGGGGAATGTTTTTCCTGTGCAGCTTTGATCCACCGTATCCTGGAAATAGTTTTGCTGATATGTTATTAATGTTCTGTATTAATTACCCACAGTGTTGATATCACTTATCATTAACACAAGTTACATTACAAAGCTTTTTCATTTTCGATACATATGTATCGTTCTACTCATTTTGTGAGCGAGGAAATATTCAAGATTCATTTAACTCTTAAATAACAGTATTATCATGAAAAAAAGACAGATGGTTTTACATATAAAATAACAACACTTGGTATTTATATGATCAATCCTCCCTCCTCGGTGCGAGACACAGACCTGTGCAGTTCGTGGAGAGATGTCTGATGGACGCCACTAATGTAGCAATCCCTGTGCTATGGTGAAGGGCGATCTCTTCGGGGGGAAAGCAATAATCCAATTAGCTCGACACCAACTTCAATTATCTGATTTAGTTTGTGGAATTGACTACAGGTCACACAGAATCAATAAAGACCTGGGAGCGTCTTTATTCTGACTTCAAGTGAAAAACTCTTTTGGTGTGCCTGATATTATGAAGCAATAGCAGGGATTAAAGCCATTCATTTAATGGAGTAAAACTGGTCAACTTAAAAAGAAGCTAAAATGTGAAAAAGAGAGAAAATGTAATTTGAAAATAACACAAAAAGGGTTGATTAATTGGAATACATAGAAATCAATTTTTTGCAGTCCAATATACCTTCAGGTACAATAACTAATGCATTTGATTAGATTTTGAGGTTCCCAGGCTCAAATGTTGTTATACTCGTGTTTTCATCTTTCTAAAAACCTGAACAAAGCTAATTATTCTGTTGGCTGCCCAGGCAATAAATTGGAGGCATTAAAACACTTTCATTATGGAGATTAAAAAAGCAATGGATGGCTGACTTCTTAAACTGATGAGTATACGAGGGAAAACAAATCTAATTCTCCATGCATAGTAATGCACATGCGAGACATACAGTAGCCACTAAAGAGACAGTGGGGCATGTGCAGCAGGAATTCTTATACATGACATAGGTATTGTCATTACATGCAACTCCAGCATGCTGATTTCTAACGCCGTCCACAGTGTGCCGATTCCGCTCCATAAGCCAAAGTGATTCTGCTCCATGAAGGCATGATGTTGATGGTCAAAGTGTCGTCTCCTCTCAAAGACAGTGAATCTGAGCATGAGCGACGTGTCAAAGGTAGCACTGCTATCTTACAGGCACCTGCTATGATGAGCTTGTAAAAGAACCATTAGTGCGTCTGTCATTACTCAAAGGTTTGCAGTTTTGAACGTAGCTGGCACCTGCTCACATTAACATGGGCATTAACCTCCTGACCACATCTATCTGCGAGCCCACAATCAACAAGTTCGGCCCAATTAGAAATAAATTAACAAAGCTCTACCAGTGGGCGGACAAGGGAGAACACAATTTAAAGACAACGGTAGAGCCAACTGTGAGGAATGAGGGAAATATGATTTTCCTTAATTAACATGGCATAATAAAAAGGAAATTAGAGTGTAATGGCCATGGAGCTACAAAGAGGAATGAGCAGATAAAGATACTCATCGTCCACCATTTACATGGATCATAAAACTGTTCGGGAATCTCTCAGTTATAGATGTTCATCAGATACTTGATGGCTTTGAGCAGCAACACAACAGGTCTTTAATAAACTGAACGTTTCGCCAATAATAGAATCAGAATAAAAATAAATTATTCTTGATGCATTTTTAATATTTACTGGTTGCAGTGGTAGAAAGTAAATACATTTACTCAAGTGCTGCGGTTCAGAATAGTTGTGAGATATTTGAGTTTTACTTCTTAGTATTTTCCAATTTCCTCGTGCTTCTTTAGAATTTATATTCCTATTGTAATTTGTAGCTATACTTACTTTCTCTGACAGCAGTTTTCAAATAAAAAAAAGAAAGCTTACGATGAACTACAATAATTAAAAATTAAGCCTGTAATTTCCAGCTCTCTTGTCCTGTGACATAAGCAATCTCTGGGTGGGGTACTTTAACATTTCAGACATCCTCGAGTTGTAAACTCACTGATTACCTTCCATAATATAAAATATTGTCCAAAAAGGTCCAAAAGATAAAATTCACAAGAAGCACAGAAGATAGAAAAGGTCCAATTAGTGCTTTAACTTTTATTCTTTCCTTCCATATTGCAACATCTTTTTATGATTTACTATGTGACTGGATTTTAAGTATTGATCTCTAACGCCACCTGAATAAGCTAAAACAGTGAAAATGCTGCTGATGAATCAGAATAAGGATCAAATAATGTTTATTTTTTCCACCACTGGCTGGCTGCCATTCAAGGGAAACCATCCCCTTCTTCAAACTGTTGTAAATCATAAAAGGTATACGTTTCACCTGAAAATGAACGACAAGCAGGTGACCTGGGGACAGTGATTCCTGTGTCGCTGTGTATGTGCAGCAGATGCACCACCGAGGACCCGTGGACCAGATTACAACCTCGGGGGGGGGGGGGGGGGGGGGGGGGGTTGGTGCTGAGCCCAGCTGTGCTGTCTGAACAGCAGGCAGCAACACAGCATCTATTCTGTCTGAGTATCTCAGAGATCCTCCTAAGACCAGTGTGACGAACCCTTAGAAAGGACTTAAGAAACGGCTCGTACCTTGTTTTATCCATCTGTGTGAGCGTTTGGCTGAAATGATGTCAAGGTGCAGAGGTACACAAGGTGAGCTATTGTTGTGGTGTGCAGGGTGTGTTTTGTTGTGTCGTATGCATGCATCAGGCAGTCACTTAAAGAAGTGCTTGCCGTTCCTGTGAATTAACGAGCAGTTGGGAAGAACAGGCCAAGGCGGTGCCATCTGTAAATGTCACAGGCACTGCTTGCTCATTTTACACATCATTAAAGCCAATATTCCTAACCTGTATCAGAGCAATCAGGAGCAGGCCATTACTGCGACAGGGGCCCCAGGGGAACCACGACCAAACTCAGGAAGAAGAGAGCAGGGAGGGGGAGAGAGAGATAGTGCACACTCTTTATCAAACTGACACACACACTTCTGAACACTTTTACACGCACACGCTCAAACAAACAAGGAGCACACCTTCCAACAATAAACAAACACATGAAATCAGCACCAATACCACTACCCTAATAGCTAGTGCATTTAACAACAGAGGAGAATGAAAACAGGGCCAATTATACATGTATCTGTGGGCAGTGCGTATACAGCCCAAATGAGAATCTTGTTATTCCTTTCCCTCCATAGTGTGGCGCTCAGAAAGCTAAGCCATTACAAGAGTGGAGGCTCCAGGGACAGCTTTCGGAAATGAGAGCGAGTCGGGGAGTGACAAAACAAAGTATTGAGATAAACACCCACCATTAGCACAGGCAGTTAAACCTCCATTTCCTAATCCTCAGCTGGACTCCAGAGGATATTAACCCTTAGTTTACTCAGGTACAGGACAATAGGATACTGGATTAAGTTGGCATCACAGTGCAAAACTATTATCAATGATCAATAGACAGCGCAAATGATTTGATGGTATTGAGCAGAAAGGGTTGTTTCTTTTGTTTGTATTATTACAATACACAAGGTATATTGTTTCCCAATATACCTTGTGTAGACCAGTAGAAAGTCACGGATAATCAAAACCCATGAAAGAAATCTGATGAAATCGAATAAAAGCAAAAGCAAAGTGGAATGAAAGTATTTACACAAGTCGTGAAATCAACAAATTTGTAAAGAAAGTCTTTCATACCAAGGTCATTTCTGATTACAGTCAAGTCCTCCAGTTGGTAGTAACTTTGTCATTGATCCTGAAGGACAATATTACTCATCCAAAAACAACAGCTCCCTTATTATGTAACGCTGACAGAAACCGAGCTGGAATCACTTAAGACTGTTGCCCTTGATGACCACAAGCTGGAAACGTTGGTCTGATAGAGTTCTCCTATAAACTTTAAGTGCTCCTGGAGTTTTGCCATTTACTATTAAAGCCTAATTACACCTCAACATTTGGTCATTTAGACGGTTTTGTTAAATTTCTCATACCTTTACTCAAACACCAGGGTTTAGATGCTGATGCAGAAGTTGTTTCTGTTGGTTCTTTTGAACAGAACGTCATAAGATCTGATTTGATTTAGTGGTTGTGTCATTCATATTCATGTTATTAAATATTATTGAATTAAATTCATATTATTTAAACAGATCACATAAGAGAAGATCAGATAATCCTCAGTCACTTATGTGACAATGTTACAAACCATCTTTGAACGAGGCTCTTAATCGTGAGGAGCTACGTTCTCTCCAAAGAAAACACAAAAATAACGTTCTTTTCATCATATAATTTCTGATACAATGCACTCAAGCACTTTCAATCACATTGAATAATCAGCCCAAATTGTAACCCTATTTGTCAATTAAATTCTCACCATTTCAGATTCAAGACTGAAAATCGAAGTTTGTGAAAATAACAAACAAAAATAACGTGACATTTTAACTTACAGAGTGTATCTACCGTTTCTTTTAGTCTATGACCTTCTCTTATAACTGTAGGCCTTTTGCATTTGCATCAAAATGCTCAATAATTTCCTTTAGGTTTGATGAGACCTTGTATAGTTTGCATCAAATTAAATTCAGTGGAAATGTAAATGAAAACCTTAAGGCCACCTTTACATTAAAGTGTTCACGTAAACACTTAACTCCTGTTTTCTCCCCGATTTCGTTGACCTTCGCAGTAATAAATATCTCAATCCATAAAACTCAAGAGTCTGAGAGTCAGGAAAGAGCCTCGCTCAATCACAATCTCCATCCATACTCGCACCTCCCTTTCAGCTCACAGTGGATAAGCTAAAGCCCCCAAAACAATGAGCATTTGATACACTTTCTTTAAAAGAGAAATACATTAATGATGCTCCCTGACAGTCTGCATTAATCAGAGGGGGCTCCCCCTGAACACAACTCTTTATCGGCCATCGATTTTCCAGTGGGTTTATGGCGAGCGACACACCAAGAGAGCTCGTCGTCGGGTGGCTGCTGGGAAACACATTACGGGGCTGTCAGTTGTCTCGCCATGCATCCTGCATCATTCTTTAAGCACATGAGAAGTTCATTACACCACACTGCTCTGACACTGCATAGGATATTAGGGACCGGGTCCAATGTGCATACCCTTGGTGGAGGTGTAGCATTGCAGGAATAACAGAGATGAATTCTCTGTTATCTTGTCTCTGGACAGTCCAAATAGAGCTTTAAATTGATATGAAATAAAAAGCTTTCCATTAGTGTGAAATCAATGTAATCTAAAAGCAATTCAGAAGATTAAATGTAAATCGTTAGCTAGACTTTTTAATGGGTGGATCTAACCTACTTTTAAAGTTTGTGTACAATTATTGTTCATAAATTTGCCTTTCACAATCATAATAATATAAAATGTATTTCAGATTTTCTAGTATTTCAGTATCCATGTAGAAGAGGTAAGTACTGTGGCGTCATATTTGGAAATGACAGTGCAGCAACAGTTGCAGGCTCCCTTGTACATCCCAGGCACTCCATGTTGACCAAAATGATTTCTCACCTTAAGACGCTCACGCTGTTTTGATTTATGATGCTTCACAACAGCTAAAATTCAATTTCAGCCTGCATTGCGTGCTTCTGATTGCCCCGTAAATGAGACAAACTGATAGCAATTTATTCAAGGATCCCACCTCTCTCCTCTCCTCTCTCGCACCTGTTCTTTCAACTAGAGACACAACTCACAGCCCAGACTTAGGTGAATCCAATATTTAAGTGATACGTCTGTATTCCAGGGCACTCAGCAGAACAGACAAGTTGATGCTAATAGAAAACCTTGCAGGGAACAATGAAAAAGATAAAAAACAAAGTGCATTTTTGATGACGTGAGAAACATTCAGAATCTGCCTCTTCCAGTCTGATTACTCTTTGACTTCCTCGTCAGGAAGTCCAGGACTAATCTGACTTCAATTATACCAACGTATGTGACTGTAATTCTGCCAAGAGACACCCATTAAGAGTAATGTAAGGAAGCAACGTCAAATAAAACTGAAGCAGTGGGCACCCCCCCCAAAAAAAAAACAAAACAAAAAAAACAATGTTTGAAGAGATGCTGGGAATTGCAGGCTTCTTCCGTGCATAAACAGCAACTCCATATGCAGCCGAAGTATCGATGATGATGACCTGTATTTCTCTACTACTGATGCGGATGCGACCAAGTACCACTCTCACAATAAAAACTGTAGCACTCATCTCCGAGATGCTGATGATGTTCATTCAAAACAACAATGTGGCCAACAGACCCATTCAGACTTTAAAGAGGAGCTGTCAGAGACCATGATAAAAAAGTATAATGATTATAAATGTTAAGCCCCATTTAGGAGGCGTCAATGCCATTGTTGTCGTTATCCAGCGTATCAATCTTGTTGATTGATCATCGGGCTCTGGTGACATCAGTTTTATGGCCTCTGAAATGCGTCTCGGTGTTTTCACAATGCCATCCAATTAGGGTATTCCATTCATCATTGGGCTGGAGAATCATTATTAATTGGGTGGAGAGCTGACTGCCACTCCCCTGCTGTGGAGGGCAGCGGCTTCGGGAGATCGGCCTATTCATACGCTGGCAATATAAAGGGAGTCTGTGAGGGTGCACTGTGCAGGGGGCCACATGGAGATCCAAAAATACATAGCTTTATGTACGTCATAGATTTTCAATCAGTACCTACAAGATTACATGCTCTCTTTGACGATGAGCGGAGGAATCAGTGTGCAGAAGCCGTTTAATTCAGAGCAGATCAGCGAATCAACGAACGGCTGCTTTATGAAGGCCATATCATAAAATCACCAAAAGAAAGCAACACAACTAATTTCCATCAAGTTCATTTTCTTGTGGGCAATCTCTGTGACTCTCCAACTATGTTTACTTATTTCATATTTCTTTTCACCTACCAGTGGGGGTTGGGAGAGCATATAACAAAATCCAGCTCACTTCTATACATGAGCATCCACCAAACAATGTCACTTGCTTGTGTCCCTTGCTGGCTTACCAACAGGTAAAAGCTCTAATTACACAAGTTTTGAGGACTGGCAAAGTGGCCGAAACATTCCTGGGTTTTACTTACGTGTGCCTGACTTTTTACATTACCAGAAAATGAACCTGGGGAGCCGGTTATGCACCTGTGGAACCCATTGACAGTTTCAGAAGTTTTCAAAATGAATACATCAAGATAATTATTTGTACCTTCATTGCCCGCTGATAGGCCATCTGGCTTTGTGATGCCCGTGCTCTTTTTCCGTCTGTGTTTCTTGCGATTGGCATGAGGCGAAGGAGGTGGCTCAAGTTTAGGACTCGTTGCGCTACCCATACTGGAATTTGCAGGATCATTCATCCCATTGGCTGAAAAGAGGAAGAAAAAAAAATAAGCATTATTTTTTTATGTTGAATAAATTAAGTAAAGATTTGTATATAAAGAAATAAAGATTATTTTTATACTCAGTGACCACGTAAAAGTAGCTAGTACAGTTCCATCCTAAACCACCCAGGTAAGTGATGAGTCTCCTTAAACCTAATTAGTTATTTAAACCTCTTTGAATGCACTTGTCCCATTATTATTATGGATCATTATTATGAGGGTCATAAGCTTTCGATTCTTGTCTGGATCATTTTAAAAAGTTTCAAAAGGCAGTTGAAATTCTGGGGCTGATTTAATAGGAAGCTTTTTTCAAATTGCATTTTCAATATGAGAAAACTTAACCAATTAATAAGTCTTTAAGTGTTTGTTTTAATAACAGATAAAAAGTATTATTTTATTATTCATGACATAAAGAGGACAGAAAATTCTATGAAGAGCAGATGTCGACTTTAAACACAAGAGGAGAAGATGAAGCAGAGTATATATAAAATATTTGAAAATGTGAAACTGTTCCTTTAAAGCTATTCTAAGCCAGCCATTCAGCTTCTGTGTAATTTATTCAGTAAGTAAGGAACGGTATGCCGAGTTATGTATCACTGTGAAATGACACGGAGTGATGAATAATTAATGAATATTGTTGAAAGCTTCATTCAAATTAAGGGCAAACATGTCCGCGGTAGTACGATTCAGAAATGGCTGTGAGTGCTTGAAAAGTAAGAGTGCAACTCTGGCTTTCGACAGAGTGAAGAACAGGTATGGGGCTTTCAGTGAACAAATGGTTACCTAAGTTGGCCCGCAGCAAAGCTCTCTATATGACTGTCTGGGAGTGACAGGGGGCTAAGAGCTGGTTTTGTTTCTTGTAAGTGATTTTATAAATGTGATATTAACCTGTGCTACCGTTGGGCAAAGGGATGGGAGGCATGGGACGATAGGAGGGGGTTGTCAGCTTGCCACCTTTCTGATTTCCTGACATTTGACATCACTTTCCCTTCTTTCCCCCTCCGGATGCCATTATGAATCTGGGAGTGGGGGCCAGGGGCCTGGGGGAAGGAGGGAGGGAGGGCCAATAGATGGGCCCCATATTGCTCTCTTCTTACCACCCTGTGTGGTGCTGGCAGCCTCCTCCATTGTCTCCCATCAAAAGCTCATTGTAGTGTAGCAAACTCCATTCATTTCCCTGTGCACCGTCCCAGCCCCAGGGGTGGAGTGCAGGAGGACAAGGGGCTCAGGGATTATTGCTGTTGTCGTTGCCAGTTGCACATGCTATAATGTGCGACACTGTGCCATTAGCCAGTGTACAACATTAGGCCTAATTCGGTCATTACCTTTAGGGAGATGGGGCTGTCTTGGAGGAATAAGATGGGCTCAGCAGGGGACTGAAGATGGTAGCATGGGGGAAAGAGTGGCGCTCTCAGGGCTCAGGGACACATTGTTTGAGCACGGGCAAAATATTGGAGACAACACCTGAGTCAGTTTTCAATATCAAAGATTCATCATGAAGAATTCATACAGAACTTAAAAGAACATCATCACTCAAAATAACTTAAATTCATCAAAACTATTTTGAAATTGTTGAAGGCTAAGAGACTGCCCCTAAAAGTTTTGTTAATATTTCAGTGAAAATATCAATGTGTTATTTGAAAAATAATAATATTGATTAAATGACATCAGATTAATAAACACCACACTGGCGCTTGGAGCACACGCATTAAGCTCTCTGGTGGTTTCAATGGCAAGCACACAGCCACACATGTAGCAGCTCCTAGTCGAAGCGTCTGTTTCAATTTCCCTGCTCTCTTACAACAGCCCCCCTGAGACGAGTCATTAGCTGGCTCAGACAGCTGGGGGCACAGGGGTCCTCAATGTGCCCCCCCCCCACACCCCTTCCTCCCACCCTCTGCTTCCTCCTCCCTCTCCATATCGCAGCGTCTGTCCCGTCAGCACAGCTCCGTATGCCGGGTGGAAGACTTGAGCTCCAACCTGCCTCCAACGTGACAGCCAGCATTTGTTTAATGTCGCTTGAGGTTAAAGGGTAGGGCTGCCCCTTTGGAGCCCCAACCGTGTCATAAACACTTCTAATTATCAATTTCTGCCCCTAATGTTGTGGAAAATGACCCTGGCCCCGCTCACTCTGTGCCTGAAACATATACTGGGTGCTATACCTCCCTGTCTTTGCACCAACTGGCCTTTTAGAAGTTTGTTACCTGAAGAGAAAGGAATAATTAAAAAAAAAAAAAAAAAAAGGACAGAACTAGCGTATACCAGTAAGAAACAATATGAAAGCACCTGAGGCCTAATGGTTTTATTTAATGCAAAGTTTCCTGTTTTTAAGTGTTTCTCACATCTAAGATATTCTGATTGATTTGTTATATTTCTTAAATGAGGATTATGAAGTTAGAGCTCTACAAGTCAAGAATTCATTGCGGCATTATTAGCTGGCTGTTAGTGTGTTTGAGGGCCATCAGGACCAAGCTGGGTAATGAAGCACACTGGGGATCAGGAGTCTCTTTCCTACTCCACTGAGATCACCTGGGCAGCAGAATAGGTATCAGTCTAACCTGTGATTACAGTGTACTGCACTCCCACCACGGAGACGACAGTTTAAACGTGCTTCAGGATGAAGGTTGTGGGTGAGACAAAGAGGGGGCTGCTAACAGCTTCCTGTCTTTGCCAATGCCACATAGAGAATGAATGAGAATGAAAAAGGGGAGCGAGGCAGAGGGGGTAATGAAGAGGAAGAGGGGTAGTCATTTCATTGTTATTCAAGAGGCTTCGGGTGAGGAGCACTATGATTCTGCCAGGCCCCTTGACATGGCAGCCCTGCCTGTCCTCAATCAAAACCAGCAGCTGCAATTAATGGCAAAAATTAGAAACAATCACCGCCTCCCCCTTATTATCCTCAATTAGAGCGTACTAATCAAGGCCTGATCGCGCTCTGCTGCTCTCTCCAAACTAAATGTCAAACTTCATTACGGCCTGGCGTAGAAATCAAACGCCCCACATGCTATCACCCTCGCATCGGGAGGCCAAGGTATAAAACATAGTGCCACAGGCAGGAAAAGGCTATCTGTACATTAACTACCTGTGCTCTGATATGTAAACTTAGGGTAGAAAAATGTCCTTGTCTATAAGTTTGCACAGTGAGGGACAGAGCTACAGAGCTAAGTTTAAAAAAAGGAAGCGTTGGCCTTACGGAATAATGAAGATTGTCTCAGATTTATCATTTGTGATTAGAATAATAATAATAATAATGCTTTCCTCATTATTATTATTATTCTAATCACAAATTAATCTCCTGATTATTCTCTAAACTGACCTTTTTTTTTTTCACAAAATGTATGTAGGTCGTGAAAAACTAAGCGGGATCAACACTGTAAAACCTACAAGATAACCGCTTTTCTTTCATAAATGAAGAAAGAAATAAAGAAATCATGCCATTAGGAACTGGATGCACAGAACAAAAGATCACTACAATGACTTGTTAAGAGTCAGAACTGATGCTGATTAATTTCCTCCTGATCTTTAGTCAGCTCTTCTATTTTAGCAATTGGTCTTTTTTTCAAAATAATATAAAAAAAAAAAAAAAAGAAAGTAAAAAGTAAATCTATGGGTAAAATAAATCAGATTTTATCTTAATTTTGCTCATTATATTTTTTTAGCAATTAAAAAAAAAAGCATCTCAATTATTAAACAATCGGATAATATTGAATTCATGCATTAATCTAGGCCGAACACTGATTTGAGTTCACAGTTTGACCGTGTCTTCGGTTGTTGTCGTCCGTGGTCTTTGGTTGCTCAGACAACTGTTTGAAGCTCTTACTTTTAATTCAGGTTCAAAGATTGAGGTGTATGAAGGAGACCAGGGACTAAACAAGCATCCTCTGCATTAAGAATGCATGTCTTTATGAATGCAAGCAATAGAAAAATTGAGCCGGGATTTAATCAAAAATCTGCGCTCAATATTCAAGAGACGTTACTACCTCCACTTCTGCCTTTGCTCAATAGGTTTACAAATGAGGACATTCTTTAAATAATATGGAAATGGTTACCTGGCTAAGATGTATTCATCCTCCAGTGAATCATCAATCTGCTGTTTTTGCATCTCAGAATCACATTTTGTGTTAACCTGCAACCTTCAACCAAGGATAATGGAGTGATTGGGCTTGGTTCAAGTCAATTCAACTGGCAAAACATGAGCACCCGTCACTGTGGAACACCCTCTATTGATTATTGAAGGCACATTAGGATGAAAGATAAGCGGGTCGAGTTTCAATCAAGTTTATGTTTTCTGATAGTCCAGTCACACCACAGACATATCCTCCTGTTTTAATCCAGATTCTTTGGTTGTTACGAGACATAAAAGCAAGATGTTCTGAGAAAGTTGAGCTGCAAAAATGTCCAAATGCACACTGCCAGCCTTTAACTGTTAGCACTGACTATGCACTGATTACAGAGACACTCCTTCCCAAGGATGAACAACATATCTATCATTTCACTCAATGTTTCTACTATTATTTTCAGCTCATTTGCCTCATTCAAGCTCATTTGTGGTTACCTTAAGAGGAGCATGAAAATAATTGAAGAAAATAGAATAATGGAGCAAATTGTGGATTTGATTTAGTTGAAGACTGGATGTTGGTTAATGAGCTATGTTAATATTAAGGGCTTTTCCGTTTACCAAACACGAAAATGGGAAATTCTAGTCACCTTATTTCCACAGCGTTTAGGAATTCCTATTTGTCCTCCACAGACCGCTTGTCAAGCACACGTTTGCAAACATCCAGTATGATTTTTCTCCCACATGTGTGTTATAATACAGATGCAAACACTCTCCGTGGAAAAAACTCACATACAAACAGCAAAACAAAAATATTCAAGAGCACACACACACACACATATCCAACACACACTCGTGCTCATTTATTTGAGGACCCCACGAATCTAAGTAATTCTGCTTTGGGCATGCTGCTGATGGGAGACAGGGGTAGGGGGTGATGGAAGTGCCTGCGTCCAGGCAGAATTGATCGTTTGGCAGCTCCAAATGAGAGACAGGCTTGTCTGCGGAACCACGAGGGCCATGCAGTTGGACTCCAGCAGCGCTCATAAAGTGCGCTCTTTAAACTGCCGGGGCCCCTGGGAGCCCATGGGGAGGGGGGGAGCCGCCGCCGTGCTAATGAGAACTACCAGAGTGCAAACATGCATGGAAATGACTGTTATTCTGTTGATGTGCATTTAAGTGCTTTTTTACTGCCAACCACAAAGAGAGGGAAATAACTGGTGATGAATGGTACCCCCGAAAAGCATTCATTTTCCTCTTCGGAAGAAACGAGAGCAAAACAGAGGAGGAGGGGAGTGTGTGTGTGTCGGGTGGGGGGGGGGACAGTGAGTAAGATGGAAGGTAAAGACAGGAAAGGGGGTGTGTGGGGTGCAGGGGCAGACATGCATGGTGAATATATTATCTTACTTTACTCAAGTACAGTGACAAGGTGCAATGTGACACAGAGGCAGCGAGTGGAGATGCATGGATGGCAGAAAGTTAACCTTCACCGCTCCTCTCCTCCGAACATACTGCTTCTATCACAGAGCAGTAGCCAAAAAGGTCACAGCGATCACAGCCCTGATCACCTAATCACGAAAATGAGGCTCATTTCATCCGTCTGAGAAACCGGGGAAATGGCACCGCCATCTAAACCACACCTCTGGATCAGACCCCTTAAGCTTCTTTTAATTCACTGAAGTTTGTGAACATGTGAATGTTTTAATCGCACTATCCACGACGAGGGCTCTGGAAGGGGATTAGTGGAGGGTGAGACTTTAGAAAGTGGAGGTCTTACGGGCTGCGCTGCTTGTACTGGTGTTGATGGCTTCATTCCACTGGTCGGCGCTGGACACGGAGAAGGAGCGTTGGTGCATGCCGTCTTTACTGCCGCCAAATGCTGACCCACCTGCCTGGAGGGATGTACTGCTGTTGGAGTGAGGAGCACCTGGGACAAAAATAAATAAATAAATAAATAAAAATAAAATAAAAAGGACAGACACAGACACAGGAAAGATTAATCCAGATTTCTCATTTTCTCTTCAGCTCTTTGAATCCTTCATTCTGCCTCGTAAGATTGTTTCCTTCCAACAAAAAAGTCTTTAAAAGAAGTGATAATGATGTAATTGAGTTCACAGTTTTTCAGTAGTTTTTGCAGCACTTCACTGCTGCTGCCGCCACCTTATTTGTGCACATCTCTCCGTCAAACAACCTCCTCCCATCACACAGAACCCCTCTCCCTCCGCCTCTGCCTCTAATTAGCCCTTAATTAACAAGATACACTCTGAACGCTAATTATCTCGCCTCATCCCTCTGACTGCCACATCGATCTCCACTGGCGTCAGCAGGCGTTCTCCCCCTAACTTCCAATCAGGCATGCCACAGACGCCTGGCTCTCTTTACTAATTCATGGGCAAGGCTGCACCATGTGAGGTCCTTCCCTCCTGTTCGCGAGCAGTCACTACAACACACCCTAACTACTCTAAAAAACTCATCCATACACTTCCAGTCATGTAAGGGGGATCAGATAAATGGCTCAAAGCTTTAAAATGCATCAAACTGACATGAAATAGAATAATTTGATCCAAACTGTGAGATTTAGTTGTTTTTTTTTTTTTTAATACACCAAACTGAATTTAAGGTAATGTTCCTCTAATGAAAACGTATTCTGCATGACCTTTACAAAAAAAAAAAAAAAAAAAAAGAATCAGGTTGATTTTTAATAAGATAAGCCACAGCACAAGTGAATTTTCGAAGCATTTATTCCCTTAAAGTTGACACAATGACTGAATAATCAGATTCAAATGAGGTAAACCAAAATCACTCCGATGCTGAAAGGTTACAATTTTCTACTGGTTTTGTTCGAGAAAATAAAAAGCTATCTCTGATTTTCCCTCAACAATACTTTTCTCATCTAACATGTATCACACATCAAGCCCTTTTATTCAATAATTACAAGAGAATATCAGTTTCTGTTTGAGGTGACAATAACAGAAAATATAGTGTGTGGGTCGTGTGTAAAGTAAACTAAGCGGCACGGGTGCTTGTTAGGATAATATGTCCTACTCATTATCTAGAGTAATAAGTGTATCAAATTCACATAATCATGTCTAATTAGTATCAGTAATTATCTTGTTGGGCCCAGGAATATTAATCTTCAGGTCCCAGAGGGGAAGGAGCAGAATCGCAGCAAGAATGGGTGAGAGAGCGAGGGAGTCATGCTGAGGAGCACTGACTAAATTAGCATGCTGAAATCAGAGCGGAGGAGGAGGAGGAAGGGGAGGAGGGGGGATACGGGGGACATGGAGCTGAGTTAGGGATACTGAAAAGAAAAATGTGAAACTTTGTTTATAAAAAAAAAACTGATGGATGAATGATGCATTAAAATAAGCTCATGGCTTCTATAAAAAAAAAAGGATTCTGATTGCCCGTATCATTATAGAATTAGGAGTATTTAACAATGCGTTTTCTAAACTGCTGCCACTTTGTTTCTAGCCAGGAACTGATTTTACACAAATCTAAGTACCTTCATTGCTCCTTAAAGCTAAATCAGTTTTGTTTTTTTTAATAACAAAACACATTTTCTACTATTAAAGGATCTACGTTATTTATTTCCAAAGTTTGACTCTTTGATGCCTTAAAGGAGGAAAAAACAACAACAACAAAAAAAGACCTCAGGTAACTACAAGGCAACTTCGATTGATATTTAAAATTCAACAATCACGTCTAATTGTCAAATTGGATGCTAATGAATAATGAATTATACATGGCAGTATTAGTCCCCAGAGACCACTCCTGCATAAAGGGGAGGATAATGTAATTACAGTGGAGAAATAATCAGCCTGTGGCATTAAAAGCACACTGTACACGCAGCTCCAGCCAGGCCTGATGCCAGCACGTTTTCCAGCGTTAGCATTGGCCCATCATGGACTGACAGTGATCAACTGCACTTTGGCAGCCAAAGGATAAGATTTATCGCTGGACGTCGGCAACTTCAGTGACCGTTAAAGTGACGTGAGGCTCAAACACATATAAAAGTCGAGAGCATGAATTATATACAAGTTCTATTTAGTTTTGATGTAGCATACCTAAAAAGAGAAAACAAAAAACAGCAGCAACAAAAATGATTCAGGCAAGAAGGCTCTGCCTTCAATTATGTCTGAGTCAAAATAAAGACATCCATATGTCCATAAACTAGCATTGGCTAACATGATAGTATGTAATGTTTTATTACTGTCACTTTGACATTTTTTTTTTCTGATATACTCAGAGAGCTGAATTTGAGGCCCTGTTTTTTCCCGCTTCTGTTGATCAATATATTATCAATATTCCTGCAGAGAAAATTAGAAAGCAGTCTAGCCATTCACTATTTACTGAGCAGTGGTATTCCATGAATGTTTTTTCTATGATAATTTTTCTAATAATATTCCTAATCTTCTACTGAATTGTGGTCCTTTATTCCACTATTTCAACATTGGAGAATTAACACTTTTACTTCAGTAATAGATCTAAATGCTTCTTCCAGCACTGCATACTTCTGAAAAGTATTTATTTCATAAACCACATTTGGTGTTAAAATTAATGAAAAGTTGTTTACAAAGCACCATAATGGGTATTTCTGGTTGCCTGTATCATCATGTATAAAGAGATAACAAAAGCCATAGAGTGTGTACTGCAGGCTATCCAGGGCTCTGGTGTTAAGTAGAGGCGATGGATTAGCGGGGAGCAGCGCTGCCTTGCTTCTCATTTCTCTTTAGACCGGGCCGTCAGTAAGCTGATGAGCCGTGACGAGGCCTGACCCCTCCGTGGAGTTGTTGCCATTATGTACAAGTAGTGGGATAATGAAGCATTCATGCTAATGTGGGCTGGGCAGCACATCATCTGCGGCTGTATGTAATCCACCACCATCATCCCGACCAACGCCCAGACGCCCCACCCCCACCGCCTCCCATCCACCCCCAGTGCTGCCGCTGCTGCCTGTCTCCACACAAGTCACCCTAACATACTGTAATTCATTCTACTATATGGCTTGAAATAACTATAAACACGTTTGATCCCATTTCTACAGAGAACACTTGCACATCTTTCTCTACGTATATTCATACTTACAACATGTATATTGGGATTACAAATTGCTTTGGGTCTAATCTTTAGTTCATCTATCATCACAATAGCCAATTAAGGACCTGCTTCAGGTCATCTGCAACCCTTTAACATTGTGCCAAGTTACCAAACCAAGAAGAAAAAGAAGAACACCTTCAACTGCTGGATTGCAAAAAATCTTACTACCCCCAATATGTATGGAAAGTCTACAAAAGGACATTTATGTTCATATTTACATTGCATTATTTAATGTTTGCAGAGACATTTGTCCAAACGGACATGCAAATGAGATACAATCCAGGCCATAATAGAGCAAAGCTAAGACTTGACCCTTTCATATAAGAGTCGTAAAATGTTCAAATGAAGGCAATTAAAACACGACGTGGTGTGTTGATCACTGATATGTAGAGTAGATGAGCTTATCCAAGAGCTTTTGGGAAAGTTTGGGAACCCAGGCATGTTGGCAAGGGCCCACTGGTTAGTATGTTCATATGTGTCTTCTGGTTATACAGTCTTCAAAAATATATCTGAAGACGAACTGAGGCAAGCACTTTCCTGATATCTCCACCTTCTTCACATTCACACCCTCCACTCTCCGCACACACTCACAGGATTGATTAAAAGTGACTGGGCCCATTAATACTTTGATACAATGTATCTGTCGCTGGTGACACGGCAGGATGCGTGTTAACACGGAGGATCATATTTAAAACGGTTCCGCTCCGCACCCAGCAAAGGAATTAAACCTGGCTGCTTGGCAAACTCATGGGCACATGCGTTCTCTCATTTACTCTCAGTCTCCTGAACCTCTTCTCTTCATCTTCTCATCTCCCTGAAGAAGTGTGCCCCTCCTCCTCTCTGTCACTATCCCTCTTCTTTCGGTGATTATAAAGGTCTTTAGATCTAAGGAATGAATGAATTACCAAAGGCAAAGACAAGGCTTGTGATTTGGGCGCTGTGAATGAAAAATTACCCCTTTGTTCCCTTCATCAATTGCATGTCTAATGAAATCAAAATCCCGATCGCATAATCAGAAGAGGGTCCTCCACCCGGAGAGAGACCTGATGTGATTTGTAACCTTTCTTCTCCTAAGTGGAGATTAAGGCAAATCTCCCTCACATTGTTCCGTGATGCACATATGGATGGCAACTAGAAATCTAGGGAATTTGCCATTTAGGAGTCTTTTCCAAAGATATTAACAAGAGCAGAAGATAAGATTGTTGCGTTAGAGAGAGAAACAAATCAGAGGGTCTGTTTCTCCAAAACCTTCTCTGGCCTGTTATTTGTGGCCCTTTGAATGACTCCCCTCAACCCCGAACTCAAGGTTACAGTCACCGGATGAAACCACCTCCATCCAGTGTCCTCTGCTGTGTAAACTCCTACATCTTTTTGCTTTTGACTGATTAACCTGTTCAGTGGTGGCAGCACCTTGGCCAAGTTTACCAGTGACTGGCCTGGACAGGTCTAACAGTCCCAGTTGACCCATCTTTAGCTCTGTACCCATTCTCGGCCGGGTTAGCGTTAGCCTGGGTGATGGAAACACTGTGCCCATTTCACAGCTGATGAAGGACCCCGCCTCCCTCTGGGGATCACTTTGCTAATTAGTATTAATTACTCTTAATCCTAAATCCAATCACTGACTTCCACTCCTTATGCCTGCCAGACTTTTTGCAGCCCCCGGTGGCGCAGCCCGCTGGGAGAGGAACACTATTTTTAAACTTGTGAGGTAGAAAAACCCGACACGACGCTCAGGTCCAAACTGTTATTTGATGCAACCCCTCTACCGTAGTGGATGAAAAATAACTAGGTCAGACTCTTAATGGTGGAAAAGTCCAGGAAAAAGTGAGATTTTCTTTAACATGGGCATGTTTTTTAAACACAGTTTTTGATTCTCTGTTTTATAATTTAGAGAATTAATAGATTTTTCATAGATGCTCATTAAGTCACCATTTAGCACTTTTTACATCCAGCCAGCTCATTTGCATGGATGAAACATATGGAAAGTAGCTAATTAACCTGTTGGGACACGTTTTCATCATAAATCATAAATTGAGGGCACAGAAAATTAGTACAGTAATAAAAGACTAATTGAAAACTGATTCTCTCTACTGGGTAGTTTGTGAAATATATGAGGTTTCTCTTTACCTTCCATGTGCGTCCTCTCCCAACTACTAGTCTTAACTTTAAGCTGAATCGGACCACAAGTGATTTTGAAAAGAAAAAAATTACTTTAGGACACTTAGATAAATATCTGAACTATGACTCCAACTAACAAAACTGCTTCTATCTCCTCCATTCAATATTTCATTAGGAAGCACTGAACATTTATTGTCACCATTTCTTAATAAAGTCCAGTGTTTCTTCATTTAGTGATCAACAGTTAAGACCCCAAAAATGTATATTGATATAAAGCTCAGAAATGTTCATTGTCACATTGGAGTCTTTAAATGCTCATAGTTTATGAAAATAACACAAAGGGACGCCTTCATGTGAGGCAGAGACTCATACCTGTGTTTCCTATGCCCAGCTGCAGAGTGCTGCGGTCCTTGGTGAGCCCATTAGTTTTGGGACTAGCAGTCGGGGCAACAGTGGCCACTGCTCTGGGTGGTCGCTTCCCGGGTACCTTGACTGTGGTCCTCAGCAAGTCAATCTCTTTCCCATGCACATTCTGCATATAGTCCTGAATAAAGTAAAAAAAAAAAAAAACCACACACACACACACACACACACACACACACAGAGCATGGCAACAGTAAGCGATCTGCACATTGCAAAAGTTGCAGGCCAAATATTTCACAAATATTTCACTTAATCCAGTCAACTGATTACACAAAGTGGGCCAACAAGAATCAAGGAATTATGGAAGGAAAACTAATTAAAAGACTGTTCAATTTCCATTCCCATTAGTCACAATCCATCTTAGACCCTCCACTATAGTGGAAAGATGATAGTAAAGCCATTATACATCACCTGTGCCCACGCTGTCTCTCCTAACTGCAAGATGCTCAACTTAATGAATGCAAATCTCTCTCATTCCCTTTCAATTTGGTCATTTGATTTGGTTTAAAGCGACTACCTCCCAAATGTGGGAAGCCAAGGTGAAAATCATTGGGCTCAGCAGAAAAAGACCCAGATAGAGGCGAGCTCGGCCTTTGCCGTCCCCCCACCGGCTCCTCTGTTTTATTACCGTGTCATAAAGCACTCATTTCTTTCCCAAGCCTCCTCACTAATTACCCAGTGAGCGCTCTCATTTCATTTTATTGCTGGAATTAACAGCCAGATCGAAGCGTGCAAAGCTATTAAGATGTGTGATTAAGCCACATTCAATTAGTTTCTACAAACAATTTAATTGATGTAGCAGACAGAATTAACAGAAGGTGATTGTGTGGATGGCTTGGCTGACTGCGAAATTAAAGGTTCCCCTCTTCCACTCTCAGTCTGTCTCCCTCCCGCTTTTCTTCTTCCCTCTCTCCTTTCCTCAATCTCTCTCTTCCCCTTTTCTCGTTCTTGCTCGGCTCTGCTCCATTGCTCAAAATGAGCTTGAGCTGTTACCGTGCTAATGTAACTGTCTCCCTTATTTCACCTCCCTTCGTAAGTCAACAGATTCATAGATTCATAGATTGCCCCGATGACCTGTAATAGCTGTAATGATCAAGAGATAGCCTGTTCAGTCAATTATATACATCACTGTAGCACAGTGCTGCTCGACTAATAACTGCTTGTAAATTAAACCACTAACACACTGTCAGTGCAACAAGGCCACACGCAAGGTTCACGTCTAACTGTTGGGATTGCGGTCAAAGTTCAAGCTGACTCATTAGACACAAGATGTTGCTAATGTCTTTCATCCGGCCTGACCAGATCATCCAAATGTACCAAACACCGGCAAGTGACGAGAGGAATCAGAGGGATTTTAGAGAAAGACGGGCATTTCTGAGCGTGACACGGGGCTCCTGAGCCGTCTGCTGCCAGCCAGCCGAGTGTTTAAGAGGTATTAGTGGCTCAGCTGGAATCCGACAAAGATGGATGTGGGAGGCTGGTCAGGCTCTGCTGCCATGCGGTAGGAACCATTATAAATACAAGCCAGCATGGAGCCTGGGCACAGCGGGCACGCAGCAGCACAGCCATGTCTCCATTAGCCAGCGCTGTGGATGGGCACCACGGGGGCTCAGAGATGACCACTAGGACACCCTGTTTCTTAATACTAAGCTTTGAGTCATATGGTTAGCTAATACAGCCGTTATACACCGTGATAATTCTCTGAAGAAACCATGATGCTATATGCTTGTGATCCATCTCAACACAGCCGTGATGTTAAATGGGATTGCATCAGGAGAATTGTGCTCAGCGGCTGATAAAGCTCTACATTAAAACCTTCAGCAGCACCCTTGAGCACAAACAGTAGTGTAACAAACACATAAAGCCGATTGGAAAAGAAATGGTTCGGGATGGGGGGAGAGAGGTAGGAGGGATTTGAAACTCACATGTAAACTGGGGTGGTAAGTGAGGACGCCATTATCACACAGTGTGACATATTTCTTTTTCCACTCCTTGTTGAGGGATTTGCCACTTCGCTTCAGAAGGATTCCCTGTAAGACACAAGGCATCACGGTGAGCATGTGTTCTCCTCAGAGCAGCGTGCTGCATGATATGAGCCATTTCTGATGTTAAATACCATAAAACAGCATTATTATTGATATTACAGATTGGCAATGGTGGTTACATCGAGCAATTTGTTATAAAACATAAAGCAAACAAACATCAATGTTAATGGAAATTATGAAACAGCATGGGGATGGAAATGTGGAAAATAAGCAACACTAATTTGTATTTACATCTTCTTAAAATTCACTTCTTTATTATAGTTTGTTTGGGTAACGCTACATTCGTTTTTCTACCCTGAACATCTGAACCTGCCAAAAAGGCCCAGTCCCTCTGGCTCAGAGACCATTCAGAGAGGGGGACAATCCAATTTGCCAGACCTCCTCCCTGCATTCATACACATAACATGCTGAACTCTGGAAGACCTCTCAATCCTGGGATTAGGGAGTGTGATCTCCCCTCTTCAAAGCCCACTCAGGTCTTTTTCTATTCTACTTTATCTTTTCAGGCCTTCGCATGGTTTTCCTTATCTGCTGAGTAAATCCACTGGTAAACAATGGAGTTCCTCCGCTGGAGGTGACCAAATGCTGCTGGGTGTAAGGGCCGGGAGTCTCACTGGGGTTAAATAGTGAGGAGGGGCCCGCTTAATTAGGGGATTAAGACAGGGCAATGTTTGTGCTTTTACAGCCAGAGTGTGTGTGTGTGTGTGTGTGTGTGTGTTGGAGTTTAAGGGGAGGGGGGTTTAAAGGGTTTCTGTTTCGCTAACCAGGCCCATCCTGAAGGATTTAATCCTGATTAACACATCAGGAAGAGCTGACCCTTAGTGACCTGGGCACCAGGCTGTTGGCTGACAATCATCCAAATCCAAACCCTGATTCCTTTAAGGAGGGGGGAGTGCTGACTGTTGGCTTAATGCTGTAACTAAAGAGTTTGGACTTCTTCATTTCTTATCATTATAAGTGTCTGTTTATAGCTTGGAAAATTGAGCTTCAGACACATTCTTTTAAACTACTTTTATCTATTAAAGTCATTGAGTTATGAAGTGTAGAATCACTTTTTTATGTTATCTTGTCCCACAAAAGAAAAAGTAATTTTTACAGATCAAAACTAAAATCATCCAAAAACAGGTCAGCATTAGCATTATCTGTGTGTCACTGATGCACAGTAAGCCTTTTACTTTCTATTGAATTACTGAACAATTAATCCCAAATGGCAATTCAATGCAATGCCAAAAAAAAAAAAAAAAGTTCTGTGAGAAAAAAAAATCAAATATATTCAACAAATGAAATAAGTCATCCATATATAATTCTCCATATTATGTTTAATTACTAAAGAGACAAGCATTTCAAATAAAGAAACAAACAACATTAATAATGGGAAGCCTTAGTCACCTATTTTGTAACTATTGACACTTTTGATGATTTTCCGGGAAGAAACATTGTGTCCATTGATCAATAAGTTGCTTACTGCCTAGACTCTTTCCAATTTCATCAATAAAAGAACTGTAAACACTTTTTAAATGGCTCTCTAATCATACAGACTAAATGATGCAGTCACAGGGCCTCTGGCGACTTCATAATGCACGCTTTACAAGCATACACAGAACGTTCCTCATTTTGTGGTCTTACTGAAGCATCCATAAATCTATACACGCAGTCAGTGTGGAGTTTCACAAATTTATCAGAGCTGTGAAACCAATCAATAAAGATGCAAAGACAATTGTTTTCTGCTCTATTTGAACAGTAGCCTAAAATATCTGTGGTGTTTTTTTGTCACCTTGAGTAATTGGAAAAATGATTTGAAATTATTTGTTATAATTGATATATTTAGTTTCGCATATTGGTATGGGCACTGTGGGTTTTTATGTGAGTTTCATATCAATGGGTAACAAGGGGTGAGTCCTGTGCATCTCTTTAACACATACACTCACTCACACAGACACAAAAAGATGAGTGTGTTCAGCCTGTGTGATGTAAGGAAACAGGCCGGTGGCCAGACATGCTCTCTGTATCCACACAATTGTCATATCTGCACAGAGGAGATCGTGTCTTTCCCTTCTTTTGTCAGCCAACCAGGAGAAAAGCTGCATCCTGCCACTGTGGCTGACTGATAGGTCGACCCTTTGTAAAAGATCAAGGGAAGGGGGGGGGAGTGTGTGTGTGTGTGTGTGTTAGGGGGAGGGGTGTGGGGGGGAGGAGCAGGAATGCACTCCCTCCCGAGGACCCACTAGCTCCTCAAAGTGAGTTCACTATTATCCTCACCCACTATTTTTATAGATGGGAGGGGGATGGGGGAGCGGCTGGGCTATTTTGGTGTAATTTGGCCTGGTGGGGTGAGGAGGAGGGGGTGGTGGTGGTAATTAAGATCACATTGACACTTTGATCTCCTTGATTGTGCATTTGAGTGCCCTGGTGATCAGCTAGTGACACCAGTGACACTGGTGACCCCCCCCCCCTTCCCCTGAACACATCTGTAACCAGACACCCCCACAGCTCCCAAATAAATAAATAAATAAATAAATAAATAAAAGTACTTTGGAGATGAAGTGGAAGGCAGTTCATCTTGTCAAAAGTTGCCATGATGCTGGTGGTAACTGGCCCTGGACTGCTGTAATGTGTGTCAGAGCGCAGAACGAGATTATTTTTAATCTGTGACAGTAAACTGGCGGCTCACCTGCCAATTAGCCAGATTCTGCAGGGAATTACACTAATCTGCATTAAATCCAGGATCTGTACTGAGATCAAACAGAAGTACTGGATTTATCAAATGGCCACCTAAAAGTCCACATTGTTTTTGAGGCTCTTTATAGCAAAGTAAACTTTTGTCTTCATAACTATTAACACAGAGATGTGAAAAGTTTCCATTATGTTAACATGAAGGATCGTGTCTGCTACATGAACATCTATTATTATTCACAGACAGATGACACTGTCTCTAGTTAATTGTTTTTTCCCCAAAGACTTATTTACTGATTGAGTGAGGGGGCTTGGAAGTGTCCCCGTGCCATTATTTCAGCTGGACCAAAGCCTTGGCAATTTTTTTCGGGAAGGATTGAGAAGGTCTGGCTCAACAATTCTTCTTAAAGAATAAAAAAAGCACATCATCTTCTATCATTTGCAGGTAAAGAGGATAATATAAGGATGCTGACCCATTTTCAAAAGCCCTCATATAATCATGAGTGATTACTAATCAATGTGTCAATTACCTCTCCTTCAGTTACACTCGGACCTTTGGAAATGAGCTTTACTAAGACATGTAATTCAGTGTTCCCTACTTCTCAAGCGATGCATGAATATAAAAAAGAAACAAGGAAAATAATAGAGTAAATTATTATGAAATGAAAGGACAGAAGCAGGAATTCTCTCAGATGGGTAAAAATTGGAACTATTTCAAAACAGAAATGATTGCAATTATTTAATTTAGCACTAAGTAACAGCATCTGAAATCGCCTTTCAAAAACTAATTGTCAAACTAACGATCTACTGAAATTCTCATCTATTTAATGATTTTCTACGATGATCATATGTACATGCATGAATCCACATCTATGTGAAAATACAACACAAACACAATCAGCTATACTAACATTTCCACTTGGACCAAATGCTTCAACACTCAAAAGGTACAATGCATGATCGGGGTAAAGGTTTATTATCAAAGCTGATCAAAGACACAGAATACTCTATCCCAAATCAGTAACTATTAATATCCCACAATAATAACTAACCCCAATCTATAAAATTTATATGCTAACCAAGCTGTTAAGTATAATTAGATTGGTGATGTACATAAAGATGATTAAAATAGGATTGTATTTTCTTTTATGATACGAGATACACTCTAAACTATTATTATCATTATCTGTAAGATTACTCTTCAATTGCACAAGAGAATTTATAATATTAAAAATGAAGTGATTGTCCCTTTAAAATGTCACAGCTGTATATTTTTAGTTTGATATCAGCGTAATTTCCAGACATTTCTGTGCTAATTATGACCTCCCTGATTTCATGTCTCTCCAGCTGTACAGTACTCTGCCAGAGCTGATGGACTGTGTTAGGTTGTATCATGTCGCCATCTTGTGGTTCCAGCCGCACACGGCTTTGTCCAAATCACACTGGTCACCTCTGTGGCCTATCCACAGTGAGAACATCCTCAAAGCTCAACGTATCAGCTTCCAACAGAAAAGATACTGACATGGAAAGGGAGCACACTTACCTGTGGGAACTGTAGGAAGGAAAGATGAGCAAAACTGCTTACCTGTTTGATGGGTATGGCCCTTCCACTGCCTATGCTGTCTGTTTTACTGTCAACGCTCTTTGCTTGTTCGCTGGCTTTCCGTGACTGCAAGAAAACAAGAAAATCAGTCAGCAACCCGCGGCACAGTGGGAGTCGTTGGGTTTGGGGTGAGTTTATGGGTGTCCATGTGGATGTTGGGGTGAGCGTGAGTGTGTACGTATGTATGTGAAGCAGAGAGAGAGAGACTGGGGGTCAGAGGTGGGAGGTGCAGGATTTCTGTTTTGAGCATTTGCGGTATTTGTGGAAAAACTCAACGTTGCAAAATAAAAGTCTCAAAAAGAAGCTTGAAATTAAAAGAAAAGCAGACCAGCGGAACAAACAGCAGTAACATCAACGTGCAAGTTCAAAGAAAAAAATAAAAATAAAATAAAATAAGACCAAACCAAGACCACACTAGACACATCTCAACACAGAGGAGACCAAGGACGACCACACATTGAGTCATGACTCAGCCCTGAAACCCTTTGGGGGTGATCCTTCCCTCTGTTTGAGACCCAGAGCGGGCCCTTAGTGGACCTGCAGACCAACTGCTGCTATACCCAGTGTAGCTTCAGCTGTATCTTTAGCATTGCTCCACTGATAAGGGCTTTCATAGCACCATACATGAGTTAAAGTTCATAACAGGTTAACAGGAGAAAAGGGAAAATGGTTATTTTTCAGAAGAAGACATCATTAGAAGTAGGCTCCTCTGACCTTTGACCTGAAAAACCTGGTGGGACACAAAATTATTTTACACTTCAAAGCAATTTAAGAGGGAAATAAAAACACAACACCTCCAAGAACATTTCAAATTTCAGTTCTCTGTGGTAGGAAAAATGTTAGACAGTCAATATAACGTTCCATGGAAATAAATCAGGTAACAATAACTTTCCCACCCCAACACAAATATTGGAATGAGGTACAGGCAAGGACAGACATGAGTATGTATGGTCTCACTCAGAACATGAGAAATGTCCAGTCACCAATGGAGAAGAGGTAGACTCTGAGTTCAAGTAAACCAACTCTGGTGTTTATATTTTTTTCAAACATTTTATTTTTTTGTTTGTTTTTAATGATGACTTGTTTAGCTTCTATACAGACACCATACAAAGCAAGTCACAAATTCACTTCAAAATATTCAACAGATTGAGCCAAACATTGCAGTTCCCACAAAATATAGGATGGACAATAAAGGCATTATTTCATATATTCCTTATATGTATGTATTTTTTATAGAGTACCATTGTAAATAAAATACAATACAAGATATACAGCAGTCTATATTTTCGTCAATCCGTTCATGATAAAAAAGCGATTATGTAAGAGTTCATAATCTCTGTACCAAACCTAAACTGAGAAAAATTAAAATAAATAAATGAATAAAGAAAAAAATATTGAATGTGCAAAAATAAATAACTTAAAATAAATAAAAGGAAATCAATGTTAAGTTTAACTACATTCATACAAGTCGGTGCAACCCAGTTTCATTTGTGAACAACTTTCAGTATGTCTCTGTAATACCTTAAAACCCTGACACACTACCCTGAATTTTTATGAAGGCCTTCATAAAATTACCCCAAATTATTCTAATCTAAAATACCTCTATTATAACACATGTATATCACATTCTACCATTCAAGACTTCAATACTCCCTGGAAAATAAGAAGGAATCAAATAAAAAGAAAAACAGACCAAATTAACGTCGGAAAATCTAAAAGGAAGAACAAAAAAAACAACTTGGCTCTAGTCCTTGAGTCCTCATTTATGGCAAAAGGCAGTGTGATGTCATGTAAGGAAAGGTTGTGTCCTTTGGGTGGCTGGATAACAGTTCCAAGAGTGACTTGACTGTACAGCGTGATTTTGTATGAGATATCTGAATGAGAGTGTGGGGGGGAGCAGGGGGGGGGAGCAGAGGTGGACGGGGAATTTCCAGAAGAGTCCCTACAGTCTGTCTCACTATTTCATATTCAACAATCTACTTTGAGTGCACTCAGATACTGAAATGGACTTGAATTAAGCCTGTATTAGACGCAAAGTCCTATGGTTTCCGCATATTTCAAGTTCTAGGAATTATCCTCAATGCCACAGGGCACCAAGGGTAAAACAGTGACAAGCTTTAAGTCCTCAATCAATACTCTCCTCTATCAGGATTGGCAAAGCAGGGGGACTCTTTTTTTCTAACCATCATGCTCTTCTAATTCGGAAGGAGTTGGAAAGCCCTTTTTGTTGAAGAAAGGTTGGAAACAGAAGCACATATCTGCAAATATTGAAAAACAGTGTCAAATGGTTATTTATTTTTGTTGTTGTTGTTTCATACGTGGAGATCCAGTAACAAGTCATGGGACTAAAAAACATGAAATGGGAAATACTGAATGGCAGACATTAATAAATGGACTGGATGAAAATGCAGGGATGCAATCAGATGGGATTAGGTATAAAAAGATGTTGGAATATTTTTCTAAACTCCAAAACGATGTGCTTTTCAACATGAAAAGGGACAGACAGCCTGAAGAGGTCAGGAAACCGCAGACAGAATAAAAAACAGACAGTTGAGAGTTTCAGACCATGGAAGCACTCGGAAAGAATAATGTGTACTGTGCTGACACCTCATGGCCAAAGCCGTTATGGTGAAAGCTGACTTGAAATGATTGTGGTTGGTGAAATTGATTTGTGAGGTTGGTGAAAAGACAGAGTGATCAGATTTTCTGCAGGAAAGCTTTAGGTTTTAACTACTTACAAAAAAAACAAAAAAAACAACTTGTTTTAATGATTCGCTTTTTTCAAGGGGCCTATCTTATAAACTACAGTGCTTTTGGAATCAGATTAAATATGGGCCAGAAATCTCAATCTAAAAAGTAAAACATCTGTTAACTGACCGTTAACTCATGTTAACATAAAACATATATAAACTGCATGTTTTCTTCATTTTAAGAGTCCCAGTGCCAGTGCCACTTTTTTATCTGATTACAACTGGACTGGAAAAAGTCCTTATAGCAATTTTCTCCTCCGAAAGATCAAAATAAAATAATTTATATGTAATGATTAAAGTAAATGTGTTATTGATCCGACACAGCTCATCTCCTGATGACATTAAGGCATATTTTCTTTCATTGCTCTCTTCAAATTCCTAAATCGAACTAAAAAAAAAAATAAAAAAAAAAAAAAGGAAACTCCTCCACTAAGTGTGGCTGAAAAACATGAATAGAGAACTGCATCCTAACTGCATCCTAATCAGTGACTAGTTGAACTTTTGGAGAACTTGGTTTTATTTAATTTTTTTTTTTTTTTCGTAACACATCATTTAATTTATTTTTGAAACGGACAGAGCTAGGAAAGGGACATCTTTGACACTGCCGTGTTGATGAAATTTTCTCTTTGTCTTGTTTAGTAAAATGGCAAAAAGGTTGGCATTGTAAGTCTTCCTCTCCTTAGCCCATCGCGCTCTTCAAATGTCACTGAAGAAATGGCGACATCGCCCCGTTAACTTTCCGTCCCCTCCTCCTCCTCAGCTTCCTCCTCCTCCTTTCCTCCCTCTCCCTCCCTCCTCCCACCCTCGGCTCGCTGCTCCTCAGAAGGTCATGAGCTGAAACTCCCGCTCGGCTTGCCACTCCGGCACCCACACAGGGTAGGTGGCGTGCTTCGGCATCTCCATGATGCGGACGGGGAGAGGTTCATTTCTCTGGTGGACATGGTTAGTCACTACCTAGCAGGGGGGGAAGGGAGACAACAAGGGGAGCTAGCACACAGCCTGTACTGCTCGGAGGCCACAAAGCCTGCGGCTCCCACAGCAGCTAGGGTAACAGGGTGAAGGTGATAGGAGACATAGAGGAGGGGGGGAATAGATAGGGAAGTTAGAGAAGGAGTTAGTTAGAAAGAGATGGGGAGAGAAGACAGGAGATAGGAGATGGGGTCAAAGGGCAACAGGAAATAAGGGGAAAGTGAAAGGGAGCACGACAGGTCAAAGAGAAGGGACACTTTAAAGGTAGTGCGGAGGCTTATTTATCAGGGAGTTAGGGAAGAAGAAATCTCAAGTAGCCTGATCTCTGTCTTACAAAGCTCACAAAGTTCTGAATAAAACAACAAAACATGGCAATGGGGAACATCCTTTGGGGTACCTGAGTAAGCCATTCAATAAATTGGGTTTTCAAAATTCATTTAGATTTTTTTTTTTTTTTTTTTTTTGAGGTACAAAAAAGCCCTCTATATCATGATTTAATGAAACTGAGGAACAACAAGACCGTATATGGAGGGATTCCTACAGACCTCCCTGAACTTGAAGAGGCCGAGTTCTGGTTACATGAGAGTAGGAAAAGCATAGAAGGAGGCTGGTTCAGGAGAGTAGAGAGAGGAGGAAAGAGGGGTGCAGGCTGGGTAGAAGAAGAGGGCAGAGGCTACAAGTAAAAGACAAGCTTGGGGTAGCTAAGGAAATTAGAGTGGTTAGTGCACACATAGGCTTTTGGTTAGAGCAAAGGGAAAATATGACAGGACATGGGGTAAAGAGCAGGCAGACAGGGGTGGGATACCGGTGTGGTAGTGGGTCTAATGTCGGTAGTCGATAGCGGTTACGGGCCAAAATAAGAATTGGAGGGTTGGGGAATAATTTAGACTCAGCGAGATGGTTAGTGGGCTAGTCTGAAGTGGAGTAGGGTTGTTCGAGGGTGCTGGCATGCGTTTAGCAGCGTGTAAATAGGCCATAGGGCTGGCTTGGCCAGGCAGGGGAAGGGGGAATGGCAGTGGCAGTATGTTGGTGCCATCTCTCCCCAAAAGGGAAGTCACTGCAAAGAAAGGATCTAGTAAAAAAAATAAGAGGGGTGGGGGGAGGGAGGTCAAAGATTTAGACAGCGCAGAGGGCCCAGTTTGTTATGGGTGAGATGAGAAACTTAATCCATGTGCACTTACTACATCCAATTGGAAAAGAAAAAGGCATGAGACATGAAAAGTGTTGACGTTTTTTTTCCACAGTGTTTATCTTTGATAGTTGCTTTTAAGGTTGTTTTTTTTTTTGTTTGTTTTCTTTTTTTTTTTGGGGGGGGGGGGGGCATTTTAGGGAGCTAATTTAATTTCTATTTAGTCTTTTTCTCCTTTGCCCATTGTGCTGTGTGAACAAGACACTTTGTTCGCCTGCATCGGAGGCGGGAGGGGTGGCTTGGATGCATTTTGAGCTACCTGTCTCCCTCTGGTGGACAAAGTGTGCTTGGCCACATGCCTCCTAGTAGTGTGAGTGGGTGTTGCTTTGCATCAGCTGTCGCATACTTACTGTGAAAATGTTGGAGCGGCGCTTTGACTGCTTCCGGATGGGCGTGGGTGTGTTGGAGGCAGCGATGGTCTCAATACGCATCTCCCGCTGACTTATGCTGGGGGTGGAGGGAACAGAGGAGGAGTAGTCACTGAATGCACCCCCACCATTGGCTGCCTAGGGAGAGAGAGAGATTAAGAGGAAACGACAGGAAGAAGGGAAAATGCCAGAAGAAGAGAGGGAGGACGAAAGAGAACAAGAGAGTGTAAATCAGAAATGATGAAATGAAGGAGCAGGAGGCAAGAATCAAAGTCCTTATCCTCCAGCCCTTTGATGGACACGATTATAAGAACAGTTATATAAGCTGAACGTGTTGGTGATTTAACACAACAACATGAATTATTTAGACTTCAGATTTATGTGCTGCTGCTCATGAAAACATTTATCTTACCTGGTTAAGATGAACAGAAGGGATGGATGCAGCAGGGACTGATGAATGGCTGGGAGAGTTAGGGAGAGATTTGCATGGACCAATTGAGAGCTGCTGCTTTTTCCTCATGGCCACAACCTTCTGGGCAACTGTTGAGTGGCAAAGACAGCAGCAGATTATTCATTCATTCATCAGAGCCTTGATTTTCGGTAATCAAATGTCGAGAATATAGAAACCAAAAGGATCCCACTGATTCTGGGGATGCTTGGTTATGGTGCTCAGCGCTCACATGGGTGACACTAGGCAACTTATATTTTTTCAAAAATAGAGAAGATAAGAACTTGTGGCATTTCTAAACCTTTACATTCAGCAATTTTCAGTATCCACACAGAGGAGGGCATAAAAAGCCTAACCTTCAATAAATGAGAAACAAAATTCTTGCCACGGTCTCCAGGACATATTATTAACATACCAAATGGGGAAATATTGTATGGTAGAGAGACCTTCCTATTATAAAAAAAAAACAAAAACAGACCACATTTATTCCAAATTGATTCATTTTTGTTTACTTATGAATGTGCGTCATTTACTAAATAAATTATTAATTAAAAATTATTCTTGTTACTTTTCATTTGTTATCACAAATTTCAGTATAATAAGTGTACATTAATATCAACAGGGACCTATCAGTGTTAGGTTCTTATGGGTAAATAATCAGAGGGCAAAATCTTATCTGGAAAAAGGAGAAAATGGTAATCATCCTCCAGTCTGTGAAGACTGTTTATCTTACATGCCATTGTAGTATCACTCAAGGTTTTTCATTTGCTTTTTTTAACAGATACACAGATAAAATACTGCAAGCATGGCAACGGCACACTTAGTAATGGCGACAGGCTGCTACACTGCAGCTTTACAGGAATACAGTGCCAGTAATGTGTTTATAGTGTGCTAAAAATCAGTGAAAAGTGAAAACTATTTTCTGTTTTCGTAAACAGAGCACTGGCATTAAGGTTTAATAATGTTAGCAAAGCTAATTCCAGTCAGAGAGGCATACGAGCACATTATCTCAACCACCTCAGGCCATTTGCTTTCCAGTCAGGTAATATGCAACATTCTTTTAAGTGGCTTATAGATACATCTCCTGGGAAAAAAGGTACCTCAATTTTCAAGTGCAGTAATCACACGAAATGATACTTGCAATTTTTTTCCCGTCATTCACTGAGTTTTGCAGTGCGATGTTGGCCAAATGAGGCTATTGTCTCCATCTGAAGAAGCTGATTTGCCATGCAGTTGGTGCAACTCGTCATTTAATTCATGGCACACTCGAGTGAGGGACTGGGTGGAGTGAGGGGGAGGGAGGTGATGTTCGCGGTTGCGTGATGTGAATTAGCACTGAGGGAAAGAAGGATGATTTGAAGTTGTGCTGACAGCTGGGACCATAACGCCTGGCTGGCTGCTGCAGCATGGCGAATACAGAAAGAAGGCACATGATACGGCGCCACCTCGCCAGACAGCCACCATTCCTTCATCTCTTCTAATTATTTCAAATTTGGGCTTCAGGAAGCAATTAGGACTGGGAGGGAAGACAATGTGCCTGTGCATCGACAGTCAAAGGAATGCAAAGTGAAAGTTGCATTACATATTCAGATGTTTAAGAAGGGGTGACAGCCTTTGAAAGGAGCTGCAGCCTTAGGGGATAATGTGCCAGAGTTGAAGCAGCTGAGTTTCCAAATGACAGTTTCGTGACTTTAATTATGGATTCAGGGGAACTCTCGAGTTTCCAGACACTTTTAAAACACTGGAAAAATAAATAAATAAATAAATAAATAAATAAATGAAAATCTTTCACTACATTTAAACACAATTGAATATAGAGCTGAGATCTGTGTCTATGTGAAATTCTTTCACCTTCCTTAATTATTTATTGTAGCAACTTATTGTTTGGCAGTTGTAATCAAATTTATGTAAATCTGCTGCATCACTAATTGAAGGAAGCCTGTTCATGTTTCCTCGCTGCCAATCAAGGCCGCTGAACACACAGCATAAGGGTATGAGTATCTATGCAAAATAAAGCATGCACAGGCATTTGTGCGTGCTGCAAGCAATAACTCAAACAGCTTGAAGTAATTCACAATTAGCCTGGGGCGAAAAGAAGAGTCATAATTAGTGGATTGTAATAGCAGCTCTAGTTGTGTTTCACAGAGTAACACAGAGGATAACAAAGAAATTCAAGCTTCACCATTATTCAGTTGAGCTGATCTTTGCTGAGGAGGTATAATTGATTTTTTATGCACCTAAGCAAGACCTAATTTCTTGAAATTGGTGGAAGCAGTAAACAACTTGTATTACGTGATGACATCATTTGTACAAAACGCAATTCGCTGAAAACCTTGTTTCCTGTATTTTTTCAGTAAATTGTAAGGAAGCCCTCCGGTTTTTCTAATCTCTGTGATCAGCTGTAGAGTGGTTGGCCTAGAACAAGTTTGATCTCTCGAAAGCCTTTGGTTATTCAGTAAGTGAAGCCTTAGAATAAGCTGATAAGGGGAACATTGAAGGGAGAAAAAGAACAAAGCAGCTAACTTATTAAATATGGCTGATGCGCTAAACGACAGCGGTCTGCTGTAACCTAAATCCTTTTTGCTTCCACCTGATTGAATCTCCCTCTCTCACCATCCTGGAAGACTCTCTCCACATTCAGCCCATAGGTGGAGCAGGTCTCATAGTATGTGCAGCGCTTCAGGTCATTTGACAACTTTCTGGCCCGCGAGTCATCAATCACTCTGGGGTTGGCGGCGCTGATTGCATCTGAAAGAAAAGTTTGAGGGAAAAAAATATATTATTGAGAGCTGTACCCCAAGACTGGCCCACACCAGCTGTGGGTCTCAGCCCAAAGCTTTTGTCCAGACTAGATATGTAAATCTTGGGTCACATTCTCAAAATTAAAAAAGAAGCACATTCATTTTCTAAAAACCAACTGAAAACAACAAGGAGTACTTTAAATTACAAAACCTAGAGGAAATACTGAAGTCACTGAGGGACTTTTTAAGCTGTCATACACATTTCTGTGCTTCAAAAAAATTTAATTAATTAATTTAAATAAGACATAAGAGGATAAACAATGCTCATGCTCAGTGCACATGTTGGTTTCGGTGCCGTATGGAGGTCCACTGCACACAGAAAAAGGCAACTAAACATTTGAGTTTGGCTTCAAAGATGGCAGTTACCTGGATAAACTCATTATTAATGTAGATCTTTTGACAAAAATTGTTTCGAAGAAGTATGTTGCCTATGCCAGACTTATTTTAATGTGCAAAGAAAATACGGCTCTTCCTGCGTTAAAAGTGCACTGCCCCGTTACGGAGGGAACGATATCTTGACACAGCATAAATACAATCAGATGAAGAGCAGACAACCTTGTGTTCCAACGAGGACCATGGGGACCTCAGCTGTGTTCCTGTAGCTGGAGAGGCGCAGAAAGTAATTGTAGACTGTCTGGAAGCTGATCTCATCCTCCAGGCTAAAGACAAAAACCACTGCATCCACCCAGGCAGCAAACTGAGGACAGAGCAGGGGGAGTAGCTGTGTGATAAGCACTTCTCCATTATATACCACAAAAACATTCAACACAAATGAACAGTTTGTATCAGAGCCACAGCGCCACTTAGAAATGCGGTCTGGACGCCATATTTGATGTCTGTTAGTAGCCAGTTGAGATTTCAGGAAATTTTAGAGAATGAATTAATGACATTATTCTTATTTATTAGAAAATGTCTGGAGGGCATTGATGCCAGTTACTGTATTAATGTGTCAGTGAAATGAGTATTGTTGTTGCCATGTGTTCCAGGCTTTCATCGGATGGAGGTTTGCACGCTGACAGAAGGGGGCAGTGCAGCAGCAGCTAACATGCACTGCTGAATTAATGTACCAGTGCAACAGGGAATGACAGTGAATGATTAAACACCACTACTCAAGCTGTCTGCTGTATACCACTTGCTACCATAATCTTGGAGTCTTTGTATTTGCTGCGTCATGTACATTCATAATCTCTGCCTACTTTATGATCAAACGGCAGAGAGGTTTCTCCTCAGTGCAGGAATTCAGCCCTAATCATCAATCCACTGTATAAGGCAGAAGCGAAGCAAAAGCCAGCGTAGTACTAAGAGTGACAATGAAGTGATAAATATTCTGCAGCATTGCCCTCTTCTTCATTCAGCTTTCACATGTCGCTTGGTACCCCCATAAGGGATGAATGGGAAATCAAGCCTCCAAGCCACAACTCTGTTCAGCGTCCTGTGAGTGGGAACATAATGGAGGCCTTTAATTATGCCACTAATTATACAGACAGCTGACAACTCAGCCAAACTCATTTCTATTCCCTCACTGCCCACAATGCAAGTCTAAGTCGGTGTTTGTGTGTGTGTGTGTGTTGTTTTGTTGTTGTTGTTTTTTTGCTTGTTTCGTGTTTTGTTTTTTTTTTCCCAGACCAGGTATCTGTGAACTGCTCATAGAATCATGACATGACAAGCAACATTCAAGCTAATGAGTGAAACCTAAAGCAAGTCTTATTCTGTTTTTTAGTGATGGGGTTTGTAATCATTTTCATGAATCTGCTGATGAAATCCTAATCAAATCTATTTAGATAAAGCTTCAAACAGCTTTAAGCGACGTTACCCTAGACTCACGAACAATCTCTCAACACACCAGTGAAACATTTTATCTTTGTAAGATTGATATAGCAAACAGTTACTAAAATTGATTTGTTCTGTGTCTGAGCAGTATTCACAAAATCCATTTAACTGCTAATCTAAAGAAAATATATCGCTCTTATGATTCTAAATGCCTCATTATTTTCAATGGAGAGATGCTAACTTTGTCTTGTTTGCCGTTCATGTTGCAGTGATTTCATCAGCTTATTTGCTCAAAACAGCAGCCTGCTCTGTCTGTAAACAACACTGGAGAGAACGAGTGAAACAACAAACCAAAGGACTTCAAACATGATACTTGTCTGGGTTTTTCCAGTATGGTACCAATGTCCAAATAACATGGTCATTTTGTCAATTGTTAATATGAAAATATTGACTTTAGCAGCTTTTTGAGATACTACCATTTCACATTTCATGCTATCTTCTCGACTAATGTGTGGCATAAAAACACAGCATTATCCTCTGAAATCATGGCGCAGATTATTCAGCACTATTTTTCTATAGTGACTTGGAAACAGAATAATCCAGATACTGTGTAATCATGCAAAAGAGATTGTTAGAGTAAATCCTTCTCATTCTCTCTTTAGCTTCCATAAGCCTAAACTAGGTAAGTATGAACAAATTCAAAACACACCCAAAGCTAAGTTCATTTATGACCTGCTAGATCTGTAAGCAGGACGAGAGACCCTGATCGCAAGAGTATGATGCTCTGTCATTATACAAGGCTGGATTATTGAGAAGCCCTTCATTCTCTTTTGAAAACGTTGTAAAAGCCCCACTGAACGAACCACTGGCTCCATTACTCTTCATATTTTATATACTAATAGGACAATTAGGTGCTGCATTGTCTCTTTGACCACAGAAATGATTTTGGCTCGGCTTACTCATTGATCTGTTGCTGCCCCTTAAGTGCTTTTTGTGGAACAACCATAAAGAGCTGTCACACTGCTCCAGTCACAGACTTGCAGTGAAGTAATGGGTTTTCTCTGAACAGTTCCCGGCTGAAGGACATTTTTTCAGACTGCCTCTGTTGGACTTATCTTGCAATTATGGAGGAAAGACATATTTTCATACAGGAACAACTCCCTTACCTGCAATTCTGGAGGGCCTCCTTCATCTCTGATCAGAAGGAGGTAGCTCTGTCCGTCCACAACAATTTCTTTCTTGAACCGTCCACCTGAGGAAGATTATTTTAAGAGTTTATTCCAAGGTCGTTCTGAGTATACAGTACCAGTCAAGTGTTTGGATACACCTGTTCATTTGAATGGGAAAGTGTGTCCGAAGGCTGGTACTGTATATCGACTTGACGCTGTGCTGGGAAGAAAAAAGTGTCATACTTGATATAATAATAACTACCCACAAAGCATTTTTTCAACTCGAGACATATTTCACCCTCATTAATCATAAAACCAAACACCAAATAAAACAAATTTCCAATTTATAAACACAGCCTTACATGGCTCATCAAAGTTTGTTGGAATGTGTACAGGTTTAAGTGCAGCTTCTCAATTTAGACCTCCTCGGGTGTGTTACTGTCAGAATGGCATGCCAACAGGAAACCTGGTCTCTCTGGAGCCAATTATGTGGTTGAGAAATTGCCATTTAGTCTATCTAATGCACAACTGCTGAGGGAACCAGTTCAGTGCCATCGTCAGTGCACTGCCGCACGTCCTGGAAAGAACCAACTTTCACGTCATTATCAGGCTGTGTACTTGGCCCCCATCGCTTCACCGCAAGCTCCCGAGTGTGTTCAAAGATTTTCACATCCTCAGCAACATAACCTATTGCAGTTTGCTGTGAAATGATGAGACAAATGAAGCAAGTTTAACACGGTAATGTTAAGAGAGTGAAGGAAATGAGGGAAAATGGGATCAGATCATAAAAAGCAAATTTAAATTCATCTGTATCCTCAACTGCGGTGCCTAAGGTCATGCCATGTCCACAGGTACTTCACTGAGAGGAGCCAACATTTAGGTGCAGCCTTGAGTTTCTCACCCCCCCTTTTTTTTTTTCTTTCCTTTTCAAATACCAATTCATATTCATTGCCAGTGGCAAAGCTGGCTGCAGATAAAGAGGAAACCAATGAGAGAACAACGCAATAAATTAGATTCTGCATATGATTTGAGTGGTTTGAGATCCTTTGGAGATTAAAAAGATTCAAATGAGAGAGCTGTAAGGGTAAAATGTTCCTGAGAGTGAAAACCATGCCTTATGAATTCAAAAATATGCTGAAAGCCATTTGGCAAAATTGGATAATACATAAACTCAAGGCCTTAAGAATGATCATGAAATACTAAAAAAGTGCACAGAAGACTGTGGATGTATAAGATAAATAACAGAACTGCACCTTTCCAGGTATTTCATAAGCAGCATATTAGCTAATCTTCACATGATTAGATAGTAAAGTGTCAAAGATCACACTGCTCAGCCAGCACATTAAGAAAGACACCTCTCCCATCACCAAAGAGCTGCAGGGACAATACAGTAGTGGAGCCCTGCAGTTATTAAAAGGCTGAAAGTATTCCTGTCTCAGACAGCAATACATATCCACTTGAGTCCCACTTCCACCCTGTTAAGTCCACTTTAGTTTGAATAGCAAATAATGGACTCTTCCAGCCCTGGTGGATGCTGGTTGTGTAACAGAGAGAGGAACAGAGATTAATGTAGCACAAGCCGGCATTTTTTTTTTTTCCTTTTACTGAATTCTGAGCTTTGGAGATTCTGACAAAAGACTAAGGATTATATGATATGAAACTATATCACTGCACAGTGAGAGAGAGTGGATCAGAGGGATGCAGAAAACCAAAAGATTTATCAGAATATAGAGTTTAAGTGCAAGTTCGCAGGCCAGAGTTCATTATGGAAAGATGCAAAAACAAAACAAACAAACAAACAAACAAACAAAAAACAAAACAAACAACATAACAGTATCTGCAACCAAAGTATCTCTTCTCTTTCTTTGACAGGAAGTATGATTTTTTTAAACGTTTTGTTCAACCTCGCATGCAAGGAGGCGGCTAACAACCCTACAAAAAGCCTTCGGATAGACAGTAAGTTTGTAGGCATGGTTAACACGCAGCAAGCATACTCTGCTTACAAGGAGGCTTAGACCTTGACACAGAGCCACAATCCAACGGAGCTCCATCCGGTGTTGCCATGGCAACACAGCCCAGTACCTTTTTTCAGATATCATAGCAAAAGCCCAGGAACAAAACACTGAAGAAACAGCCGCAGCTCAACCTTTCTCTGCTGGGCAATGTCTCTGCAATGTAAATACCCAATCTGGAGCAAAGCCAGTGCAGAGAACACATTTCGTGTCCGTGGAGCTGCTAACCGCGAGACACAAACAATCGGCAGCAATGTTAGGGGGCACAGGCACATTTCTGAGCTGACTCAGTCTGCAATCCCTGATTGCAGCAACAACACTCATTCTGGTTTTCCAGCATTTCCACCATTGATTTCTCAAGGACTAATTAAGCTATGAGGATTTTTCTCCCTTGGTGCAACAAAATGCCAAAAACTAATTATGTGCTTCATGTCTCATCCTCACTATAATTACACTAAAATGAAACACTGCAAACCCCTCTAAGATCATCAGTTAACTCTGAGTTTGCCAACATCTTTGTGGATTTCTGAGTGGACGACTTGCCTTTTAGGCCAAAAGGGGGCATTTTCATTATGATCCTACTAATAAACCAGAGTACATCAGTTTTTACATTTTACAGAGTAAATTAAACTGGAAGGGGGTTCTTTCCCAGAGCTGGGACCTCCTGAAAATGGATGGCTGGCTCAGGACATTAAGGAAGGAAAGTTTAACATTTCAATCTCAAATTGACTGAAAATTCTAACCTTTCGTGTTATCTCCCAAGATTTAGCCGAGGAAAATCAAATAAATCAATAATAATAAATAAATAAATAAACAAACGTACTACCTGTAAGTACCCTAATGCAGCCACTCTAATACAGCTATCCGTCTTGTGCAAAACAAAAGAAAACTTCTTCAGCAGCCAGGAAGCTTCTGCATAATTACAATTTGATGCTTTTGAAGAGTAACACCAACCTATTAACAAAGTCACTCTTCATTTGCAAGAGACTGACACTATAAAAATGAAAGGTTTTCACACACCACTGACAATTTCTTTTACATAACAAGCTGTGGGATGAATCAGTACTGTGACATTAAGCTACAGGAACCACAGTGCACATACTGCATTGGTCTGAGTTTTCTGACATGTTTTAAGTCTTACCTTCAGGAGATTCTTCCTGCACATATGTGCCTGTCAAGTACCGGTGCACCAGGGCAGACTTCCCACTGGACAAATTTCCCACAATGCCCTGCATGTTCAAGAGCAAAATACTGTGATTATTACTGACAGGTACAAACCTCAAGATGTATATACAGAAAAACAACAATAACAACAACAACAACAAAAAAAACCTGCCAAACATAATGGTGACCTTTCAACAAAAGGTGTTGAAGGTGTTTCTGAAACTTTCAGAGTAATGCCAGAAAATGCCAGAAAATGCATCTTAAGGCTTCAGAAATACACACAAAAAAATGTCTTTGGGTCAATCTGCACTTTTCAAGGCCAGGAGAGAACCTTTCAGATTGATCATAGTGATGGCTCCAAAAGAATTCTCCTGCAATTGTCAAAAACTTCAATTGAAATTGAATTTAAAAGCACCTGATCAGCAATTTTAACCATTTTGTTGTGGAATGAAAAGAAGCTGAAGAATTGCGAACGTCTTTCTTTCAAAATGCTGCTGATAAATGTCATAGCTTAGTTGCCCAAGGTAACTTGAAAGCACCACCAAGAATTTCCAAATAAAGCCTGACTGATAAATCATAGGCTGACACGTTACTTACAGGTGTAGGAAGGTGGAGTGTGTAACCGTAACTGTACAAAAAGAACAATTCCATGGATAAAGCAAACATATATAAATACATGCAATATTATTGTACATAACTGTACATTTTCCAGGATATATCATTATAACCAAATCATGTATTTCTGCCTCAAAATGCAGTATTTGGGGACAGCAATGCAGCTTTCTCACGAACTAACTGCTGCCTGGAGGTTCGAAAAAATCTAAATAAAAAAAAAACATAAGCGATCCTTAGAAAATGGCTGGCAGCAAGGGAAAGTATATTAGAGGAACAACACCAAAAAAAAAAAAAATAGACATTTGGTCTTTGCGTGCAGGCTGCATAAGGTTGAAACATTATGGGCGAAGTCCTTTGACTTCCTTTGGTTTTGGTTACAATCTTTTCCCTACTTCCTGTCCCTGGTGTCTAGACCAGGTCTAACTACGATGCCTTGAGAGCGATGAATGATGGAGGGTGGGCTGATGATGCCAGCATGTCTGGGAAGAACAAAGGCTGCAACATGCCTCATCTCCTCCCTCTCCACCTCCTCCTCTACCCACCATTGCCCTCCTCTTCTTTAGATCATTAGTGGGTGTTAAAGTCAGGTATGGTTCTAATTATAGGGAAGTTTGAGGCAAAAGAGAAAAGATATGTTGAAGGCCTTTCTTAGCCTATCCTCTATAATTTAAGTATGTACATATACATTTACATCATGAGGTAACCCAGCAGAATGAACCATGAATAAGATTGAAGTTAGAAAAAGCTGCAGGCTCTGTGAGGTGAAAGCTATGAGTCAACAAATATCGACATTGAATGCACCACGGCCCCAGTGTTCCCGCTGGTTTAACTGCTCAGCTCTGTAAACCTGGTGGATATAGGTTTCGTGAAATTAAGTTGCTGTGTCAGCGCTATCCCAGTTAAAAAAAAAAAACAAAACAACGTTTACTTATTTGCAGATGTTCGGCTGTGGTCTGGGAATATTAAAATGTGTGGGCTAGATTATCAAAGGGCGGCGGTAAAATAAGGCCTGACCACAGTTAAGCTGCCGTCAACAAAGTACAATAGCGGTGGTGGATGTTTCAGAGGCATCTGCTAATGATCTTCATAAGGATATGTTTCGACCTCAGTTTGTGATCGTTACAGCTGCAGCATGAAAAAGGAGGAACTGACGCTGCTATCAGCTTCTCAAACCACCAACTTCTTTACAGCTTGACCTTGTTGCTGGAGAGCTGTGAAAGGAATAATTCAGTCCTTTCAGAGGTTTTTAACAAACCCCTGTGTGGAAGATGCCAATTAACACCTTAGAAATCTCAAAAGAAACAGACACACTTTAAGTACTTGAAGGAAAAAATAATGTTTTTGAGCTCCCTGTGACTCTCCCACTGTTTGGTTCATTGAAGGTTTTTAATTCACAATGTGCCACAACAATAAATTACCTAACATGGAAATATTACTGGCAGGAAGCTGGAGTGCAGTTTTTCAAGGTAATTTTATTTTATTTTTTTTTTAAATGAGAGGAAGACATTAAACCATGTGAGGATGTTGTTGTAGTGCCTTCGGCTCCGGCTGCGTGCGTGCTCCAGTGGCGGTGTGGGATCAGACCCAGGACGTGTCACGAGTCTGGCCCAAAACTGTCACTCATCTTGCGTCCTGCTGCAAGCCACCCTTGCAATCTCCATGCCAACGCATCTCATTAAAAATCACCCACTATGAGCCGGTGAAAAGTTCAGCCAATTTTTCGACTGTTCACTCTCATGTAAAATGCCAGTGTTACAGGTACAGAACATGCTTTCCCACTGACATTCAAATCAATTAGTTAGACGAAACCTCTGAGGATCAAATGGCATCGGCTGGGAGGGAAAAGAGTTACTCACCACTTTCAGCTCTGGCACTGACCGACTCAATGTCCATTCCTGGCTGTTAACGAATGAGTCTAAGGGGAAAAGGACAAAAAAGAAATGAGTCTGAGCAGCAATAAAATGTAATCTATGTGTTTGTGTCCCATTTCAACCCCAGCCACAGACAGCAGGATGGCATTAACAGTATTTCCCACTGAATGATGGCAAAGCAACTTTACAGCTAAAACTTATAGTCTTCCCTAAGTTTTATGATGGACTGTTCAGCTGTCAAATAGATATTGCAAAGCAGATGCGTTTCCTTACAGCCTGCTCAGGTCTTCTGCTAATAAGAAATTGATTTTTGTAACAGGACGTTCACTGTCATTTCCAAGACAAGTGTTTTCACACACACAAACAAGTTCATCAATGAAATGAAATGTAGGTTTGTCATCACTGAAATCAGTCACTGATTTTCTCTTTGTATAATCAGGTTTTTACTTGCACTTTATCTGTTGTTGTTGTTTTAATTGTAAATAAAACAGCTAAGCATATCAAATGGTAGTCAGTCGAGTCTAATCTGCAACAAATATTAATTAATGAGTCTTAAAAAAAAAGAAGCCAATTTCAGTTTGTACAATGTGAATATTGGATGGTTTCCAGGGTAATCAATAGAATAATTGCAGCTTTTAGCTGTCCTTCAGACAAGCTTGGATATTATTTGGCTTTGAAAAATTATTTCTGACATTTTATCAATGAAACAAAAAGATATTCTGCAGACCAATTAACAATAGAGATAAATCATTATCGGCAGACCTAAAGCATATTCAAAGAAATAACCAGCCCAATAAGATTTCTTCATCTCCCTGACTAAATTGCTTCGGTCTAATTCTGTTTATACAACTTATAAAAACACACTCTGTTAAAGGGGGTATTGAGAAACAGGCTATCTGAATATGAGGTTTCAACAAGGTGCAATTTTGGTAGGAGGTTTAGCTAATCCATTTGAAAAGGCACCTATTAACAGGCCTGATTCAACTTGTTTGCTTTTCCAGTGACATTTAGAGATTTTAACTGGATCATAATGCTTTGAGAAGGGGCAGTGGGGAAGTGCACCAATAAAGAACAATAGAGACCCTGAGAAGTCAAAACACAAATGACAACTCCACAAGCTGTGCCTGTTTCCCACCGTGTTAGGATACACAGTAAAATGTCATAACAACGATTATAACAAAAGCCACCTTCCTGTTTTGGATCATGGCTTTGTCACCATCTGGAGCCCACCACCGAGAAGATAGCATCTCTAACAAGGGAGCGTAGACTTCCCGTCTCCAGACAATAAGGAGACACCCCCCCTCCCCATGTCTATTAAGGTGTTAATCCACCAAACAGTAGGTCGTCATTACTCCATGATCGTTTGTTGTATAGTGGTTTCCCTTTACGCTCCAGGTGATGCTAATACGAAGGAATGACACTGCAAAGTCACCACTGTCATAATAAATGTGTTTCTATTTTCTCTCTAATATGTATGTTCAAAGTTTAAATGCCAAAAAAAATCCCTTTACATTACTACATTTGTGTATTTCTGACCTCTATTTACAGAGAGCCTTGTGCTGCTCCCGATGTCTCACTTCAGGGAGCAGAGAAGGGCGAATCCCGAACCGTAGGGCCTTTCACAAAGCATTGTGTGGGGCAGAGCAGTTTTTAAACAGTTTGGTTTGGACGTGTCGGGACATGAGCGAGGACACCCGTCTAAGTTTTTAAGTGCAGGAAACCGAGTGAAGGACAAAATGCTCTCAGATGATTTCAGATAAGGCCATTGTCTCCTTTCCTGAGATAACCCCTCATCATTTACACTTATATTATTTCCACATGTAATAATCTGCCTCAGATCATTATTTTTATTATATTACATTTTTTCCTAGTAGGAGCTTTTGTAAAAATAAATTAATGAATTAATAAATAAATCTAGCAGTTACAACTGGCAAAAAAAACAAACACATTGAAAGGTTCTGGTCTTTAGCAACTGCTGTGATAAAACAACATTAATGCAGTCAATGAACAGGGAAATTACACAGTTACAACAAAAAGTCATTTTAAAAATGAATGAAAACACAAACAAACAAACAAACAAAAAAAATGCCCTGTGGAGAGATGTCCACATAACCAGACTATCACAGAGGAATGCTTTAGAAAACAGCTATACAAATACATTAGGTGTCTTCAAAAGTCATCACAACAATGGGGTTGATTGTTGAAGCTAACAAGTGCTGCATCATATGAACAAAGCTAAAAAATCTTAAAAAGCATTTTTATTTTAACTCCCCACAAACAAACCCTGAACAAATTGTCTCACAGGAAAGAAGGCTCACTATTGCCATCCTTGGAGCAGATACAGAACAACCACTTTGGAGAAAAAAGAAAACCCAAATTGAATCCATGTGCTCTGCGTTACCTCATCCTTTAAATATGAGCATCCCCACTTCACTGTGCCCCAGAATCCCTATGGAAGCAGAAAGCCTCAGCGTTTGTGATGCTAACAGAGGACACCAGTGCCTTTGTCTCTTGCAAGGGCAAAATTGTGTTGCTAGTTTGTTTTGTAAAGTTTTTCAGTTCACTGCTCATGTCTTTTTGGATAGAAATGACCATTCAGTCTGAGGGGAGCAAAGCACAATCACCCCGCCGCCCCCCTTATTCTGTTTCATTGGGGGAAAAAATGCAATGTGAGCAGAAGCCCTGTGCATATGGTTATTTGAGTGTGGGTGCATGCGTGCACATGCATGGATTTCTTCATGCAGTGAATTTGAAGTGGTTTTTGGAATGAGGGAGGGCAACCTTAAAGTTAAACTTCCACTCAAGCTCTGACTTACTTTCCAACCATGCTTTCCCACCATCATAAATTACAGTGTTTGAATTTAGCTACCAATTAGTAATTTGACTTCCCTGATTTGGTAACCAAAAGTCCCTGTCCATCTACTTTTACCATGAACATCTTGAAAAAACAGCATTCTCCTTTTGTTTGTTGATCTTAAAAGGCATTTTAACAGCCAACAGCCCAGTGGGATCTCGTATTTTTGCTCTACTGAGTTCCAAAACATTCAGTCGTTATTTGTATCAAAGAGATAAGCAAGAAAGACATTCAGCAGAGAGCAAAGTGAAAATATGCCTGCCATGTCAGTGTAATGCCGTCTGGATGGCCGGCCCTAACTGAAGTGTTGATCACTTAAAATAAAGTCAACATACTGGTTCTTGAACTACATTTAACATGAGCTTTGAAAATTTGGTTTTAGTGTGATGTGTTGGACTCAGCGTATCTTTTTTTTTTCTTCTTCACCCACTCAACACAAAGCAATGTTGGACAACACACTGAAACAATAAAGAGGAAACACATACAAATACTAGGCCAAGAGTCAAATCTCAAACAGTTTATAGGCTTGCTAAAGACTAACAAGCATCTAGAAGGGAGAACAGCAGGATGTGGATCACCTTCGGAACCTCACTCAAAGAACAACACGTACCCGAGAGGAGATTTGCTGCGGCAGATGCTCAAAATCAAATTATATTCAGACATTAACAGATTTCTCTCCACTCATGCCCAGACTGTGATCATACAGTATATCATCTCTCTGTCTCATGTCTCCTGCAGCAGGTGATAGGACATTTTCACAGTGTCGCCGTTTGTCCCAATTGATGATTACCTGCTGGGAGTTTGGCTGATATGAAAGACACAAACAAATGCATCGTCTAGATTAATTTTCAATCTCCAGATTTTGTGGCAGACTGGTTCCAACTGTGAGGTAAAGATGAGACAGGAAATACTGTTGGCAGGAATCCACAGGAAATGGGATAAAAAAAAATGCAGTCCAAAAAAAAAAAAGAAAAGCTAATTCATGAATACATTTTATAATCTGATTTAGGATGACAGAGGGGTCACAGGAATGGGGGGTTTCTCATTATGGCAAGTTAAGGCAAGTCAGAATAAACGTCATCAGAGGGACTTTCTCATCAGGACACCCTGCAGCGTTTTATCAGAGACATCTACCCATTTTTTTTATTTGTTCACCATTACAGCCCTTACTGTAAGTGCACCGCTGACCACCTATGCCTAAAGACCAGCAACCCATCCTCCACCTCAACAACGCCGACAGCGCACGGCTCACCGATCACTCATGCATCCACCAGCACAACAGAGTGGCTTTGTTCATCCACAGGTGGGGGTGGGGACACAGCCCGCACACCTCCAAACCCTCAACCCTCCCCCAAATCTTCCCTAAAACACAAAACTTGGAAGCTATCATCAGCTCGCCAACTGTGTGTGCACATGTGTTTGTTTAGTTGTGAGGGATGTCGGAGTTTCAGCTTTCTGGATTTAATTTAGGACCAAACACTTGGGCAGGTAGCAACAGGCACAGAGTTCTGCCCAGGGCATTGAACACCTTGCTCTACTCAGGCTGATCGGCACACCTACATTCCTAATGCTTGACTGACTGACTCTGCAGTGGAATAAACGGACAAATACAACTTGACACTCCACCACAAAGGGATTCGTTTCCTTAGTAACATATCACATGTGAATACAAATAGACTAGGTCGGCTTCAGGACCTATAACGAGGTTTATGTTAACTAGAGAATGACATGTATGCTTTTCTTGTTCAAAGGTTGGCTTGATGAGAACGGGTACAGCATATGTGCAACATGACACTGGAAGAAGTTGTTAAGTTGTCATGGATGACTAATTAGCTTCCTACGCGAAGGTGTGAATTTGGTGGTTGATGCAAAAGCATGAAAAAAGAGAACTAGCAAATCACAGCTATTAATTCAAGGACTTACAAGTATTTGCCAGTCTCTCCCTGATCTTCCAGGCAACTGGACAAACACCCTCCACTGTTGGAGTTAACCTTTAAATGCAGTGCTTAAGACATCTTCTCCCCATCATTATAGCATGTAAGCCTTCTTAATTTAGCCATGCTAGGCTGCCAAATGCATCCCATTACAGCCACTAACTGCTTTACTACCGCTGCTTTAACCTGCGTCTCTGAGAAGCCAATAGATGGCATTATCAAGACTCCTATGTGGGGTGTCACAGACACAGAACTGGGACTGTGTTATCCCAAACAATCCATTATAATGTATATATATCAGTCACTGGCGATTTAAGGTTCCTATATCCACCTACTTATTAACCCAACTTCAAAAATCTTATGTAAAGCAAAGTAATTGCTGTGTTAGTGCAAACAAACAGCCAGATCACACACAAAAACACTGGCGAGTACCCGAAATAGAAATTCCAAAAGGACTCTCAGGGCCAGAAGTTTTTGAACACCATCCAAACTCACAATTCCCCATGTGTTTTTCATTTGCCTGTCTTTTAAAAAAAAAAAAAAAAAAAAAAGCACCCCATGTTTGTCCTGGGTTAAAACTTTCTGTGCAAGAGAAAGAGCAGCTAAAGTGGAGAACTGAGCTGCAAAATAAATTCAGCAATCTTGCAGGTCTTACCTTGACCTTTGTGGGAGTCAATGCCTGCCAGAGTTTCTATGGAGACTGGCTGTGACTTATTATCCCCAGCCAGCGGATACTGGCCCATGTCTTTGCTCTGGGACTGCTGGGATTCACATTTGCCACTGTACGGCTGCTCTTTCCTCCTGAAGCGGTTGGCTATGAGCTGCCATAAGCTTGGTTCTTCTTGGACTGGTTTGGAGGACAGTTTTGTTGGACAGTGGGGCACCTCCATGACCTTGATCTTCCCCCTGCTGTGGTACTCAATGTATTGCACGCCCCCATCCTCGATCTGCTCACTAGGAGTTGGAAGCATTCTCCCTGTGAGGTATGAAAAAGGCAGATGAGGCAATGTTGTCTCCTCAGCAGTGCTAGTTGTCCGTGAACGTTCCTTCAGCTCCTCTTCAGAAAAACCCAAAGTGACTTTTTCCCGGGGCCGAGTCCTCCTGATTCGAAGACTGAGGCTGCGTCTTAAATTGCTCAGTGTACTTCTTGTAGCTTCAGGTTTGCTGGATTTGGGAGAAGATTTAGGATTTTGGTCACAGTCCTTGTCCTTGCTCTTGTCTTGAGGTGCTTTGCTGAACAGTCTCCAACGGAAGCCCCCCCTAAGAAAGCCTCCATCATTGCCTGAGTGGCTGAAACTCTTCTGGCTCTCTATCTCATCATCAGAGCCCCTATTTCTCAGCTCCAGCACTGTCATGCTGAGGGGTCTGGGTTTCCAGTTCCTCTGGCGGACCCTGGGGGTCACCTCCTCAGAGACAGAAGGCCGCTGAGCCACAACAGTATTGAGGCCATCCACTGCCCTCAACTCAGCCTTCCTACTCCTGTACTGCTGGCTGTTTTCCACAACACCAGCCCTCCTGAGAGGTGGCTGGATCCTGGGCTCCGACAGGACTGAGCTTGGGCCCGCCAACATGCAAACACTCCTGGGCCGCCGCAACAGTTGTTCTTTTTCAGATTGAGAATCTCTTTGCTTGACTTGGTCGCCATACATGCTCACTGTCCTCCGGCCGAGATGGGCTTCATCCTGACGGGGCCTTCGCAACACGGCCCGTGGCAGAGAGCTGTGTCTTGTATAAGTGCCATGTTCCCCAAAGGCAAGTCCTCTAGAATGGACGGTGACAGATCGTAATGTTAAGCTCCGATTACGTTGTTCCTGGATGCCTGCGTGGGTAACTAACTGTGTCACATCTATGCCGAGCGGTGAGGAGTTACCTGAGCTCTTTGAACGTCGTTTCAAAAACCTGTCAGTCTTCATTTTTCCCTCCACCTCCTCCAGCTCCTCCTCATTCTCCTCCACAACAACCTCCTCTTTACGCCTCCCAGCTCTGCCTCTACAGCTCAGGGAGGGCCACCTGTCGAGCTCCTGCCGTGCCCTGCCCAGCCTTGGGCTGCTCTCCATAGGCACCAGGCTAATTATCTCTGTTCTTGGCTGGCAAACGTCCACCTGGGTGTGGGTGACCCGGCCTGTTCCCAGCACAGACACTGGCACATCTCCCTTTTTTTCTTTCAGGATTACAGAGATGTGGTAAACTGTTTTCCCCTGCTGCAGTTGGTCAATAGATGTACTCCTTGGGGTTGCATCGACCGCACTACTGCTGAGAAACAGCATGGCACTTCACTGAAACAGATTCACACATGCATCCCAGTTCACCCATCGATACTCAGGTGTATCATGGGCAAAGATCACATTCTGCATGTGAATGCTTGAGATTTATCTCATTGGGCCATTCATTTGAAGATTAAATTCTGATACCAAGAATAGCCCTTTGCCTCTGACACACACACACACACACACGGAGGGAAAAAAAAAAAAAAAAACCTTCAATTTGGTTAAAACAAAGCCTTGCTGCCACTTGCATCCTCTGAGTCCTTAACTGAACAGACACACGCAGCTTCTTTCTCCCACCACTTCTGCTCTACCTGTCCTGAACGAGCAGATGAACAAAAGAAAAACAGGTTATCCGCAGTTTGTTTTGCAAAGAAAAATCTGGAATGGCTGTAAAAGTTGCAGTTTAAAAAAACTGAATCATCCTTCCTCTTTGGCAAGTTATGAACTATGAGCAATCGTTGTTGTTGGCGGTGGCAGACAAACCCCTTAATCTCTGAGCTCTTTCCATGCAGAGCATGAGGGAGTGTGTCGGTGTTTGAACTTTCAGCTGCTTTCCAACCCCCGGGACACATGGAAAACAAGGAGTGGATCCCACGGGCATTAAACACACCCTCCTGATTGCTCTGGAGTTGCTAGTATCCCCCACAGAGACAAAGGAAGACAAAACTGAACACAAGTTTGAGAGGAGATGGAGCTGATTTCACACTGCTGTAATCAACAAAGACTACAATCCATAGCAAAATGAATGGACACATTGTGTTCCTCTGGCCCCTGCCAAAAGCACTCGAGGAGATTCTTCTCCACGTTTAATGGAAGAACACAAAAAAGCAAACCCCAAATATTTTTGTCACTAATCTACATTTTGGTTCATTTGAAGGATGTAACATAGCTACAATTCTTTGTTTGTTGTTAGGTTGTAAACACACTTCACTGAGAAATCTCTCATTGGAAAAAATTTCAATAGATCAGAGAAAGAATAGAAGAAAAAAAAAACAAAAAACCGGCCTCTCACCACAGGATCTGGGAGAACACGAATACAAACGTAACCTGCGTTAGTAACATGGTATATCCACACAGCAACACATCACGCTTCCAGTGGCACCCACCACACAGCCCACACACTGTGGGAGAACTTAAGACCAATTCCAAGACTGGCTGCCTGCTATTTATGGTGAGGAAACTGGATTATTTTTAAAGCTCTGGTACTTGAAATCAAATGGTACATAGGTCGTTAATCCAAATAACATTAATTAAATCTAAATATACTAACACATTTATTGCTCAAGCTATTCAGCATTTTATTTCATGAAAAAAAGGCAAAGGGAGCCAGTGAAAACAATCCCTAATGTCAAAAGAGGAAACGGAACAGGAAGTCATTTTGATGGAGAAAGTACAATAAAGAGCACCATCTAATAAAGCCAAAAATCTTATGTGATGTTCTGTTAGGGTTGAGACACTGCCCCTTTGTGGTGAAAAGGAGAACAATACTGATAGGAAACTGAGAACTGGGGACCAATTCCCCCGAAGATGCATTGTTACAGCAGTTGTTATTTATCGGAATGACGCGTTTGTGACACAACATCAGAACAGCTCTATCTGGATATGAACAAAATACATTCGTTGTTGCTAATGAGGGTTTTTAGCTGAGAAATCCTAAAAAAGCTAACATCACTGACTAACCACTGTATAGTGCGTCACTTTGGACCGAGTGCCAACATGACTGCGTCACTGTGGGAAATCCAGCTTAGCGTTTAACGTGGAAGGTGCAGTTCTAGCATCATTGCCCTTTTTGGCAAAGGCTGATTTTTACCAAGAGACATTTGCAAACTCAATGTTTTTTCATAACAACACCCTATAGCCTCCTGATTGCTGAAACGCTGATTAAATTTGAAGGTTGAGGGAAAAAAAGCCCGAAAAATAACAGAATTTTAAACTGGCAGATCAACGCCTTTCCCATTTTATACCCTGTGTGTGCTTTGTGTCCTTATCAGCAGACTGGGTGGAGTGAGAATGAAAAACCACAGAAAGCATTTAAGGTATTGTTCCAAAGGTCCTGCAGCTTTACCTCCCAGCATGTTCTCTCAGCACCCGTGGACTATCAGGGAAATCTAAAAATCTAAAAAATCAAGTTTCTTATCAGAGAGAATTCGTGTGTATGTCTCAGTTAAAGAAGTCTCTCCCTTCCTATGATGTCAAAGCTCACTGTGTTGGCTTTTACCTTTGTCCAGGTAACAGGGGTTTGGAATAATCTGCGGCTCATCATCAAGCAAACAGTCGTCTTCACTCCAGGGGAGCAGATGGCGTCGATTTCGCCGACGACTCCCAAAGCACAGCAACATGGTCTACCTACAACCTAGAGCAGCTTCTCCATTATAGAATCACCGTTCCAAAAACTGAAAAATCATTCACATGCTCACTATTCGTTAGTCTTTTCATTGTCCTCTCCTTCTGGGTTTTTTTCTTTGAAGAATTGATGCGAAAATCTTTCCCTCAGTTCAAACATATTGGTCCTCTGTCCAGCATGACTAAATAAAATTCTCCTTTGCTGGTTCCATCAAGCTGTGGCTGTGATGCGTCTTCCATACAGACTTGATGGAGTTACCAGCAGAAGCCTGACAGGCTACTGAAGAAGTGGCTCACAGAGGCCGTGTGTCATGCTTCAATGCTTCCTGGCATTTCGTAATACAGGTGTTGATCAGCAGGGTCCTACATAAGAAACACTGATAGGATTAAAGTTAATCCACTATCCTGTTGTCTCCTGTTGTTGCGGTCCGGTCCAGGGGAAACCTGGCGCTGTGGAAAATCCTAATTTTGACGCACTGACCAGGTAACAGAGCTTCTATTGTGCGTCCCTCCATCCTCCGCTGCCCCACAGCTAAATACTTCCCCTTGCTGTAACCGTATCTTGACGGCAGCTGGGAGGGTTTCTCTGAGAAACAGGATTAGCATGTTTTGAGGTTCCTGAATTACCCTCCGCCTCCATCTGTGCGTGCATACACATCTGCTGATTGTGCGGCACATACCATACTGTGTGTGTGTGTGTGTTGGCCATTTATCTCACCTGTAATCGTCACAGTTATGGTGCTGTGGTTTTGCCCACATGGCTCTGACCAGACTTTGACCTTTAATTTTGTAAGTCCTTCAAGGTGTCATTTTTACTTCTTCACACATCTCAGTGAGTTATCATATCACATATATACTTCGTATCCAAAATGAATTAGAATACAAGAGGGACAATTTTTGTTTATGTTTTTTTGCAACATGAAATAACAGTCAAAATTAATGCAGAGCAGGAATTATTTAGTTTGATTGGCAAAAGCTTATTACAATCCCTAATTAGACTGCCTTTTTTATTTTCTTTTTGCTTCATTTTAATTGGATTCGATTATTGAGTCCCTGTTGTTCTGCAGTATTTGCATTTCCAGTTGACATCATTCAACATAAGATACTTTCCACTTCCAGAGGGGGGCAGTCACATCACAAAACAGCTGCTGATTTTTACATTTTAGAGGTATTTTAAAATCTCGCTCTGCTTGCACTGCTGGGAAAGTTTAGACCAACTTTTTACATGAACCGCCCTGACGCTGCACTCACCTACTGCACTGCCTCCAGATACTTGGAGGTTGGGAATGGTTTTCAGAGTGTCATCAGTTACCTGCAGGGCCTACGCAACTCCAGGGGTGATGACACCATTTGAATATCTATTAGCAGGGACTGCAGGGTAGATATGAGTGAATAGCAGACATGACAGACAGGCAGCAACGCCACCGGTCTATATGAGGACACCGACACTATGTGCGGTAAACAGTGGTGCTGTCTAGCAGATTGCATGATGCATCTAAGATACATAAATAAACCGTCCTAGCCCCTCGTCTGCATTAGAACATGAGTCAGTGTGAAAAAGAGCCATGCACATATGTACACTCTTTCATCATGACCGTTTGCTTCCATGGGCGACTCCTGTGACAGGAACAGTTGATGAAGGCGTCTCTATAATTTAACAAGGATAAACAATATGAGACTGGAGGCGGAGTGGTGATTGTAGACTGACTGATTTAGTTTTTTTGTTCCTCAATAAGATGTTGCTGACCTCATTCACACACACACGCACATGCAAACACACACAAAAACAACAGCATGACTCACAGCCAAGCTCCCAGCAACTTCCAGTATCATGTAGAAAGACAAAACCTCTGGCGTTATCTACTTTCAGGGAGTACAAACAAACATGTGTCATCTGCATTATTTAGAGGTGTTCAGCAGGAGCTTTGCATGACAAATCAGTGTCAGGGCTTGTCGCAGTGACTCAAATGAATGAGAGCCAGTACGTTCACAAGTTTTCACAGGTATTGATGTCACACTTGCATATATAGCCTCACGAGAAGATATGAATGTGGACGGTGTCGCTCCGGGAGACCAACATGGAAAAAGCTGAAACACACTAAAACCCTTCATCTGACTTACTGGACAGTCAGAAACTGTGATTGGTATTTCAAACCAGACACATGGGCTATGAATTCATAATGGACTCTGTGTAAGAATCTTTCTGGATCCAGACTTACAAAATGAAGAGGACAGACGTATAAGATTGTGTCCGAGTAAATAGAGGCGTTGTTACCTTGTCGCTCACAAAAGGATACAAGGAGGGCTTAAAGGTCATAACAAGACCATCTAAACTACGCTTGCCCATTTGTACCATGTCTGTGTCTCTATATATATATATATATATGCCGTTGCAGCATAGTGGTTTGTCGCTGTTGCCCCCACAATAAGAAGGTCACAGGTTCAGTTCCCTGCCTGGGGCCTTTCTGTGTGGAGTTTGCATGTTCTCTCTGTTCTGTGTGGGCTTTGTCTGGGTACTCCGGTTTCCTCCCACCATCATGTTTGGGTTAACTGGTGACTCTAAATTGTCCGTAGGTCTGAGGGTGAGTGGTTGTTGGTCTGTGTGTCTCTGTGTGTCGGCCCTGTGATGGAGTGGCGACCTGTCCAGGGTGTACCCTGCCCTCATCCAGTGTGAGCTGGGATTGGCTCCAGCACCCCCCAGTAGAAGATGAATTAATGAATGGTGATTGTTAATCATACGTTTCTGTGAAATACGGATGTTTTCCTTCTGTGCAACTCTGCGGCACAATTATTGCTTAGTGTGGCTCTCCACAATAATTACAAACAAGTCTGCCAAACGATTAATGCCCTTGAAACATCAGAACATTTGGACTAGGAGAGCAGTGATTGGTATGCTGAATACTGAGAGGTATTTCTCCCCTAAATTAATACCAAGCAATATTTATTCCAAAATGCCACGATGAAAATTGTTCACAACACACAATGTAAACAAACTCCTGTCTGGGTGTGATACAGGCCAATCTGTGCGTCTGTGTATGCAGGAACACGTGCAGCGCCACTCAAAAACGCATAGTGAAAATATGAAGCCATGTGCTTTTGAATCCCCCCACGCCCAGGTGTTTATAAACAGCATCAGCGATTACACCGTGACCGGCCGATTTTCTGAAAGACAAACATAGTACCCTCCCGTCAGCATCAAGACTGAATTAATGACTGCAACAATAAGACAGGAGGAGCCACCGGGGTTACAGACAGCAAGGAAAGTTTATGATAATTAGGCTTGCAGTAGTGCTAGTGAGCGTGGGTGTAGAGCTTTTTAAAATTCAGCTGCACTAGCTACAAGCATACGTCACCATTGCTCCACTGCAGAGAAAATGATAGGTTCGAGGATATCTGTGGGAGGCGGTGAAAAAATTCCAGACGCTTCTGTCCCTGAAATTCAGGTTTTAAGAGAATGCGTGCAGCTCTATAGTGTGTGTGCGAGAGAAAGGCAGGAGAACGCATTAGACTGAATGGGAGAGAAACTGAGTGTGTATTAGTCGTGTAACCCGAGCTGTTCCCTTATTAAAATGTTTGACATTCAAGATGCTGACTGCTCATTTTCCTGCTTCCTCCGACAGAAAATAAAACTAAACATCACAGACCCAGGACCTGTGCTCATTGTCTGCTTATTTAACCTGTGACCGTCACTGTCACGTTCACAGCTGGATGAATTGTTGCAGGTCTCGACTTTTTGACCTTTGCCTCTTGCAACCATCACAGCCATTCTGCTGCCCAATATGTTACTATTTGTTTCATGTCTGGGCCAGAAAAAAATTAATTTGAGGTGGAAGAAACTGTGGGTTTGAAGACACCGGCTGGAGAGAGTAGACCACAGGGAACCAACCACAGGGAAAAGTCGGTATTAGTTTAAATAAGTGGGAATGGGCAGGGAAGCATGGAGGCAACATACTGGTTTTAGAAGATGACAAAATGACCAGTGAGAGGATGTAGGAGGAAGCAGCAGAGAGAAGCACAGTTTTTACAGGCAGATTTGTGTGGGCCGGTGGCTCCCAGTCCTCCTCCTCTACATATTAGTTTGCAAGCCCCCGCTCACTTCTGGCGTCATCTTTTGAAACTTGCTTTCAAACTCACTTTTATTCAGTAGCTTTGATGTGGTTTTGCATTCTGTAATCTTTATTTCAATGTAGGAGTAGCAGCAATATCATGTGTTATTTTGGCTATTATTACAGCGAAAAGCCGCCTTTGTAGATCCTCTTCAGGGAGCAGGGATGAGATGTACTTAATTTCAGAAAATCTACTCTCTGGAAAAAAAAAAAAAAAAAAAAGGGTCAATGACGAGTATAAGGTGCTACAAGTTGTTGACGTGTCTGTAAAGTATCAAACAGTTGTTACCTATGAGAGGTCAGGGGTGAAATATAGTTAGAGAAAGAGAATTGAAATGAAATTAAGTCCCTTTAATCAGCATCAGTATCCAGGAAAAGGGCTTTAATACTGAAAAGACCAGCTCAAGCTTTCACCAACTGGAGTAGTCTTCATGCCATCATGCTACCTGGCTGGTGTTCTTCCTCCAATCTCATTTTTCAAACAGGAACATGTCATCCATCATGTACCATCTGGGTTTCAGTGGCTGCAGTTGTTAAAATAAATGAATCTGTCAGTCACAGCATCACTCGAGCGCATCGAGAAGTCACCTCGCTGCAACACGGTGAAGTAGCTGACTTTACACCAGCTCTGAGTTTTATATATCCTCACCGCTCTTCATTAGGTTGCAATGATGCCCTTGATGACGGTGGTCGTAAAAAAGGCCGTTATCACCGGTTCTTGCTGTGGTTTACCCAGAAAACAACCCACAAGTGTGCTGTGTTTCTATAGAGGAGGCAATACATCTACAGTTCGTTGTTTAATTCCATTCAGTCCTTTCAAAGTTCTTCATTCCGTGCTGTTCCAAAAACAGGGCCAAGAATAGCGATACATTTGGGCATAAGCTCCCGTGCAATTTCCCACGCCTTTTGTCTCCGTTCCTGCGCCGCCCATGCACGCCGAGACAATAAACTGGAAGCTTCGTTATGAAGTTGACAATGCTATTTTACAAAGTCAGGAGGAATGCCATCATTCCTACCAAGTGGATCTCGTCACCCTGCTCTCAACCCTCACCGGTGCTAAACACTAGAGGAACACTGGAAGCAGCTGCTCGTGGATCTAACAGTCTTTATTTGTCTCCACAGCCTGATGCATTTCATGAAAATAAAAAAACGTGTGAGCAGAGTCAGTGTTCCTCCCTTGAACCGTCGCCATTGGCTTGCTGCAAACTGTTATGCAATGCATCTTCAACAGAAAATGGCTCCAGGATAGTGACGCATCATAAATTCTGTATTCAATGTGGGATTAATTGTTGTTATGTTCGTTTAACTAGCATATCTGTGACTGATGAAAATCTCCAATCCTCAGCCTGTGAAATAGCTCCGGGAGATTTGCTCCACAGGTTACTGACAATTAAGCCACGCTCCACCAGTTCAAGTTAAGTGGCGGGCTACAGAACGGGCCGCCGTGGTAACGTGGTTACTAACAAATACCATGGCGTGCTGTGCTGGAGTGTCAGCACAGCAGGGGAAGGCAGAGAGGTAAGTATAGAAAAGTCTTTGGTTAAAAAAAAATATGTCATTTTGGAAAAAACAAAAAACATAGAACTGACAGATCCAGACTCCCTCCATCTGCTTGATCTGACCTTAGAGCTTCAGAAGCATCAGAAGCTTCGGCATGAAATCGAATAACTTTAAAAGCATTTACAGCCAAGCTCTATCAGATAGGACATTCCATCATTACTCTGGTTGAGAGTATGTCCCCAGTCAGACGGGACACAGGAGCTTAGTTCCAGCTCAGTCGTCATACACAGCGGCTGAATGGTGAAGACATCGAGGCCACTGCAAACATCTGTGTTGCAATCAGTGAAGTCTCATGACAGCTCTATTTGTCAAAGTCAGCACGGAGCAGTTACATTACCCTCCTTGTAACATTTTTAGGTGACCTTAACATAATGACAGATCATCATGCATCCTCCGCTGGAGAGAGGAGAAAATCTTTCATCATGTCAATCCAACCAAGAAGGACATGGAGAGCACAGTGATTGTGCTCAGCCAGGGGTTGTTGTTTTTGTTTTGTTTTTTTTTTTTTGCAATTTGGATTTCGAGAAATTACTCCTGCTGGAGGGCTTTTGATATAATGTCAGCCAGGTTTGGAAACGGCAGCAGTGAGATTGACTTGATAGGACATCAAGAAACAAACACAGAAGCTTAACACGCTCACAAACAAGATGGCGGTATGAAAACATATTCTCGCCACCATCACTGTTCCCCTCTAGTCATCTTTAATGTTAAACGTGAGGATATCAAAACTGCTGATCAGAAGATCCAACTCTCTGCAGAGCACCACACTGTGCTGAACACATAGTTTCTCTGCCTCCATCTGACATTTCCCTCTCAAAGTCTTGGTCAGGTTTTGACAACTGAGAGATTTAAAGTATTAGATGAAGATATCGGCTGTCGTCCTTCACGAAACAAATGGTTTTTAAAATAAAACTTTAAAAAACTTCACCAATTACAATAAAAATAATTGCTTTGTGTACTTTCTGGGAAGTGCACAAAGCAATTTTGTCAGTTTGACAAAAAACTAAGCGCAAAAAGCCAGTGAGAGACATGATGGAGACGAGCAAGGTGTATTAAAGCTGAAGAGAAAAATGAACTCAATACTTTATATTTACCGATACCCATCTAAACACTCTTTTCCAGAAAATCACCATAAACGATCATCTCAAATTGTTCAGACTCAAATCCAGGCGAAAGATTACATTTTCCAAATGCTGACAAGCAATTTGTATGAGACAAGGAAAAGGTCCCCTTTTGGAAGTGTCAGAATCGAGTCAATTTAATGGAGGCACATATCTGCTGTACCAAAGAGATTCATTTAATAACTTCTGCAGTTCTGTGGAGACGTCCGGCTGCCCTACAGAACAGTTAAGACCTTGAAGCAGATAACCCTGGGAATAACGCAGTCGTCATCTCCTGGTTTGAACAAACGTCATGTTTCTGCACATCAGAAAGCCAGAACAATGCTGATACTAGAATAATGCTGCACTAATTTCAGGCAGTTTCCTTCATTTCAACACATTTGCCCATTAAACTAATTATTAAATTGCAATTGATGGGAATTTAATAAGCAAGAGAGAAATATGCTACACTTGAGATGTAGATGTACCCCTGAGTTTGCATATTTCATTTACAAGAGGCCTCTTGAATGCATTAATGGCAAATATCTAGTGTGCAGAGCATGTGCAGTGTACATTATTCAACATTATCGCCTTGTTGAGATTTGAAGTGTCATAACCTCCTACACATACATGGCAACTTTTCAGCAATTGATTTTTTTTTTTTTTCCCCATGCCACTGAGGTGGATTGTGTGTGCGCGTGCGTGTGTGTGTGTGTGTCTGTGTGTACGCTTGTTCATATCTTCCCTTGCGTGATCAAAAGTGAAATAAGCAGCCCAATGAGCTGAGAATTCAGATCTGGGCTATTGGAAAGCAATCCTCAGCAGCAGAAACGACATAAGAACGTGATCTCCTCCAGGTTCTCCTCCTCCTTCTTCCTTCTGCTTCTTAACTCAGTTTTATCCACCCACAGCCCTCCACCCTCCCTGTGCTTTACTCAACTCTGCATCAGCAGCATCCCCAGGAGAAAGGAGGACCTGTTCTTTAACTAGACCATTAAAGATAACTGCCACATGACAAAAAAAAAAACTAAACAAAAAAACGCCAAGATAGACCGCCTTCATCTGCACCCACACCTTCTGGGAGGATACGATTGTATAATGTGATTCTCTTTTACATAATCCTGCGTGATGAATAACTGGAGACACTCAAAGATTAATGAGATTCAGGGGAAGCCCACCCCCTCCTCACCACACACACACACACACACACACACACACACACAAACACAGCCGGATCTACAGTACTAGCTGAAGATGACAGGTCTGCTATTTTTACTCAGGCATCTCTGTAGGTACTATAGTTTGTGAGGTCACATGGTTGCCCACCCCTTGGAGAAGCACTCTGCTGCAGTGCACTATTTCTAGTGCACTGGCAGGAGGAGGCAGGTGTGAGCGCTTGAGGAGGGAGAAACCTGCTGAAAGGTGCTATAGCACTCTGCTGCTTCAAAGCTAAAAGTGGAAAGACATTACGAGGTGCAAAAAATAACTGGGATCCCGATCCTCCCACTGTTTTTACCTCTGCTGTGACGGAGGCACAGTTGTGAGTCCAGGTCACTGTTCAGGGGTCAAAAGGTAAAGGCTCGTGTACCGTGCTGTTATTTTTGACTGATAGTCCTTTTTGTCTGTAGTGAGTCTAAGACACCGTTGCTGCTGCATGCCAATGAGATCAGCACAGCGGCAGTGTCAGTCCAGCGCCTTATCACAGACACAGCTGCAGGATGGCCAGGATTGTGCCGACATCAGTCTCTCCTTCTCATAACCCACGCCTTAGCAGTGTATTAAAATATAGTAACGCTGCAATCAGAGGAGTGAAAAAAAACTTACGGAATCAAAAAAAAGAAAAAGAAAAAGCCAGAGAGTAGGTGATGGGTGAAGAGACTTTTGTGATTGTGGCTATCAAAAACTGACCCTTTCTGTGAACACTTTCTGAATGCCAAATAAAACCTAAAGAAACAGCTGAAAACACGATATAAAACACAGTTCACAGATCTGATCTGCTCTGACTAAAGACAAAGCATTTTGTTTTTGTTCCTTCTTTTCAGTCATCTCAAGGTCCTGTAGATTTAGCTTCCTCTTTGGTATCACTGTTAGGGCATGAAGTTATAATATTGGGTAAAGAAACTAAAATGCATTGTTTGAATTATAACAAATCTGCAACCAAATGAATACAAGTTCAAGGAATATGTTCATTTACCGGTAAGTGTGTTGTGTTGTAAGTGCTCTTTGTTCTGTGGTAAATCCCTATCAAAGAGACATCAAATAAAGATCCTGGAGTCTTTCAATTTGTAAAATTACGTAACACAAGAAATAAATAAATCAAACCTAAATGATCTCCTCTTGAAATTCTTAGAAGCAGCAGCAGAAAAAATAAGTAAAGAAATGAAAGTGAACTGGTTTTCCCGAGGACTGGGTAACCAACAAGGCTATATCCTTTGATTTTATTCCTTTGTGCCGGTATACAGTCAGCAGCACTGTAGATGCAGATCTCATCCAGCGGGTACAATTAAAACGTAAAAAAAACAAAAAAAACCAAACAGACGATTTCAATACTTGAAAGCTAAAAAACTGCCAGACTTTAGATTGTACAAAAAATGATGAAAAATCAATTATTAGACGCTCACTTCACTCAGCACAAATGATTGCAACGACAACATATTACGCTATCAGCTAGCCACCAAATGAAAGCTCAGATGTATCCGGGTGACATAACTCCTCCTTTTTTTTTTTTTTAAACCTTGTATTGACAAAGCAATACTCTTTCACCTGATGTCTGCTGAAAGACAGAACCCGTGGAATTTATTGTCGCAATCAGAGATTACTTTAAAGATCCTCACGTCTACTGAATCTGCTGAGCAGCAATCAGAGCAAACATCAAACCTGCAAAAATTGGAATGCTGATGATCAAAGCTCTTGAGCTGGAAGTGAATTTCTGAATATACTTCTTATTGTAAACACTGGAGACAGTGAGCCTGTCAGTATTTTTTTTTACACTCTGCCACACTTGCTCATAAAATGCTTGAGTCAAATTACTTTCATTTGCATTAAACTTGGAAAGGTATAAATCTAAATTGTGACAATTGATAATGAATTAAAACCAAATCGGAATGCGGAACAAACAGCAAATGAAGTAACATTATAGACTAAACAAGTGATTGTGCATGGTGTCACTCTTATTGGGGATTTCCTGCATCTCGAATGCCAGATTAACTTCCTGTGTAAACTGTGTAAGGAGATAAATACATGTTTGCTTGTGAAATACTTGACAGATAAGCAGCTGCTCTCAGGATTCAGTCTGATTTGCGCCAGCTTTCACTTTCTTAGCCAATAAGCAGACTCTGCTTTGAAAGCACACATTGGAAAAGTCATGACACATGCACATTCGCTATGAAACAGACACCACAGAGAATGCATAACTTACAGTGAGTCCATACTTGCGAGGATCCTGCGAGGCACTGACCACGAATAAACTCTCTTGACTGTTCTAATGTCTGTTCTAATAATAAAAAGATGTGGGAGACAGATTGCTAATTATCCACTTCACATGTAAATGGCTGCTTGGTCTGCTGTAATTGTGTTGGTTTCTCCATTTCTCCTAATGGTCCTAATGACTCATCCTGCAATTGAACTAATACCGAGGGAAAGATGAATCCATCTATCACCGTATTCGATTCATAAGGAAAGTCTTACTCACTCACGAGTAATGTCACTCAGCACCTTTATGCGTGTTTGTCTAACACCATCAGGTACAACTCGAATGATGAAGATTTCATTCCGACATCACTTGTTTTTTTTTTTATTGTTTCGATGAGTGGTGCCATCAAAAATATAGTAGCCAGAGGCAGAGTCACAGCGTAACTGAATAAAACACTTGAGTCATAGATTTTGCCTTGTAACTGTAATAACGTCACACTGCAGAGGAAAACTAGGACTGTAAAAAAAAAAAAAAAAAAAGAGGACGTCTTAAATCAAATGTACAGGTCACTTGGGGAGCACGCCTGAGCTGTGTCAGTTCACTCAAGCAGAGATGCAGAGTAAATGCGAATTATAGCCACTCGAGGGATGAGGACATTGAATTTGGCGACATGTTTAGGTCTTCTCAGATGCTCTAGAAAAGACTGTAAGATCCATAGATAATAACCAAAACCTAATGGCCTCCGCGTACAGCCCCGGGAAAAAAGGACAACCAAGGAGAAAATAGCTAATCTCACTTTAGCCAACAACTGAGCACTGCCTTGACACAATAAATGGAGGAGATTCATCTAAATCCCAACATAAGCTCTGCCCACGTACTGTGCAGAGACGGAAGTGACACAGCAGACACCCACTGTCTCTGCTTCCACCTGGTAATTCCATTTGTTGTAGTGGCTCTATTGAAGTCCCTCTTCAATCTGATGGGGTGTACCTACTTTGTTCCCCTGTCAACTGAAATGAATAAACAAAGTTCTACCTCAGAGGTCAAACCCTGTGGATGTGTATGTAGTGACAGAGCATCGCCACCGGGGGTCACTGTTGCTGTATGAAAATACTAAATAGTTTCATACATCAGAAAAGCATTTGTAACAATGGGCCGCTTTCCCTACTATCAATGAAGGATGATGTTGAAATAGTCAAAGACAAGATAACACAAGACACTGCGATACTTCTGAATTCCATTTAAAAAAAAAATTTTAAAATATATCTTGAGAGGCTTTCAAATCATGTTGTAAAATTAATGTGCAGATAAGTAGGTATAAAACAGCTCTTGAATTGTAAACCATGCTGACGGAAGAGAACACTCCGCCGGCCTGCGTTTGCTGTGGACAATCCACCACCAGCGTGCACAGAGAGGCTGGGAGATGGAGATTACATAAGAAGCTCATCAGTGGGGTAGTGGCCCACGCACTCTGCATCCTCTGTGGAATCTCTCAGCGCTGATCGGCCTCTCACTCAAAGTAAGAACAAAATGGCTGAGGTGGCTGGCTGAGTAGAAAAATGCAGCAGGGAGGCAGCAAATTCATGGAAATAATTAGCCATCGAAGAGACGCTACTCAATGCGGCTTATGCTTCTGGTTTATAAAGGATGCTAATTAGGCTCTTACAGGAAAAACAAGCATTATCCATGCACTGCGCTAATAAATATAAGTATGGCAGTTGATAACGCACTGCCTGCACCACTGAGGATGCACGAACTGTAACCAAACAGATTGTGGTCAGTTGTCTCTGCACTGTGGTTACTGCGGCACAACCGGAAAACCCTCAAAATCTGTGACCTTTAATCAGAGGACACATTTTTTTCTGAGCCTCTGAGAGGAAACTTCAACTTCTATCATAGGATGGAAATTTTGCCTCCAGGAAATGTCATCCACTTTTGTCAGAAATCGTATTATAAGCCATTACATTGTTTTGCAAAACTGTGTTGTTAGCTGGTCTGTAAAAAAGGTTAAGCTCATTGTTTATTCTCCACAAGTGACTGATTGATTGCTTACTCGTTGATCAACTTCTTGAATGATTCATGTATTTGTTGGTCGATAAAATAGTCTTAAATTGGAAAATCAACAATGTCCTGCAGGTCACTATATTCAAATACCTTGTATGGTCCAATCAAATCCCTCCTAACTAAATCGTCAAGATGGGTCAGATTAAATACCAAAGATTCCCTGATTCAGCTTCTGCACTGAGGATTCACTGCATTTTTTTGCTGTAACTGCAAACTTTGTTGGAGCTATGGACTATCTTTGAGCTGTCATACATTATAAATAGAACTGTTCGCAGTTTTCTGTCAATTTACGGATAAAAACATCATAAAAAAAAAAACCCTAACAGATTTATTGTGTATGAAAATATGAAATGGCTTTTAGGCTATCAGTTTGAAAGCTCATTATATTTCTGCTAAGCATGATGACTTCAGTAATCACTTCTCAAAACTCTCAAAATCACCAATAAGTTTAATGCAGTTGAATTTAGAAAGCCCGATGTGGCACATGACCCTTTGTATAACATCAGCCACAGACTAATCTTAAAAAAAAAAAAAAAAAATCAGACAGGACAGGCCGAGCTCCACCAGGTGTTCCCTGATTGTGATGTTTTCACAAACTGCTGTCGGTTTCTTTCTGCGGCGCAGCACGAAGGCCGGGGTGCGTGCATTCCCAGCGCGCCGCATTGTTGTGACCCTCGTCATTTCCCAGCAGATGGATGGAGGTCAACACCACCGTCAGATCATCAGCAACAGGCCCCCGTGTGGGATGCACTGTATGCCAACCGCCTGCCTCCGCTCTCACAGGCCCACAAACCCCTGTTGACTCCACACCCACTTGCCCATCCATCTCACAGGCAACCAGTTGCCTAGGCAACCTCAAAGCCCTCGCTCCCATGTACGTGTCAAGGCAAATTTTATTTTACATTATATTTGCACAACATTTCATTTTTCATTCATTCATTCATTATTTTATTCCCATCTCTTGCCTGTGAACAAACAGGAGGCTCACATTTTGACTCTACTGTCTGCAGATAAAAGTGGAATCATTAGGGACATTAGGAAAATCAGGAAACCATTTAGATACTGCTTAGTATCCATCCTTCAGATGACAAAAAGTTATAAAACTGCCACAGTAGTCACAAAGTAGGCCAGGAGAAGATCATCTTTAAATTGGTCTGATAGATAAGTCTCATATGAATTCCAAATGAGCTGCCGTTTTGGCCGAAGCGATCTATGTGACAAGATAAATAGCCAAGGGCATGATGAAAATCAGTTATCAAACACAACAACAACAACAACAACAACAACAAACAACTAAGAAAGCATATCAGTGCGTGGCCTAACAGGAGACAAATGCTTTGGTTTGCATATTTAATATATTCAGTATTTCATGAAACCATCCACATATCAATCCACGCTCGAATGATTTTTGCAAAGTCACCCATCACCCAGAAAGCCATGGCAGACTCGACTGCACCCCACATTTGGCTGCTACTCAGCCATCCGACTAACCAACACCATTTTCTCTGTCTATCAGAAAATAACATGGGCTACAAATTGGAAAAATGTCTTATCTGTTGTTGGGTTTTGTGTAAGAGAGACACACACAAGGGGGAAGAGAGAGAGAGAAGAAAACAAAACAAAACAAACAAAAAACAAAAAAAACTGAATCACAAATAATGTTCAGTTCAAACCAGCTGCTGCTGCATTCATCAGTGCAGTGCTCTGTCAAAGGGGGCGTGACATGCACAAACTCACTGTGAAGCATGCACGCACATACACACACACACAAGGGGGCTGATGCTGTGCTCATCAGTGTCACTGTTGTCGAGCCCCATGCTGCAACAATCACAGCAGGAGTGCAGATGATGGAAGAAAACGGATGCTTACACAAAGACACATGCAGAAACAAAAGCAATATAGGATGCAAACATCCTCTGGCATGAACACAGACAACGCAAGCGGCAGGACACATAAAATAAACAGTGCACAAGACATGGCAACAATGAATGATTTCCAATTTAAAATTTCAGACAAATAACCTTTTTCTAAATGCGAGAGTGCCACAAACACCACAAATTGGTGGCGCAACAAAATTATGTGGTCAACAATTATACATCTGCAGGTCTAAAGACAAATATTCCCCTTTAAACGGTCTTGGCGTATCTTTGTTCTTCATTTCTAGGCTACATTAACTGAGCAGTGCTGCCATGCTCTGTACAGCCGCCCACGTTCACTCTTGCAGAATGAGAGCGATGGGGGTGGGGTGGGGTGGAGGGGGGGGGGAGTCAGGAGAAAAGCCTTCCTCTCACAGTGAGAGACCAACATTGCATTATGGGAGGACAAACTATATAGCTCCATGCTACTTTTCTTACAAATCACAACACAACCACACAACACATGCGCATATTGTATAAAGCAAGGTGGCAATACCAATATTAGATTACTGCGGTCCTGGAGCACAGCTGAATAAAGCTAAAAGCACCAATAATTCACATTCGTATTCTTTGTATAACAGGAACATGTTCAGTCTTTTATTGACTCCTGGCAAGTTCCTGGTAAATTAATTTCAATGACAAACCATCTCCTCTTGCTTGACACAATAACTCCGTCAAAGTTGCTGTTTATCCCTCAGGTGAGAGCACCATCGATTTTTGTGCAACTTCTTCCTCCATGTTTTTGTAACGCACGTGAATCCTTCTCTCGGAAAACTCCTGTTTTTCTGTCTAGACAAGACTCAAACTCAAGTCCTGAATACTGCAGCATAATGATGAAAAAAAAATAAATAAAAAAAATGCAAGTGCAATCATGTTATGTAAGCACCAGTTTTCCATCCTTAAAACCTGTAAGATCTTAAGACGGCATGACGGCAGAGGTGCTGCAGCTACAATAGCTTGAGAAGAAGGAGGTCATGTCCTTTTTTAGTTTCTGCAATTGAAAGCTGGTACTTCTATTATTTCGTGAGCTAACTGATTTCATTTTGAGCCTGTTATTTTTCTGATCTCAGGTTTAAATTTTTTGGCTGAAATAACTTATGAGAAGTGCAGCTGACCAGTTAACCAATAAAATAAAATACTCATGAAAGTTTCCTGAGGATGGGGAAGGTTACGGTGATGGGGCTCCAGTCCTGACTGTACACTTCATACAAAATTAGAACAGTAAAAAGCAAACTTGAAAAAATAATGTTGGACTCAATTGAGTTATGTAATGAGCTAAAGATCCCTCAAGACCATGACCTATATTACTGCAGGCGGCAGGGAATCCATCAGAGGGAGGCCATCAGCGAGGATGAGTGCCTCTCATTGGACAAGAGTCATGGCTCATATTCAAGGCCACGTTTGTTAACGCACACACAAAGCACTAACAAATCTGACCATAACCCCCACCCCCCAAACTGCCCACTCCAACTTCCCATCTCCGGTTCTTCTCCCTGCTGAGCACTGAGCTGACAGGATATAAAAAGGTGAAAGCAAAGCAATGGCCTCCGGTTTTATAGGTAGCAGGACTTGCTAGTAGTGATGAAGCAAAAGAGGTGCAGAAAAGGAGATAATCAGATGCTTTGGCATCAGCAGTCCACCAAGTGAACTAAAATTATTTCTCCATGCAGCCTGAATTCCATCTGGCTTACCAAACGCACTGTCAGAGACAAAATGTTCCTTACTGTAGTTTGCTGTAAACATAAAACCTGGGTAACCATGGAGAGAAGAAAACTTCATTCTCCATCAGCACTCACATCACCAATTAGCCAACCTGTACTGAATCAAATGACAAGAGGGTCAAAGCTGGCAGCATCTGATGCACCCTCCATTATCTGCTGCAGGAATAGGAATATTAGTTAAGAGTGTAGGACATGGCAGCCAATATAAAAGTACAGCACACAATATGAACACATGCTCAGCGGGTCCTTGAGCTCATTATTTGTGCAGCTGGCTATTAGGTAGCCAGCATTCTCATTACCTGGAGTGAGACAGCTCTGTGCAGTTCGCTGCTCTCCGGGGGATTGGAGCTCAGACAGAGAACAGGCACCTCTAACTCAAATGTGACCTTAACTTCTTTAAATTAGGTGGCTAATTCAAAAAAAGGGGGGGAGGGGGGAAAGAAAAGCCTTTTAATTCCTTTGAATGAATATAACTCAACTCAACTTTATTTGTATAGCACTTTAAAAACGACCACAGCCGAAACAAAGTGCTGTACTTGAGAATACGAGCATATAAAAAGGAAAAGATTACAGAATAACTGCATGGATCTAGGGTGCTGCTTGATTACCATTTGCTCTCAACTGATGCTTCTCTGCAGCCTGTGACTAATCCATGATCATGGATTTGGTCTTATGGGTATGCTTTTGGATGCCAGATGAGCTAGATGTTGTCTTGTTGAGAGGCAGGGCAGCGTACGTCAGCACCACAGGCTGCTGTCCAACACCGCAGAGCAAGGACACAGGACAGACAAGCATGAACTGCAAAAAGGCCTTTTCCCTCCAGGATTTTCCTCTCAAGCCTGGCAGTACTCCGAGGCTGTGAATCTCATTCTGCCACCGGGCCAGTCCCTGGCATCCTCTCCAGATGGTGGCTGAACACAGGGGTGACCAGGAGATTAGGAAGAGAGTGATGACTGGGCCCTGACAAAACATCCGGTGGCCGAGTCCCATTCTTCTCCTCATCCTCCTGTCATATGCCAGGCATGGCCGTGGAGACCGGATGCTCCCAGGTCTTTGTGCTTCAGCAAGGCGTTAAGCTGTTTATTAGTGAAACAACATGATTCCATGAAAGTGCCGTAAAGTCAATAAAATCCTAACTAAGAGAGGCCATTAAACAAATTACAGCTAAGTGGGAAAAGGGTGTACTGCAAAACAATGATTTGTTTACTTCAGAGCAGGTAATGTTTTACTCTAAAACCAGACACAAACCTTCTACAGCTATAATAAAATAAAACTCTATTAGAGCAAACGATTAATAACATCTAGATCTCCCAAAACAGCTGCAGCTCTTCTACAGTGCATAAAGCTGAACACATTTCAATTAGGTTTATTTGGAGATACTTATTGGGAAACAAAAGTTAAAAAAAATTAAACATTAAAATAATTTGGGATCTGAGTACGAGTACATCTGTGTAAGGGAGAAGATGGAGGCAAGAAAAAGTGATGCAGGCTGTGTGGCAGAGAACGAGAGACACCAAAACAGCGAAAGACCATAGGAGAGCGAGCGTCACAGCAAGTTTCACACTCCATGACCAGCACAGCGAATCATCTGGCCAAAAATGCTGAATTCTAGCATGGAAAGAGTTGCATCAGCTTCTATTTTCTCAGAGTTTTGGAAGATTTTCAAGAGATGCTCTCGCCAAAGTCTCACTATGTGATGCTAAAAGAATGCTTCACAACAGTAGGAAACAGAATCTGAGGCTTCCCCCTTCAATTGGAAAAGTTGACGAGACGAGGAAAAGTGGCAAGTTTTGCAAAAAGAGGACTGTGTAGAAATTATGGGCATGGAGTGCACTGCAGTGAAGAGATGTGAGGATGAGCAGTGACATGGAAAAGAAATAGAGAATTATTTTGTCTTTTTTTTTGTAATTCTGAAGGAAATTGCTGTCATTACCAATATTCATACCCTCAGAGCCAGAGAACCAAAATGAAACATTAAGGCTGGTAGTGTTATAAAAAACGAGCCAATAACTCATTCCTGTCTCCTTGTGATTACATAAAAGACAGAGCAAGAGGGAATGAAGTGGAAGACAAAACGGAATAAGAGATGAGGAGCGCTCGGAACAACTGAAGCAAAAGTTGCTGCATTGTTGTGACTGTGCCAGTTGATTTATGACTCGCCTGTTTAAGGGCGATGCTGGATATGTTATGTAACTCCATTCAACTGGAGAAGCCACGAGCCACTCCGCAAGGTGGCTATGAATGATTTCTGATCCGCCTGTGCCCATGCGCCTTTGTCACTTCCTTGACTTTATAGTCTTTACAGAAACAGGACTGCAAAAGCAAAGCGAAGAAAGAGCGAGGCTGCCTGTCACAAAAGCCCCCTATCATGAGATGATGTTGTCAAGCCTCATCTCTTCAAGTCAATTACAGCACTCATACTATCTGAGATTACACAACGCAGCCACAAACCACAAGCGAAGAATACTTAAAATCATTTCCTCCTTTGATCTGAACGAACACTGTATTACTATACGTATTGAAGAAAATTACCTAATTTTCACAATTTCTCCTTTGAGAGCTGAAACTAAATTATAAATGGCATGTGAACTGGTATGTGATTATAGGTAGTTAAAAGTGGAGTCGTGACTACTAACTACAAGCTTCTTCCCAAGATAAAATCCAAATAGCAAAAATCCACTTGGTTCTATCTGGGAGGACAGAAGTGTTAAATCAAATACACATACTAACAATAATTGGTGCTACAGATACATGCTTGTTTCACTTGTTTTGTAATGAATTAAACAAATGAGCCGCTTGTAATGAGCATGGGCTGTTAGTATGGGGCCGTCATAAGTCAACTGGCACACATGTTTATGTTACGATTCAATTTGCCAATTAAGTTGGAATTATTGTACAACTAAAGATGATTTCATTACAATTTAATTGTGCTTGCAAATGTTTTTATCTAAGGAAATAAAAATGGGGGACAGAGTTGCCTGTGTCTTTTATAAGCCATTTCTCAGCTTTTTTATGCATTTATTTATAAATAGATATCAACAGGATGTACAGGGACGCTCATGGAATCTGATGTATGCCTTATCTCTTGAGTTCTGAGTATTTAGACAATTTCTGGATTTTGGCCATGTTTTTTTCCACTGTTGTAAAGTTAAATACTGAGTCATCCATAATTGGAAACTAATAGACATGTTCCAATTTAAATTGATCTGGGACACACTTTGTCCCATATTTTTGAGGCTAGATCCGGTGCAGATCTTTCTGAGATGGAGAAAGAATGAGCTTCTGATTGCGATCCTGATTCACAACCCATACAAAAATACAAAAACACACACCTGAGGGAGGTGAAGTTCTTCAAACCAGCACCAGCACCCAGTGACACTAACATTCAGACGTAAATCTTTAAACTTTTATCAATGTTGAAATGCTTCACATTGTTGTGTACAAAAAAGTGTAAAGATTGTAATCCCCATTTGCGGGTACCATAAAACAGCAAGATGGTGAAACAGGTTGTGAGTGTTGTCATGTGAAAGCCATTGCAAAGTTTTTGGAGTTCTCAGTTGTTGTCATTAGTTTCCTGCCAAGTTATGAAAAGCTAACCAAGGAGTGAGCCAGCAAACCTTTTGTCTGCCGAGTGACAAGGAAGAAACATCTTATTGGTCCACTGCGTTTTAATGGTTTGCATTGGTTTTACCGCTGTAGGCAGCCGTTAGCTTCCTCTGATGCCCAAACGGAGCACAACAGTAGATGTATGTGTGTCTGTCTGTCTGTCTGTCAATTCAAAACAGTGAACATGGACGACTCCAGTTGGGTAAAAGCCATCAAAATTGCAAACGACCTTTCTTAGAGCTGTTTCATGGCTGCAGACACAACACCGGATTTAACTTAGCTTTGTATGTTTATATTCACCATTAGAACTAATCTAATCTAATGTAGCCTAATTATTTTGAGTTCTGGTTTTTAACATTGAATCAAGTAATGCTAGTAATGAAACCACAATCGATATCACCCAAATACACAGCTTTTTTATCTTACTGAAGGTCAACCTTTTGATTTTCGATATACTGTGCTGTATTGTACTGTCTGGGTCACAGGTTAGCAGCAGCTTTCAACAACACTGGTATCTGTTTCCAGTGGTGGGGGGGAATAAAATCTGTCCTGCAAAGTAACCAACTTACAGTGGCTTTTTTCCTTCACTATTAGAAACACTGAATAGAAAATAAGTGGGAAAAACTAGCCAAAATAGAGTTCTGACTGATGATAATCACAAAACCAAACAAACAAACAAACAAATAAATAAATAAATAAATAACAAAATTCCAGATTTGTTTCCATACAGACATGCAGAAATAGCCAGATTTGATATTTCAATACTGTTTTGGTACATTTAGTGAGAGAAAATATGTCATAATATGGATGGTAGTCAAATCGCCATTTGTACGTCATGGCCATTAACAGTCCACCCAATACCAAGGCCACATTATCCATGTCAACATGTTGAGAGCAAATAATTAGAAGATGTAAAAGTCCAAGTCTTTCTGCAGGTGCCAAGTGGAGCTTCAAACCTACACCTCTTACCCACGACTGCAGCACAACGGCAGGGATTTCTATCAGTCCACAAAATCGAGTCAGAGCTGAAGGGCTGTAGGTGTTGTACTCAGACTAACAACGCATTGGCCTGAGCACGTGTGAAATGAGGCAGGCCCAGATGCTGAATGATAAAGCGCAAGTGGAGTTGATGAATCATGTTATAACACACTTAATTTTGTAAAAAAAAAAAAAACTGATTAAACAATGTGAATCAGACAAAGTTCAAAGTAGAGCTAGAAACTGGTGCTTTCCAATACTAAAGCTAACTTGGATATGGAAACCCAATAATAGCAGAAAATAATGCAGTCTAACTGATTAATGAGGAATCCAGATAAATACTTATTTAAACTGAATCCCTCCATTAAATCAACAGTTTCGGTGGCACTGTTAACCACATAAACCAAAAGATATGAATGGACCGGTCAGTTTGCAGTTAGCAGGAACAGCAGGTGAGGTTAGCTAAGTTTACAGGCTTGCAGTCAGTTCCTGATACACCATTTCCTGTCTTTGTGAAGCGTGTTCAAAAAGAAAACAAAGCTCTCCAGCCCCAACACACCAGACTAACTGTAATCATATGCATGTTAACGGCATCCTCACATCAGCATCCTCAAGCTAACTTGGAAATGTTTCTGTTCGGCTTGTTACAATCCGTGCTGCCAACAAAGCTGTTCTGTTGAGCTAATATTGATTATCACGACGCACAAGCTCATTTTGAAAAATTATAGCTGCTGTGCTGAGTAGCTTCTATTGGGATTCGGTTCTATTGCAATGTTACTGTCCTACTTTCATCTGAATGCCACTCAGGCTCTGCACGACTCTGACCACAGCTGCTCACAGGACCAGTGTACCAACTGTATGGAAATCCCACATCCAAATATCTTCCACTGTGCCACGGCCAAAATGTACACAATAATTACATGGTTTGCTTAGCATGAGAAGAGGAGCTGGCGGATAGGACAAATTGCTATGTGTGAAGAGTGGCAGGGAAGTAGGCGAGCTGAGAGGGTGGCAAACCCATCTGGGATTCTCTCTGGTGGTTATCATGATGAGTTATTCCCGAGCTCCAGAAGAAGATATGTTATATGTCCTTAACCCATCTTACTGCATCATCCGTATAGCCCTGCTCATAACCTGCTCTAGGCTATATGGGCCATTCCTTTAACTGCACATATATCAGAGATAAACAAACTGGAAATTTGTTCAGTGAAGAGAGCAAATATTACTACCCTCAACGGATAATTACATGGAATGAGATAACATTTTAGAAAGCTGATGCTTCGACAGCACACTGAGAAAAAAAGGTTTCACATCAAGCCAGACATTCAAACTTCTCAGGACATTTGCGTTCAATAAAAGCAACTATCCTAACTTCTACTTTTTATGATGTCCTCAGTGAGTCCTGTGAACCTGAGGCGGCCTGCTGTCACACACATATCCAGATGGCCATGGCCATGAGGACCAGCCTTACTGATATGCAGGTACAAATATAATCACATAACATCTGGCTGTTAACACAGGTGAAAGGGGAGAAAGTCAGGGCTCTGTCTGCTTGAGGATCCACGGAGCAGATGCAAGGTAAAACAATGACGAGCATGGCTGCCTAGCTGACCCTCCAGTTATGTATGCGTCCATCCAGTTGTGACATTAACAAACATTATACAGTAACTGCACATCCTGTTATCTGCCAATATGGCCACTGTTCTAGAGCGTGTGTTCATTATGTTGTTGTGTTTCCGTGGCTTACCTGCAGAGTTGAATGGTGTGGGGAATGCATCAAGATGGTCCAATGGGGGCGTAAGAGGAAGCAAAAAATAAAGTAAATAAATCAATTAGTGGTTCAATACACATCTAGTGGAAAATAAATCACTTTAGCTCTCTGTGGGTGTCTCAGTCCAGCAGTGCCTTTCATTAATATTCAGCTACATCTATCTGCCTATACCCTAATCTGGTACATGACCTCTGAGCCGACTTGCTTCATATAGCCAATCTTCAGCCACAGATCACTGCATTCAATCAGCCAATCATTCCAGTGGTCTGTGATCAAATCCAAAAATGCATCACTGACAGCAACATGAATGCACTTCTGATAAAACAGACATTCTGAGTTATTTCTTAAGGGTTTGCTGTCAACAAATTTCTTCTCACTGTTTTTAATCCTTTTTTCTTTGCTGTCCCAAGATTTGCAACTTTCAAAAAATAAAATAAAATAAAATAAAATATGTCATCCAACCACCTGCAAAGGTTTTGTTTCGTTATTGTAATAATCAGTGTGTTCCCTTGATAGTTTACTCTGTTGACAGTTTGTTGACACTTGCTAATGACACTACAATCTGGCTGAGGCAACTCAATAAAGGGAGCTGAATAATGTATGTCAAAAATATTAAATGAATAATTCATGATATCATCACAGACATAGAAAAGTTAGAATATGGTTTTTCTAGTGCGAGTACCCATATGGCTGACATTTTCCATTTTTGTAAGATGTCAAATGTAAGTCAGAGATGTCACATCAAAAGCCTGAAACTTCATCGCAGACAGTGTGGGCTTTTTCTGGTAAAATGTCAGCTTTGACTAGCAGCAATAAATGAGAATGCTGCACTTGTATGCAGGCTTCATCTTTTGACAATATCAGATAGCAGATGACATTCCTGCTCAGTGACATCGGATCAAAGAAAGCGTGGACATCAGAGATGTTCCTTACTAAGTTAAGATAATCTGTGGTGGTGCTTTTCGAGTTCCTTTCCACAAAATCTGCTGAGTCGCAGAATATCCATCCAATGTATCTGCCCCCTTCCCCCCTCCGCCCGGTCTGACAGAAACAGACCTGACACACATACAGAGAAATGCCCCCGATCAGACTCTATGTCAACACCCTCCCTTTGTCACTGCTCTGCATTAAAAGCTATTTCTCTTCCCACCCAGAGTCATTCAGGTCTGGCAGGCTAAATATTAAACTCAGTACAAGTTCAAGGCAACTGTTGTGAAAACAGTCACACAGTACAGCTGCACTTCTAGAGACAAACTACCCTCTCTATTTCAGTAACTCACGGAATATGAATGATAATAGTTAATGCATAAAAAGGTTTTCAATAGCCTGTAACATTCTGGATAAGTCCTCATAATCAAGCGATCCACAAAACACTGCTTAATGTCCATCACCAGATGGACACAAGAGGAAAAATGATCCAAGACGTTCAAGTAAAGCTCTGCAGAAGCAACCAAACAAACTCTCCATGTCCATGTTGAGGAAAAATGTATGAGTGTGGGGCTTCCTCTCAGTTCCACTGTATGTGCAATAACTCAAAGTCATCCAAAACCGCTCCATGTTTGGCTTTGCAGGAGCTATCCCTGTCCTTGAGTCAGTGCAGGCTGAGGTGTTGCATTGCTCAGCACGGGGTCATGTGCGACCAGAATAATTTCCAGTGAGTCATGAGCATACCAATTAATTCACAGTGTATTATAAAATACATATGCAATACTACTGCATCATATATCAACACGTATGTTATATTCAATGATATCAACTTTCTTAAAAATTGTGTTGACTATATCTTCTAAGTGTACAGTCTGGTTACCTTGTACTGGCTGTGTATCCTTCAACTGGAACATGAAAAATCAATCAGCAAAAAAAGTAAAAAAAAAAAAAAAAATTAATTAAATAAATTAATTAAAAAAAGAGAAACTTCACACAAAGAAATCACTAGATGTCCTCTCTCTGCAGGCAGATCATCAGAAAATGAATATGCAGCCGTGCAAAGCGGTTAATTACTTGGATAACAGCTCGTCCCTGCCTGCCATACAGTGCATGCTTTCTGCCTGTGGCGGCACAGAACAATATGTATACAGAAGGTGAATGAAAAGGTTAAACCTCTCATGTGGCTGCATGAAGTGCACTGCTGCAAACAAAGCTGTGCAGAGGTTTTTGAGAACTATGCATACACACACACACACGCACACACACACACACACGCACACACACGCACACGCACACACACACACGCACACACACACACACACACACATATAATTTTATTTTTTTAATAGCACAGCAGTTGCAGCTTCAATGTCAGGTTCAGGTTGACCCACCCTCGAGCTGTTCTATCTGCTGGGAGTTGATCCCCTCTTTGTTAGGAATGACGATGTGTACTCCTGCACCGGCTGCAAACAAAGAGGTCTGAGCCAACAGTCAGGGTGATATAAGGTCAATTATCCACAGAGATACTGAGACAGCAATGGGGGAAATAAGGTAAGGGGGCTGTTATTATCCTAGAAATGGTATAGATTGATTCTTGCAGACATCAATCTATACCTGGTGTTTAGTAGTTTCCCTAAATAAAAGGGCCAACACCAGAAACTCAAATTCCTGACCCTCAGTCACACCATGACTCTTCTCCATTACCACCAACATCTCCAAGAAGTACAGCAAAAACACATCAATCTCCCCAGGCTATTGCTACCAACACACACCAATCCAGGTCAGGGGCAAAAGCCTGTGTGTGGGGAAATTCACACATCCAGAGAACACCGCACGCTCACAGAAGACACACACACACACAGTTACTCTAGCCACCTACTAGTGTTACATAACACATGCCACTGCCTACCCATCCAGCAGCAGATCTGCACTACACTCACCAGTAAGTAAGTAAAGAAACTCACTTCACAATCTCTCAGCCAAGAAAACTCGTTTCAGACATGAGGACAGGTCCTCAGGGCTGCTAATGCTAAGTGACCTATGTCTGTCCTGACAGTGTAAACTGAGATTTCAGTCAAGTGGACTTTTCCCAAACGTGACATCTGACAATCTGTGAGGCGAAGCATGTCCAAAGGATTGGTCTTCAAAGTGGGCCACTAACTATGCTCAAGCGCTCACTTGCCAGCCCACTAAAAAGTAGGGTTCTATTAACTAAAGGCCCTATTGGCATGAAAAGACCACAGGAAGATTTGTTTTATTGTTTTAACAGACAAAATGGGGCTTTGAATTAGTTTGGGCCTGGATTATCTGCCAATTTTTCAGGACAAAGCCAGATTTCATGCCAGATTCTGACACAACACAAATGATACCCTTGTTTTGAGCCGAAGCCTCTTTGAGCCAAGTATGTGAAAAGCCACAGTTTAGTAGTACCTTCAGAGAGGCGCAACAAAAACATTAGTACTGTCTTATCAGTCACTTTAAACATATTAGTCTGAGAACTTGCAACTGGCCTAGGAGCATGGAGCCCTGCAAATCAAGACAAGAACCCAATTTTCTGAAGAATAAATCCCTTGTAAATATCTTGCAAAACAGATACAAATGGTGCTTGATGCTTTAATACAACAGCAGGGTGCATCTCTAGACAACAGTTGGTCCAATTTCACAACAGAATGGGCCCAAGAGCACAGTAGGGCCTGAGATGTACTGTGTGGCAACACAAGTGTCACAATTCCTCCTTTTTAACTGGGAGTATTTTATTTGAGGCCAGCACTTCGTTCCAGTTTGCAAACATAAAATCAAGGGAGAACTCATCTTGTGAGAACAGCGTCAGGCTGCTGAACGGTGCACTTTTCACGCCAGGCTCCTCAATGAGGAAAATCACATCATCCAAAGTGGAGCTGTTGAGAAGCTGTACTGACAGAGCCCTGAGCAACACACCGACCGGCTTACTGTATGTTAAAGGGGCACAGCAGAGTATCCGTTCAGACAGAGGCTGATACAGTCAGTCAGTCTGCAGCTCTGCTTTCTCTCAAAAACACTGCAGAAAAAAAGAGGACAGAGATTCTTGATGAACCATCCACCATCCTGGTATCTTTTTCTTCCAAATCTCCATAGTAACCTACCTCTACATACCTCCAAGCAAACTAAGCAATCAATTATTTATTTGTTTATTTTTGATTTTAGGCACGTTTGATGCCTTCTGATGTTTCATGTTCAGCATTTTGTGGCCTGTCTGTATTTTTGGCTGAACCCTGAGATAAATGGGGTCACTTTCTGCCTGAGGCATTATAAGGGAGGAGACAACCCACATAAAAACGTGTGCAACACCAAAGATGGTGGATATGTCACATGTATCCCAGCACACCTCCAAAAAAAAGAGACAATTATCTACTAGCCAGGAGACTTATGTTAGTGACTTATGTTATGGAACCGATGTAAACACAATGGACATTCAAAACATTTTCAACCGTTAGCTGGATTGTTCTAAAGAGGCTTGTGTGATGCTTTAAATTTCAATTATTCATACACTAAATATAAACCTTTGCATTTCCTCATGTGTTTTGGTGAGACAAGTCAACAAGCATCCCATTTCACTATACCAGTAAAAAAGGTAGTGCCATAATGCCTTTTTCGTGAGTAAACGCTTTTACTCAAAAAGATCTTTGAAGGTATAAGTTACCAGAATATTAAAAGTAGTTGGGGTTTGGGGGTTTTTTTTGTTTGTTTTTTGTTTTTTGTTTTAAATCAATGGGTCTGCTCTTGTCAGGCTGAAATAAGTGCCCAGGATCATTGCCAAGATGTTTGCCAAATGACAAGACTTGCCTATAGGGGCCCCATTCTTCCAACATGGGCCAAACATTCTTTTTCATGTTTTAAGTATATGCACATAAAATAGCACTACACTAGGTCGCCCTACACATAAAGAGATATTCAGCATTTGCCTGCAGAAAAGTTAGATCAACATTTAGCAAACAAGATTCTACTTGGGCCCTAAAAGCACATTGGTATAATGCATTGGCCTTGCAGTTTTGCTCACTACAGGACATCATTTGTTTTGAAATGGAACGATCTTTTATCATTAATAATGCAGTTATCATTACGGAGCAGCATGTGGTCTATGCACTGCTAACAGTGGAGTCTATTCAAAGCTCAATGGAAACAAATACAAATTCAAACATGAAAAGAGAGAACAACGTTAAGCC